>NC_062561.1:215597125-215904500 GCF_022837055.1 Prionailurus viverrinus
AATAAGCATAATGAATATCCAAACCATATTACATGAAAGGCTGAAGCTATTTCCTCATCAAAGTGATAATTAAGGTTCAATAAATAAAATGAAGACGATAAACTCGTAGGCCAGGCCTGATTACTATAATAAGTGCCACCTTGAAGAAGCCATCCGTGTGCTTTCATCCCACAGAGTGTAGAAACACAAAGGAAATGACTGCTCCCTTCTCATAAATCCCCCGGATGCAAGTACATAGTGAGCTTGTTCTTTTTCATCAAGATGATGGGGTTGTTTTACATATTTTTTTCAAGATTACTGTGTTCATTCCATTATCTTTGTTGGCTACTTTCAATTTCCCTTTTCCATAAAGTTATCAGTTTTACTGCGTTAGAAATCTGCACCATGTCATTAAAACCCAGAGTACCTGGCATTTTGTGTTTTGGCAATTGTGTTGTGTACTTGGCATCATAGCAAACCTCTGAAATGATCTCAGGTGTTTCAGAAATTAAATACATCTTCTGATCTTTTAGATAAGATACCAGACATTGGGAAGAATTCATAAAGGATGAAACCATACAGATGTGGCTTGAGGTGTATTGCCCAGATACTTATCATTTTCAGTTGTGATTAGCACTGAAGAACAGTGAACAGACTGAAATAGTTACCTTTTCACTGCTGAAAGTTTGTTAGTTTTCTGATACTTGGAGTATACACACTTAGAAATTGTTCAAAATATCTTACACTTTGGTGCTAGCCTTCAGATACTGCTTATAATGCTTTGGGGAAAAAAAAATATGAAAATTCAGTGTAGAATTTTAAAAAATTTCCTACTTTAAAAGCTCTCTCTCTATTTGTTAGTTTAGCAAATAAACTTACTCCTTGAATTTTCTTGTTATTTTTACCTTTCTCTGAGTGGTAAGTACATGTTTTTTCCTAGAGTTATATATTACCAGTAACAATTAAATAGCACTTTACCCTAATTAAAGTTCCTTTTTTTCCTTTCAGGACTCTGCAGACAGTAGGACCCTCCCATGCTAGAACCTACACTGTGGCAGTGTACTTCAAGGGAGAAAGAATAGGCTGCGGGAAAGGACCAAGGTATGAGAGAAGATACTTTTAATTTCTTTGAATGAACATCCTGTGTGTCTGCAAAGTCCTTACTTGGTACTTCCAAGCTCTCTGCAGTCTGTCTTTCTAAACTCCGATTATAGAATGTTAAAGGGTAATAGCAAAGTGAATCCCAAGGATTAGTGTCCCCACCGAGCTCAGCCCCAAACTTGAGATTGGCCTTGGACAGTGCGAATACCGTTGCATAAGGGACTTTGGCTACCTTGAGAAAGCCACATTACCTGGTGCGCAGGTAAGTTGTGTCCAGTTTTAGTTACCCAACATTGCTGGGTACCCAACATTGTTGCAAGTATCTCATGGGACACATCGTGCATGATAACAGCCATTAGACATTTGATTTCTTATCGTTATTCATTTGAGCTTTGTTGGAAATGCTTACATCTCTCAGGTAAAAAGAGTTATGTATATTATCATCTTTCTTTGAACCACCTAATTTATATCTTAAATTGAGAAGTGATTAGAAGTCTGTCTATACATATATTTTTTTCTCTTTGCTTCTTTAAACTTTATGCTGAGGATGTTTAAACTTAAGTAAGAAATACTTCAGACCTAATATGGAAGGCATTTTATTACAGTATTAAGTATTAAAGATGGGGAACAAATAACTTAAATAGGCTTTGTGCAAATAAATAATGTTCCTGCACGCCCTTGTGTATATTCCTGACTTGTACAATTCAGTATGTGACAGAAGTAATCTGATAAAATTTTATGCAGCGAACATGAAAATCAGCCTGAACAATTTGTAGCCGTAGCTTGTGTTTCTGAAAAAAATCTTTAAACTGCACCTTACCTTTATTTTATTTAATAGTATTCAGCAAGCGGAAATGGGAGCAGCAATGGATGCACTTGAAAAATGTAAGCCTGTCCCTTTTTCTATAATTGTATGTTCATAGTGTATATTTTATAGAGAGAAAATGAGGAAATGTAAAAATGGTAAGTACTGATAAAATGTGATCTTCTTTTCTTCATAATTATTCTCCACATAGAGTGTAGTAGAGTATAAGATATGTATAAAATGGGTGAAGAATTTTTTTTTTTAAGTATTTCCAAATGCTTTTTGATTTTCATTTTCCTTCTTTGTGTGGAGTTCCACTCTTGACCCAGGGAGCCCGTGTGAACAACCTAGTGTATTTTTTTCTGCATATTTCTCTATATTTCTAAAATCTTATATAAGTGAAAGTTTTTTCTTTTTAGTTTTTGGCCACTGTTTTAGTAGAATGATACATTTACATACTTTTCTGCATCTTTCTGTTCTTACTCAATAACATCATGGGCAGCTCTATAGGTGGTAGGGTGTAGCCCCAATTCTTTCTTTCTTTGTTTCTTTTCTTTCTCTCTTTCTTTCATGTTTATTTTTGAGAGAGAGAGAGACCAAGTGTGAGGGGAGGAGGGAGAGAGAGAGAGAGGGACACACAGAATCCCAAGCAGGATCCAGGCTCTGAGCTGTCGGCACAGAGCCTGATGCAGGGCTTGAACTCACGAACCGTGAGATCATGACCTGAACCGAAGTTGGATGCTTAACTGACTGAGCCATCCAGGCACTCCCCCCAGTTCATTCTTTCTTAATAGCTGTGCAGTATTTCGTGCTATGGATTTGCCATATTTTATTCACCTTTTTTAGTTTTGGTGGACACTCTTTCTGGTTTCTTTTTTGAATCACTGTTGACGATAAATGACTATATATTGGTCCTTTTAGTTCTGTGAGATAGATCCCCAAGAGTGGGATGGCTGGGTTGAAGACACTGCAATTACATAATTGGCCATGTAGGAAATTGCATAGTCTTTTGTAAATTGAAGGCTTAAATGCAGAGGATTTTCTTCTGAGGTACATATACTTACTGTGCTGCCCAGCAGAACCTGTGAGCAAAACATGACAGTGCAATTCTATTACGCTTCAAGTACTGGTACCTGCTAAGTGTGGGAGAGAGAGCGCAAAGTGGGGGAAGCTAGAAGTAAAGAGGCCCAGGATTCTCAGCTGTGCGACGTTCCAGGAAAGGCAAGAGGGCCAAGAGCCAAGTGGAAATCAGCAGACAGTAGCTTCCTCAGTGTGGGGAGGGAGGAAAAGTCGGGGGCAGTAGCTAGTATTTCCAGGTTCCAGTGTCCATGGAATCTTCACTGAAAGTTTTAAGTTAACTCTGTTGGGAATTTTTCATTCGTTATATACAAACGTACAATCACATATTGAGATAAAAGTAAGATTCTCTTTTCTACCTATAAGACTGTTAAAGGTTATCTTTGGAGCTTTTTGTTTGCTTTTAACAATAACACGGTATTAGAGAGATGGTCTGTTCTGAGACTGACCTCTACACATGTACTGGTAGAAGTGAATTGTTTAATAGCTGGAAAGCAATTTGACCATCTGTATCTGGTCCTTAAAGAGGATCTTTGATCCGGAGACTTCATTTCTAGGAATCAAACCTAAGGAAACAACTGGAGTTATGAGCTAAAGTTCACATGCCATGATGATAGTGACAACTTGATTTATAATAGTCAGAAAATAAAAAAGTAAATCAAACTGCATGTTTAACAGTTGGGAAATGTTTAAATAAATAATGGTATATCCCAGGGATTGGCAACCTTTTTCTGTAAAGGACCAGATAGTAAATATCTTAAGCTTTGCTGGCCGTAAAGTCCTGTCATAATTACTCAACTCTGCCATTGTAGTGGGCAGGAATGAAACATATGCAAATGAGTGGATGTGTCTGTGTTCTAATAAAACCTTATTTACAAAAACAGGTGGTGGGCTGTATTTGGCCTATGGGCAGTAGTTGACCCATTCTTGCTTTACCCAAATGTAATATTTTGCAATCATTACAGCAGTATTTTTGAAGAGTAATGGTATAGAGAAATGCTTATACTAGGATACATTTAAAAACAAAGGTGTACCCATAAAAATGTACCTATGGTATTCTCTCCCAAAGTAAGGGTGGGTGGGGAAATGATGAAGTCTTCATGTGTTTATGTAATATATACACATTTACACTGTGTATGTATGTGTGTAGCATAACTTTACTTCTTAGGGAACTTAAGGATATATTCTAAAAGTTTATCAATGGTTACATCTGAGTGGTGGGATCTTTTTAATGCAAATTAAGTTTTAGAATAGAATTTACTGAGGAAGGTAGTACTCATTTTGTAGAAACATGCTTTATAGCTTACTTTTATTTATTTTATCTATCTTTTTTTAAAGTCCTTACAGTGTGTGAAACCTGTGTTTTATATAATACAGAAGGTCAACTTGATATCATTTAGGGAATTGGATTTTATTCCTGCTTTATTTCTAAAATACAGATGTCATTATATACGTCTTTTGTTCAAAATCAGCCAGTGACTTAGATATACATCTGATTCACTGCTTGCCTCTCAGATGTTTTTCCTACCACTGTGTTCCTGTCCCTTCTCCCACCTGGAGCTGAGGATGAAACACTATATAAAAAAGGGGGGGAAATAATTTAGGAATTTGCTGTCTATTTGTATCCACTTTAATTAAGCTTCAACTTTAACAAAAAATAAACTTGCTCTTCCCCAAACATGCCGTGCTCTCTCTCCCACATCTCTGAATCTTCATATTTTTAAATGTGACATAGGAGCTCTTGTATAGAACGACCCCTTACTCAGGCAGGACAGCGCCATTTTCCCTCTGTGTTACCAGATATCTTGGGTGGCTCTCATTCACGCACACATCCGTTTGTGATGTTTGTTGTTGAAGCATATAAGTGTTGTTGATTGCGTGTATAAAGTGACTTTTTCCTTATTCCATCCTTGATTTCTTATCCCATCTCTACACTTGTTATATACCACAAATGACAGCTGAGTCATACAATTTTTAAATCTTAACCAAGGTTTACACTGTGTCTGACACTCTTGCACAGCGTCAAATATCAAACCACTTGTAGCTTAAACTATACCACTGAGTGACCTGTTTCCTTTAACTAAATAAAAATGCTCTACCTGTGTTGCTGTTGCTGACATAACTTTGGGTATCTCGTGGTAAACTTTAAAAATAGAATTATCAGAAATAATGACTTAACGCCATTTGTCCACCAAATCTTTTTCTTCTTTTCAGAAACTTTAATTCTTGGTAACTAATGGTGTGATAATACCTTTATTTGTATGAAGCTTTTGGTTTTAACTTTGCAAAAATACACAGGTCCATTTGACTGTATTCTGTAATCTCTCCCTGACAATCACTTCTTACTAGGAGAACTGTGTTAAAACATCTCCTGCCTACCTGGAACCATTCTGAAACCACACATCTGTGTTCTAACATTTCTGTATGTTTTGGTGCCTTTGATACTCAAGTTCATCTCAGATATTGCAATCTAGAATTAGGGGTCCTGGTGCAGACTTCCACTGTGTTTCTGAATGATAAAAGGGTAAGGGATCCCACCGAGCAGTTGCTTGCCTCTTGCCTTAGAATATGCAGCTCTCCATTTCCCTTGAATGTGTGTGTGGTTAGTTTACATCATTCTTTGCACTAGAGGCTACCCTTTATTGAGTATAAAATGTATCTCCTCGTGTCAGATAACTTTCCCCAGATGGCCCATCAGAAGCGGTTCATTGAACGGAAGTACAGACAAGAGTTAAAAGAAATGAGGTGGGAAAGAGAGCATCAAGAGAAAGAGCCAGATGAGACTGAAGACATAAAGAAATAAAGGCGGGCACGGAAGTGGTGGCGTATTTACTTGCTTAATAACTGTGACTGTTGCCCATTGAGATCTAGCCTAGTTTTCCTACAGACAATGAATGAAGTGTGCCCATTGAAATAAAACACAAAGTCAAAATCGCTCTTGTTGTTTTACTGATCTAATACGCTGTTTTTAGCTGGATGGTCTTTATTACAAAGTGTTTGGTTTCTCTTCTGTTTAATGGAAAACCTTACTTTGGTGGATGTGCATATTCCCTTTTATTTTGTTCTTTAAACAATAAAATTCGAAAAGCATATTCTATGTGGAATAGATCATGTTTTTCTATGGCTGTCTGAGATTGTGTCACAAGACCTTGAGCTGACAAGTGAAAAATTCACCTCACTAGATATTTGGGCTACACTCTATTAACGTCTATACTTTTGGAAATCGCTGGATTATTAACTAGATTTTTCAGCTTTCATCTGGATGTTTATCGTCTTCTCAACTGCAGAAATTGAACTTACCCCTCATTAAGCAGTGAATTCTTTGTAGAAGGGATCCCTTTAATGTTTAACTGGCTAGTGGGAGTGGGGATAGACATATATTCTTTGAGTCATCAGAATAGGGGAGAGATCACGACTCTAAGCCAGATGACACTTTAAATCAGATACTCTAACTCTTGGGTCAGTGGATGCTTTAAGAAGTTTATAGATGGACTTAAAGGAATCTCAGAAGCTCCTGAAATTGTATTGGATTTTGTGTCTATCGGGGGGAGTTGGGAGTAGGCGGGGGGCAGGATGAGGACCTTGTGGCTTTCATCAGCTTAAAGCGGTCCCTGCAATAATGGGCTAACGTTACATTAAAAGGCATGACATTTTTTAAAAAATGTTATTTTAAACTGAATATCACTTGTTTTTTATTAATAAAGGCAAAACCTCTTCTTTAAAACAAATGTGTTTTCATTCATTATTTTGGCAAATACATAGTGAATGACTACTGTGTATCAGGTATTGTTCTAGGCTCTGGGGCTACAGCAGTGAACAAAATAAAACTCCCTGCCCTCAGGGAGCTAATGTACTAGTAAGGAATACACACAATAGACAAGAAAATAAAACATAGGTCACATGGTGGTGTATATGATGGCCAAAAATAAAGCAGGGAGGTGGGATGGGTGCTGTTTTCAATCAGGTGGTTCATGAGATCCCTAAACGGTTGTCATTTGAGTTAAGATCTGAAGGAGAAGAGTGAGTGAGCTTTTCAGGTATCCGGAGAGTTTCTTACTTACAACTATTTAATGTTACATATGCAAGATTGAAAATTTGGGGAATATATTACTTTTATTAGCAGGAGAAAGAAACATATGCTATTTTGGAAATTCTGTGGAGAAAGTAGGAAACATAGGCAGAAAAATAAATCACCCATGATTCCATCACCAAGAACTTTTGTATACTGTCAGACCTTCTGTATATAAGCACATGTACACATATGCACTCAAGTATGCCTTAACAATTAGATACCATACATATGGTTTCCATAGACTTCCTTTTTCATTAACTAATACATCATGCATATCTCTGTGTTGAATCCACATTTACATTTACATTGATGGCTGCATATTAATGCATATCTTAAGTACCAATTGTAGATACACTGTAATTTATTGACTAATGAAAGATGTGTAGGTTGTAAGCAATCTGTTGTCGTAAATGTTGCACACACATACGCACACACACAGAGGAGTGAGAGAAGACCTGTCTAGGGCTTCTTAATTTGTTAATCATAAAATGTAAGATGGTATCTGTAAGAAAAGGGTGTTCTCGTGCTCCCCCTCCACACAGATAGCAAGACTGGACGGGAAGGAATGCTGGATTCATCAGTGGCCTTGAGACTGTTACAAGGGAAGATATTTGGAATTTTTATACAAGTACTTTGACTAGTCTTTATACATTAAAATAATGCCAGAGCCACATGCTGCTTGGGACTTTTTAATGCACTTTGACTTTTTCTCTAATATTCTGGCCTTTTTCATTTACTCTCTCCATATTAATAGTTCTTGAAACCTGAAGAAGTCCATTAGAGTACCTAACAGTGAAACACATGACACACACCATCAGGGCAGTTTAGCTCCAGGGGCTCTGTAGAGCAATAACGAGGCCAGCAGCCACATTCTGTGACTAGGCACGTTGACCAACTCAACATAGCAGGCCACTGTGACCACAGCGTCCACCCTGCTTCCTACCCAAGCCAGTCCAGCCTTCTCACCTTATTCTGATCACGAGAAGTGCCAGTGAGAGTACATTCATATATTATTTCAACTGCATTATTATTTATGGAGGCTGAATATGAAGGTTCCTTCTCACAAGTCACTTGGGTCTAGTTTGGGAAACAGGTAATGGTGTGTCTATAGACAGAGGGTCTCCAACTGAGACTGGAGGGGAAGGAGGGAGAGTAGGCCTCAGGCCTCACTGGGAAGGTTCGCATTAAGGTTTAATATTTGGGGAGTTAACTGAACCTTAAAGATGAGAGACCGCTTGCAAGGTGGGGGAGGACAGGTCTTTCCAAAGGAGGAACAGGATTGGGTAACAAGAAAATGGGTTAGGATCCCACTGTATACCATGGGAGATGTAATGAAGGCCTGTAACAAGGCATTGGGAATGGGGGTGCTGGGATAGAAGAGATTTGAAAGATAGGCTGTAGAGCTTTCAGGACGTGGAGTAGAGCAAGGTGTCTGTCTTGGCACTGTTGACCTTTGGGGCTAGATAATTCTTCCTTGGGGGCAGGAGGGACTGTAAGGTATTTAGTTACATTCCTTGTGTCTACCCATTATGCCAGTAGCATCCTTTCCCCTGGTTGTGACAACTGAAAGTCTCTGGACATTGCCAAATATCCCCTAGATGCAAAATCACCCCAGGTTGAGGTGGGAGAAGTGAAGTGAGGGAACACCAGGCTAAATTTTATACAATCAGGTTACAAACCATTTATGGAAAAGCAGAATTAGAAAGAAAGGTGTTGAGTTTGCTGTTGAACTTGAGGGGCCTGAGGGATGTCTCTGGAGATGTTGAATAAACAGTTGGATACATGGTTTTGCAGCCCAATAAGGATATTTGAGCTGAAGTACAGATTAGAAATGGACTCAAAACCTTCAGTGCCATTTGTACATCTGCAAAGGAGAACACTGGTTTTCCTATGTTAGAGACAGGACACCATTCCAGTGATGTAGCACTTTGAAACTATAGATGTCACACATTCAGTACATGTATACCAGAGAAGGAACTCTGCTCTCATCTGAGCTATTTCATCTTTAGATGAGATTTTCTTAAACCAATGGGCTGTTTGAGAATTATTTCAATCGTCTTCCTTAAGTTTTGTAATGTTTTGTGACATTTCTCTGCAATGACCTTCTACAAAGTGAAGAAGACCCTTTGTGAATTACGCAGGTTTCACATGAGAGTGTTCTCAACTGGGAGTAACAATGTATTTACTAAAGCCTTGCACACAAGTTCCCTATAGCTATTAGCCCCAGATTCTTCACTGGACCCTTATTATTTATTCTATCTTATGAGGGATGAAATAAGCATAATTAGACGTTATAATAATTTATTTTGCATAAATATCAGAACATTTAAGAGAACAACCTGTGGAGGAGATAACTGGCCACAAAGGGTTTTTGCTCTGTAGAGTTGTGTTCAGGAAGTACCTGCCCAACATTCCAGCTTCTTTGCATTGAAGTGAGGTTTAGTGGCTAGTTCCCATGCATTGAATGTCAATAGCTCCTCTCCAATTTACTGACTAGATTTTGGTATCCAGGGAGGGGGACTTTGAAAGCCACCTTCAGTGAGAATGTGAATGGCTGCATGGAACAGAGCCTTTATCCCTATCCCACCACTTGCCCTCCTTTGATAGGGGGCTCCTACTTGGACTTTATGTAAGTGAAAAACAAATAGCTGTGTGTTAAGCTACTTGAGATTTGGGGGCTTATCTATTATAGCAGCTAGCATCACCTTAACTAACACAACTACTTCTGAGGCAGGCACTGAACAACCCAAATTAAATATTTGCCAGCCCAATCACATAAAAAAGAACATGTTCACCCACCTGTTACTAGATGCTATACTGAACTAGATAATGTTCCTTATTTAATTTTGATATGTTTTATTTATGGGTCAGAAATGCCCAACTCATATTTTAAAATGTTAAAATGTAATGACCATGAAATAGAGTAAATTCATATCTATGACTTAGGGGTTTGGAGAGCATTCATTCCGAGATTTATTAGTGTTTGTAGCATCTACTATGTCCTGGGCATGGAAGATTTAAGCAGAGTCCTTGTCTTCAAGAAGCTCGCTCTTTAGAAAAGGAAACACATACACCCGTGTATGTAAGGTACCATACAGAGGATCCGAGAGAGGGAGAGGCTCATTCCTTCTGGAGGAAGGATGGAATCAGAGGACATCAAACCTCAGTTTGATCTTGGGAGATGATATCAGCCCGCATGTCTGTTGACTCTTCCCCATGACAAAAAAGCCTTTTTTCAGGTCAAATATATTATTTTCTTTTTCAACTACAATATCATCATGACACCTAACAAAATCATCAAGAACTCCTTAATAATTCCTAGTAATCAGTCCATATTCAAACGTACAGCTGGGTTTGTCCAAGCAATTATTTGAGCAGGATCCATACATTGACTTTGGTTTTTATGTCTCTTAAGTCACTTTTAATCTACAACACCCTGCCAGTCCTCTTTCTCTTCATAACTAGTTGAAGAAACCTAGTCAGCTGTTCCATGGAATCTCCCACCTTCTGGATGTGATAACCAGCTTTCTTGTGGTTTTGCTTGTTTTTTCCCTTTCTCCTCCGTATTAGATCTAAAGGCTTGATTTTAAATTTAGGTTCAAAATTTGTGGCAAATGTAATTTTAGCCCTCCCTTCCCAATAATAATTATTTTAATAGTGCCAGTTCTCAAATTCTTTTGAGTAATAGATGTCTATAGTGGTTCATTTTATGTCTCAGTTTGGCTAGGCGAGAGGTATTTTTTAAGCAGCTAAGTTTGTGGACATTGGTTATATAGCAATAGAAAACAAATATATTCTCTTTATCTAAAGGGTAATCTCTTCATGTTACTATCCTGTTTAAAATATTTCATGGGTTCCTCATTGCCTATAAGATAAAGACCAGATTCCTTACCAGGGAATTAAATTTCCTAACAACTGGACATTAGCGCCTCTGCTACCTCCTCCCTCTCACCCACCGCCGCCCCCCCTCCCTGCCCCCCAACTCCATCCTGACTGAACAGGTTGCAGATGTTCGAACACATTTTACGTTTCCCTCCGGGATTTTGTGCTGCCGGAATAGGCCACCTCCTTGCTAATTACAGCTTACTCATTTTTTGGGCACCAACTCAGGAACTGTGTCCTGTAAGCCTTTCCTTGAACCTTAAATTTAAGTGTACATCCTTGGGCTCTTTCCTAATCTTTGTCACGCCATCTTGTTACTATGTCTTGACTCGCCGATCTTGCCCCCCTTGGACCACAAGCTCCTGGCAAGCAGGACCATCAGAAATTACCTTTGAACTGTGGGCTCTCCATCACTGTCGACTGAATGAAAATAACCAGCCTCCTCCTTGCCATTCTTCCACAAGCCTCAGCTACCTTAAAGCACAACTCCAGCTTGTTCCAAGCACCCTCCTGCAGGAACTCTGAGGCTGAGGCAACAAGAATGACACATAGGAGACGGCATCTGTACCCTCTTGAGACCTCCTACACTTGGACTTGGTCAGGAGCTGGAGGCCAGAACAGGACAACACAAGCCCACGGGGATCACGGGGATCCTGCAGGAAGCAGAGGAACCAGCTCGACCCCTCTTGTCTTCCCGGAGCTGATGTTCTCACTGCTCTCCAAGGCGGGCAGCTCACATAATGTGGACAAGACAAAGATTAGCTCCAGGAGCTTTGTTCTAGATCATGAGATAGAGCCACAGAAGCCCGAGGTGTGGTCATCAGTGATGGTGGCTTGGGACAGGCTTTAGTCACCTGACCTTATAATCTACAGCAGCAACTCCCTCTCCAATATTCTTTGCTGTGGTCTAATGATCTTACTCTATCTCATATCATTGCACTATGTAAACATCCCTCCGGTAGGCACCTCCAGCTAGATTGCGGCTTCTATTTGGGAATTTGGGAGCGGCTATAAGCAAACGAGGGCAGAACCCCTACTTTTCCCTCAACTACATTCCCCCCAACTACATTCTGCCTCTCTGTCTTGCACCCTCAGAGGCCCCAGAGATGTCCCTTTGAAGAGACCCCTGTCAGATCTCTGCCAGTAACCCGGTGGTGAGTGAACACAGCTGTCCCATCACTCAAATAGCTGCTTCTCCAAATGTTCTCCCATTTGTCCTGAAATACTTGTCTGGTTAAGGAGGAAGCTTTAAATGGAGTTTAAAAAACAAAACAAAACAAAATCAAACAAACAAAAAATCCACAGTTAGCTAATCATTTGTATGCTGAATATTAGCCCATCACAATAGAAAACTCCCAGATAAAACAACTCATAATGAAAATGCAGCAAGACCCTTAACTGTAGCGATTCTAATGCTCACCTCTATTATTATAATAATAGGGGTCTCAAATGGAGCTGTTGAGAACAGTGACTGCCCCTGACTAGAATTCAACCAGAAAGATCAAGAGAGAGCCCTAATTGCCTTTCTTCTCAGATCAAACAATTGACTTAATTCTCCAGGCCTACACACGGAAATGTGTTTGAGGAGATTCAAATAGGTTACTGTAGAGGATTAAGGTTTTCTCTGCAGATTATACTTTTATGCCCTGTAGTTCATTGCTTGAAGTGTTAAGTAGTTTTGTCAAAATAAGCAGGGCTGGAAGGATTTTTAAAATCTTACAAATCACACACTCTTGCTGAGTAACACAAGGGACGTCTGTTTTTCCCCCTCTCCCTCTTTATTATTATTATTTTTTTTAATTTAATGGTTGAGGCTTGGGGGGTGGGGAGAAATTAAGCACATTAAAGATTAGTTGGAACTTGCAAGAGGCATCACAGATAAGAGCAATACAAGTGTGGGGGGTTATTGTGTTTCGTCTTTTAAAAATTGTTTCACAAAGTGATGCGGCTGAAGAAGCCACATAAAGAGAAGGGATTTTCTTGTGAACGCTTAACTGCCTGAAGAGAAAGTCCAGAGGGGCGGTGAAATCAGACCCTTGAGGCTTTTCTGCAGTGTTGTGCTAATCAGGGTTATTTTACTCGCTAAGACTTCATTTCTGCTTAAAGGAGTTGGTGGCGAAATAAGCTTTCGTTTTCTTCCAGTAGAGCGTTCCCAGGAAAGGGCACTTGTCAGAAAGTCTTCAGTGACATTCTGTCCTTGGTTCCACAGGTGGCTCGGTCATCCCCCCATTCCTCCGGGGAGTCCACTCCTCCTTAATCAAAGGGTTGTTCGATGCAGGTCATTAGCTGCGCCCTCCACTTCCTCAGTTCTGGATCCATCGCTCTTTGCAGAGCTACGTTAAATAGCTTTATTGATGTTGCAACGGTGCACCACATACCCAGCAAAAGTAAGCCTCAGACTAGGGAAAGCCCTGATAACGACTGGACAGTCCCTCCTGGAACCACAGCAAGTCTGTTTTCGTCCAGCCTGGCTCGGAGACGGACACTCCTGCCTTGCCTTTTCAGTTTTTGCAGAGCTCAGCTCCATGCACTGGGTCTTGGCCGGTGCAAAGAAGATTGTTCCTCTTGCTTTGATCTCTTGTCTCTGGTGTGGGCCTGGCTCCACTTTCCCATGTGTTAGAAATCCACACAGAGACACGGCGCTTGTCAGTACTGCCAGTGGGGACACGGCACCACAACAGTCCCCAGTGTCCCACGGGCCAGGAAAGCTCATAGGTCCTTTCTAACCCCACCCACGCTGCCACCCCCACCCCTGCCCCCTAGAGGGCACCTGCTGGTAGACCTCAAGGAAGAGTCCAGTGGTGAGTGCAGAGATGTGAGATGGTCTGGACAAAGCTAAGTCATACAGGAGGAGAGAAATCGAAGGCCTGGAAGGAAGGTGAGGCTGATGGGGCCTGTGGTTCTCAGAGGCTGGGAGCAACCTGACCTGAGAAAGGAAGATGGCAGCTGAGCAGAGGAGGGGCAGAGAGGGATGGGGATGGGACCGGAGGAAAATCCGCTAGGGCATAAGAGGTCCCAAGTGCTGTGTGTTCTGCATCGCAGACTCCCTTCTCTCCCCGCCCGCCCCCAGAGCATCAGAACCCTCGATTGCTCCGTGTATACTTATTGCTCAGTAATGGAGGAGGGCAATAGAATGAATAGTGTTGAGTCCAATGCCCAGACGTCCCACACAGGGCAATGAGACCACACACGGGGCCACACTGTATCTGGGTCACATCTCCAAAGGGACTGAGGAACCAGTTTCTTCCACTGCTAGCATTTTATATCTCTTCTTCTCTCTGTCACATTCCTTTGTTTGGCCATTCCCATCCTGATCAAGTCCTAAATGGACCCATCTGCTCTTTCAGTCCCCAAGCAAACCTTAGTCTTCTCTGCCTATAGAACATCTCTCCCTTAGGGTCTCAGCACAAATAAAGTCCCTGAGTGGCATGGAAGCATTCAAATTGATGAGGACTTTTGAATCCCTTGGATTCGAAAGCAGAATGAATGCTTTAAGACAGGAGCCAGCAGACTTTCTGTGTAAAGGGCCAAATAGTACGAATTTTAGGCTTCACAGGCCAACAGCCAAAAAGCAAGAATATTAGGTAGGTACTTGTAGAATAAATTTTTACAAAATTTGTTATTGGTAAAATTAAAAACTGTAGACACTGAAATTTGAATTCCATAATAATTTTCACATGGCACAAACATTATTCTTGATATTTTTCCAATTATTTAATATTGTAAAATCTATTCTTAGCTTGTGGGATGTATAATAACAGGTCATGGGGTAGATTCGGCCCACTGGCTGTGGTTTGCTGACCCCCGTTATGAGAAGTGTCACTAAAAAGGAAGCTGTACTCAAACACCCTGTTCTGTCTTTATACAGACTTGTTTGTGATGATCTGGGCAAAAATGTTGGTCATCAGAACCTCGGTTCCAAAATCATTGCCTGTGATCATGACAGGTAGGCAAATGGACAGAGTTATAGAACTTCTAGTCTCCTTCCAGATAATCACCACAGGCCCAAATGCCTTTGTGATGAATGCTGGCATGTCCCTTATGTACATGGCCTTTGTCAGCTGTGGTGCTTGACATGGTGGTGGGCTTACATTTTTATGGCAATAGTGTATGGTTTTCAGAGCACTTTAACTTAAAATATCTCATCAGATCTTAACAACCCAAGGGTAGAAAGGGTGATTATCCTCATTTTATGATTGAAAAGAACCTAAAAAAACGCAAGTCTTCAAGAAGTTGTGCAGCTACCTGAGATCAGTCATCTGGTAGTGGGCAGGGATCAGACCTCAGGTGTTGCCGGGAGCAGAGGACAGAACAACAAGCACAAAGTTGGAGGTTCAGCTGAGAGGGCCAACAGCAACAGAGAAAATAATCCTCCTAATGTTAGAAGCGGTGGTACATATATTAAGATGAAAAAAAAACAACAACACTCTTGAGTATTTCCAGAAATATTTAACCTTGTTCATTATAACACAGAAGCATATCTGAAGGCAAAAAGCTCTAAAACTGAATGAATTCAAAAGATAAAAAGAACAGTCTTCAAGGTAATAATTATACTTCCAAACACACTCCCAGGGTGCTTCTGGGGGCCAGTCCCTAGAACGTGTGTTTTGTTATTACCATATATGTTAGTCTTAAAGCAGGCAGCAAAGAGAATGTTAAGAAAATCACAGAGAACAGGTTGACCCTAAAGGAAAGCATGAATCAGGGGACACAAAGGCAATGATCATGACCCTTTCTCACAGATCTGAATGAGATCACAGAGCCGGAGACTTTAATGAGCCGCGGCAGGTTAGTGGTATAGGCTGTCCGGCTGCCCACTTATAGCTGGCTCCCTTCTGAGGAGAGGTCAAGGAAGCAGGGATGGCCTGCTGCTGCTGTCTGCTTCTATCACAGCCACGTGGTGACATCACACAAGTCCAAAGTCCTTTGAACACTGCCCTCAGGAAGTGTCACTTGGAGACAGAACTGATGCATTTAGAGGGTACTGGTTAAGAGTGAGAGCTCTGAACTTGCACTAGGGCTGGGTTCAAATCCTCAGTCCTCCCCTTACTGGCCTTGACCTTGGGGAGCTTGCCTCTGTGTTGTTCATAGTTTATAAGGAAGGATGATACAGTAGCTACATCATTGGCTTGTGGGGAGCATTAAATGAGATGATGCAAATAAAATGCCTGGCACATAGCAGGTGCACAATAAATGTGCACTATTGTTATGGGTGTTATTTATTAGGCCCAACAGCAAACCTGAAATGGCTAATGACTCTGGAGAGACAGCTCAGAGGCAGAAGAAAGAACACTGGGCTGAGATTCCAAAGACCTGGGTTGCACGTCAAATTCCGACCCTTGCAAGAGGTTAAGTAATCTGAGGAAAGCCATTCTCAGAGCCTTAGTTGCCTCATCTCAGAGATGGAGTTACTAATATCTATTTTACGGGGTCATCGGGAGGATTAAGTAAGACGGGATGCGAGATTGCTTCATATATTATTATAGAGTTTCACAAAGT
This sequence comes from Prionailurus viverrinus, assembly GCF_022837055.1. Lineage (NCBI taxonomy): Eukaryota > Metazoa > Chordata > Mammalia > Carnivora > Felidae > Prionailurus > Prionailurus viverrinus. The sequence goes on from NC_062561.1 coordinate 215,613,541, forward strand.
GTTCATGGCAACATCTCTAAGCACAGAATGTTTATACACACACACACACACACACACACACACACACACACCCCACATCTTGTTCCATAAAAGATTTGAGACGTTCTACAAACCTTAAGCAAGGCTCAAAACCCACATCAATAAAAAGAATCCACACAAAATAATGAACCATAAACATGACTTAAAAATGAGGACTGAGGACCCAGGAATGGGTAAAAGTAGGAAATAAACATTCAAAATTATAGGTCAGTTTTTTTATCTACAATTCAAACTGAATATGCAATTTATCTCTTAAGTTTTCTGAGAGTCAGAGGGGAAAAGAGGAGAAGTGATTTATCAAAAAAAAAAAAAAAAAACTCTTTCTTGCCTTCTCCTGTCCTTCCTCTCTTCCTCTCCCTTCCCACTTCCATTCTTCAAGAGAAGCAGTAATTTGCAACCTTTTTTACAACCTTGTCAAGGTAAGTACTATTTATAAATGAATAAACCAAGGCTCAGAGAGGTTATTAGCTATCTTGCCTGAGATCACACAGCTAGTAGGAGGCAAGGTCAGGATTAAAGTTCAAGTCCAAAGGCACCAAAGCTCTTGCTCCCTCCACTGTACTATCAGTAAAATTGTTCCACAGGAGCCTTTGTGGGCTGTAGTAGCCAAGGATGCTGTTTCCTAGAGAATTAGCTGGAGCTTTCTGCTCAACGTGTGATTCTGCAGAAAATTACTTGTGCAAGGCAAAATATGCAAAAGTAAACCTTCTTGTCGCATCATTGCTGGGCCAGCAGAACCAGTTTTCATGGAGGGCATGGACTGGGGGCCCCAAGGTAAGGGGCAATTTGCTATCCTTGGGCTCATAAGTGGATTTGGCAGAGAGCACTTGCAGAGGTGTCCTCCTCAGTCAGCATTTGCTGAAGGCTCGTGTGACAAACATGAGCAAGAGCACAGAATCTCATAAGAAAGTGCTCAGAAACAAGAGAAAATTTCTGCTCAGGTCTGGATGGGGCAAGAGCAATGCAGAGCCTGTTCATCAGCAGGAAGGGAACAAGGCAGGAGGAGGAGGAGGAAAACAAAATGATTCTCAAAGTCCCAACCAGCCAAGCCTTTTATTAAGGCCTGGTAACTGATACCACTACTCCGTTGTCCAGAATTCCCAGTCATCATAAATAAATGAAGTTCAAGTTTACTATATAGTATAAAGTATATAGTTCCCACTGGTCTTTTTAATAGATCCATAAAGTCCTGAGTTAAGGAGCTCCTCTAGGCACCATCATATTGATATCTGGACTGGAGGAACCTACCCATTATTGCAGCCCAGAGTCAATGACACCTGTGATTTCAACAAGGTTTATATCTCTTCAGGTGGCTATAGATTATGTTAGCATGGATTCCAAAATGCATTTTGTGGTAGGTTCATAAAAGGGGCACTGAGTGACTGAGAGTGCAGTGTCTTCAGGCTATATTCCTACAGCAAATGTGGCATCTGGTCTCATAAGCTTTTCCCTCTAGGGTCTCTTGATCAAAGCCAAGGGCTTGGCACCTACAGTACAGCTTGGGAAGAGTTCTGCAGAAGCCAAGACCACTTGGTTCGGTTCTATGCCTTCTGATGTCATTTGATCAAATGATAGACTTTATGTGCCACTGGGTCATATATTCTAAATAACTGTCCATCAACATCACTTTTCTAAACCTGAAGCTTTGATAAGAATTGGACAGTTGACAGTTTGGTGTTGTATTTTTAGACACTGTGTTCTTTTAAAGAGAGTTTGGCAGTTGAGGATGGAATTGTGTTCTTTGGAAATAAAAGATAAACAGATGGCAATTTTATACTATTTTATGAAATGTGACTAGGCAAAATATGCTGTCTACTTGGACTGATAGTCATTGGACCATCACGTGGTGGCCAAATGCAGAAAACTAGCATATATCTTAGGAACTAGTTCTGGGGCTTTTCTGGTACTTGAAAAAAATGATTAATTAAGTCCTGAAAATTTTACACTATAGAGCATGAGAAGAAGCTTTGAGCCTGTAAACTGTTGGAGCAGTTGTTACTAGTTCCCCTCAATGACCATATAAAACCTGGACAGATAACACAGTTTTGATCAAAGCAGTGTTCTGGTGAAACTGCCAGGTTGAATTAATTTAAAGATGTACTTGCTTTAGCTTCTAAATAAATGTACCTATTTTATGAGATAATTAAATATGAACCAATTAGACTTTGGACAATATCTGCCAAAAATGATTTTAGTTGGGCCCTATAATTAATTAACTGGAGGCCCTCTGAATCAGAAGGGTTTGTTTGTTATCAAATATAATTTGGAGGAATTTTGGCCACAAATCCTTGGCTCTTTTTTCTTTTTAAAGTTTATTTATTTGGAGAAAGAGCAAGGGAGCATGGGTGGGGGAGGGGCAGAGAAAGAGAGAGAATCCCAAACAGACTCTGTGTGGGCCAAGCCTGATAAGCCTAACGTGGGGCTCAAACCCAGGAACCATGAGATCATGACCTGAGCTGACGTCAAGAGTCAGACACTTAACTGACTGAACCACCCAAGCACCCCCCAGTCAGGGTGTTTTAGAGCGGGAGTTGCTATATATAGGGAGAGGACCCTAAATGGAACCCTTGTCTTTAGTTTGAATGGTAAGCATTCATGGACAGGACCAGTGCAAAAAGCCATAAGGGGTAACTGAAACACACACACACACACGCACACACACACAAATGTGAAGGAACATGTCCCAGGCTCAGCATTACCCAAATGAACTGGAATGCCACATTAGTAAGTCCAGAAGTATCCGGCTTCACAAATAAGTCAATAACCACTCTGCTGATGGGAACCTAGTTTTGAGAGTAAGGTTGTAATGGCAACATATTATTTTTCTGCCCCTTTTGTTCACACATCTTCGCCCAGTGAAGATACCAATTACATAAGTAGAAATGAGAGTCTTTTCAAATTAGACACCCTTCAGGCACTAGAAATGAGAGCTTATCAAGGAAGGGCCTCAGGTAGATGGCAGCCTTCAGGAAACTCTGTCGTCAATAAACAAATGTTGTCTTTGTCCTTTAGAAGGCTGTGGGGTTACCAAAAGAATGTAATATTCCACTTATCTGCCTTACATCTTCCACTTCAAAATATCAACTTCAAAATACAGCTCTGACTCAGAAGTATTAAAAAGCCTCACTTAGGAAACTCTGCCCCAGATGAAGCCATGTATTTGCTTCCTCAGTTCTCTCAGATTTATTGGCTCTTCTGGGTAAGATTCTTAACAAATACATGAATCTGGCTTATCCTGCTCTTCAGATGAGAAGCAGTGTACTATGACAGGAAGAGAAAGAGAATGTCTCAATAATAGCTGGAGATGTGGTCAGAGCCAGTGAAATGTTAAGTTCAGAGTAATAACAATAAAAAATCCAATTCTAGACATGGAACCATATTTTATATAAGAATAAATTGTTGTGTATTCATGATAATAATTCTGAATTAAGACCTGACCAAAATGCCATTTTCCAGGGCATAAAATAATAAATGTTAAAATCAACCATAAAATGTATTTGTAAGCTCAAAATAAAATAATATTTTAGCATGAAGCAGATTTTACCATATGAAGGAAAATAAGTTTGCACCAAAGATAGAGCAAAAAATAAGAGAATAATGAAAAATGAAAAAAATATTGGTTTAACAGGAACCACTTTCCATCAGATGTTACAGAAAGCAAACATCAGGCTTCTCACAAATCTGGATCACAGAAGCTCAAAGTGGTTTGCACACATTACTTAGAAGAGATCACTGGCATTAGGGTTTTCACCAAGGAGGAACTGCCAGGCCACAAACCAGGAAGCTCAGGACAAAACACTGCTCTTGGAAAGATGTATTTGTGCGAAGAGGGGCCTGCACAAGTGAAACATGGGCATGAAGCCAGCAGCACCATGGAATTGCCTGGGGGTGGTACAGGATGTGCTGGGGGTGTGCTGTGTGGAAACCAGTTGTATAAATATACAAGATCAAGTATATGTGTTTGTGAACATTTAGAGGGGAACCAAGTCAGCATAAGGAAAGCAGTGCAGGTAGACAAAGCCTCTTCTTCCTCCTTCTCATGTTCACGCATCAGCAAGGGCTAGAGGAGTTCATTTGAAGGTGTAAGAGTTAAATTGGGATCACACCTGACAGCCCCTGTTTTTGCTCTGTGATGAGAGAGTAGAAATCAGGGGCCACGTTTAGTTTTATCTGTTTTTGAATCTGGAAATGTATGCTCCATTTCTGAAATATTTTCATTAAAATACATCTAAAATAATAAAATTTGATCTTTACAGAGGTAATACTGTATAGTGGTTATATTTCTGACAAAAAAGTTCAAGTTCTGGCTTTGCTTATTAGCTATATGACCCCAGGCAAATTTTAAATACCTTTACTAGCTGCATGACCCCCAGGAAAGTTTTAAATACCTTATCTTTAAAAAAAATAAGAAACAGAACATATCAAAATGATAAATACCATTGGCAGAGGTGTGGTTGAGAATACCTGTGTCCCACTTGAGGGGCATCACTAGTGACCCCATCATTTGCCAATTTCTATGATTCTGAAGACTCATGGTTAGTGTGTGTCATGTCCTTCCCATTGCTCATCTACTTGTGGGGGAGAGTTCACAAGTGAGATGGAGTAATTGGAGGGAGCAATGAAGAAACTGGAATTTGATCTGAATCCTGAAGGAGGGGACAGAGTTAGGAGAAGCAGAAGATAAGTCCCCACATGACCATGGGATTTATAGAGGCTGCCAAAGCAACTCTTCTCCTGTGGGCAGAAGACATTGTTTCTTTCTGCTGTTTCTCAGAATTCTCATCCTCATTCAGTCTCAGCTTTCCAAGGAAAAGGCCAGAAAGCACAATTATACTCAGAGAGACCTCAGGCTGCATGAGAAATAAAGACCATTTCCTGTTGATTTCCTATTAATTCAGCCACACCTAGATTCTCAGAGTAGAGCTGTTTGGAGAGTAGGCATGGCTGAGAGTGTTTCTTGAGGTAAGTAAGGCTGAAAGTGGACAACCTCCTACTGTTTCTCTTCTTCCATGATGGGGTCTAAAGGGCCTCCACTTTGCCTCCTGCCTCCATGTTCTTTGAGTTCATCTGTCCTTTCATTGTCCATAATCTTGAATGCTGCTGCTAGAATCAACAGAAATAGGAGGCAGCTGGGCCTTTCAGACCCAGTCAGGCACAGTCTTCAGCTCCTACCAGTGGATGGACGTGTGAGAATCTGGGCTGCCTAGAGCCTCCCCATTCCTGGGGAACGCCTGGTGGTTTGCCATGACTCTGTTCACATCCTGGAACTCATGTCTGATGACCCGGTCATCTCTGGTCTGAACCCATGACTTTGGCCATGGAAAATCCATGGTGTCACAGTGCTTAGCAAGTGGCTCCTTTGTTGCTGGCCAAGGTGCTGATCATGTGGGAGGCAGAACTCCAGTCTTCCTGCCAATGCAACTCCTGCAAGGGAATGGAGCTGGAAACTTGTCCTGATTGGATGACCCAGTAACATCCTGCTACTTGGGAAGGGCAGTTATCACTACATTTCTGGGGTCTCCAGTGGCAATTCCCTCTTCAGCTGGGATTGGGGAGGAAGAGAGGGGGATAAAGTGCTTTAAAGGCAACACATTCAGCAAGAGCAGTTTTATTTTGGGTAGGATGAGGTGGAGGATGAGGAGCTTGGGGTTAAGGTTCAGGAGACGGTTGGGAAGGACCATAGAGACTACCAAGGCAGCAAAAGAGGCTAAACAATGGGATAAGGCAGAGGTGGAAGACAGGGGTCAGGGGATGGGGCCAGTAGGGTTTAATCCTGGACAATGGCAGAAAAACCTATAGTGACTAGGAGGAGCATCAGGGCTGTGAGTGGAGTACTTGGCTAGGAAGAATCTTTGAGATTTTGCAATATAATACATGACAGAGAGTCCCAGGGAGGGACAATTGGGGAAAGGAAACAGCAGAAAAGAAAAAAAAAAAAAGCCTTTTGAGGGCATCTCCTCCCATAGGAGAAGAGTTGTTTTTGGCAGCCTCTATAAATTCTAGCTGGCCAGGTGGGACCCCTGCTGTAATATTAGGTGGGGATTTATCCTCTACCCTCTCTCTCTCTAAGTGCATAATAGCTATCCGAACTGTTACTCATAAGGCAAAATCCTTGTTTTCAAAGAGTTTACAATTCAGCTGGTGATATATCATGTTCACTCAATGGAGGGTTAAATAAAAACCTAGCAGTACAGAATAAAGTGACATGGTATTCAGAATGAATGGATGTTCTAAAAAGAAAGAGTTCACAAATGAGATGGAGTGATTGGAGGGGGAAACATGGAGAAACTGGAATTTGATCTGAATATTGAAGTAAGGGGCAAACCTTGGAGAGGTAGTCGTTGGAAGAGCGGGGTTTTAGGTGGGAAGAATATACTATGGCAGAGTTGAGGAAGGCATTTTATCAGGAAAAATACAGTAGGCTGGCCAGGGTGGAAACTATATGAAGGGGGAAAATGAAAGATGCTTGGATAGCAAGGAGGCCACAGTGATGTACCCTTCCAAGAACATGGAGGAAAGAAGGCTGTCAATACATAATGTGCCAGAGCTTAGATATGCCAGGTTACCTTAAACATCAAGCTGTATTTTTGGCCTAGAGGATTGTACTGTAACAAGATAAAATATATAAAGTTAACACATATAAAGAAAACAATCAGAAAAAGTAGAGTTAGCCAAACAAATGAGATTTGGACATCCTCATCAAAGTCTGTCTGAGTTTTGTACCCAAATGATTTCTAGTCTTCTGGTCTTATTGGTAAGAGCATCACATGGGCAGATGTCAGCATCAGAAGGCTTGAGTACCTATTCAATTAGATGAACAAATAAATGATTGAATGATCTTATTAAATATTCAATTAATCTGATTCTTCTTTTTTTCTTCTCTTTTCATACTCACCAAGCATTCTTTTGATTATAACTTAGCTCTTCTTTTATATTTGCCTGCAAAGAGACAATGACTGATCATAGACATTTTAGCCTCTACCACAAGAATTTCCACTGTAAAATAAATCTTCTTGTTTCCTACATTATACTCATGAGTTTGGCTAATGGAAAAGATCCCCTTTTGGTTTCTGAGGCTATCAGACGCTGGATGGTGGTCAATTTGCTGGCACAAAAATATCTTTGTGTGAGGTTTCTTGAGGATAACCTTGCCATGGTTGAGTAAGTGCTGTGTGCAGCATGATTATGAAGGGTCTTAAGTGCCAGCATGATGAGTATTGAGTTTATTCTGTAGGCATTTGGGTGTGGTTCAGGTTAGTGAATGCTTACTGACCACTTGCTTTGGGAGAGGCATGCTCCTTGGAGGAGGAAAGCCTCAATTAATAGTCTCTGTGGAATCCATGGTATAGTAGGGAAGGCAGCTCCTCACAAAATCATTTATGATGAACATTTCAGATAAAGGTAGAAAGTAGACTTCAGGAAAGAAGTGGCATTCAAACTGGGCCTAAAAGAGGAAGGATAATTTTAGCTGGCAGAACTAAGGGAAAGGCCATTTTAAGATGTGGGAGCAACGTAAGAAATGACAAAAACCCCTCGTGCCTGAAGATGGGTGATGAATATCGAGAGGAGAAAGGTTGGGTGAAGCAGAGATGACCTTGACCAATGGGCTATCTTGTAATGGTGGTTTGTGACCAGACAAGTGATGCAAATGGATTTTATTTATTTAAGAAAAAAGTTAAAGTATTGTGAATAATGAATTTGAAAAGGACATTTGGGAAGAGAAATATACATTATAAGACCGTGTTATGTATCAGGTGAAAGATGGAGAAAAGCCTGAACTACAGATATAAAGGGAATACAGTGGGAGTAGAAGGAAAAAGGCAGGTTTCAGGGCAGAGTTTTTAATATAGTGGCCGAGGGGCTTCTACAAGCCCTACAGGTGACCTAAGGGGATGCATGAACCTCAAAAGCTGTGTATCAAGTTTTGTGGGAGTGCAAGTGTGAATTTGACTGGGGAGAGGATTCTGTTAGCCCATATCCCCTAACAAGCAGATGCCAACATGCTGTTAAACATTTAAGAATTTTTGTAGGGAAAATGCCTGTGGGAGAAAGCTGGGAGGGAATTGACAGAGGCTGGGAGAGCCCTCAGCGAAGGAAAGCAGGAAGAAAGTTTTGGTGGAAGACTTGTAGAATGCCCTGCCATCGAAAGAAGGTTCAGCAAAGCCATGGACAAATCCTCCAGCCAACTTACTGGAGAGAGGAGTCCCTCCTCTCCCAGGAATGGCTGTGCCTGAGTATCCCTGCCATGCTTAGTAATTTTCTGTGAACGGCCTGTCAGAAGCATAGCTGGGGCACAAATGCAACAGCTCTGTTTCCAAGCACAGAAGCTGTGGTGCTTTTCACTGGCACTTCTGCAGCTGGAGACCTGAGAGGTTCATTCTCAAGACCACCACCAAGGCACACAGCCTTTATTGGATTCCCAAGGAGGTTCATACCAAAATAGGGTTAAAACATTACCTTTTAGAACATTTTGAGGTAAAGCTAATAATATATGCAGGTAATTTTCTGCATACTAGGAGAATGGTGGTGCCATTGCCTAATGCATGATGTGCAGGATGAGGCACAGTGCAAGAAAATGTGTTGTTTCTACCACGTTGTGTTTGAGATGCTATTGAGAGCCCATTCAATATCTGCTGAGCAAGGAGAAGTCTCAGGTGGCACAGGCTCAGCTGTAACTCTCTGAAAGACAGTGTTCATGTAATAACTGAAGTGACAATGGGAACAAGAGACACAAACGAGTTTCCTTCAGGAAGAGTGTAGATTGAACAGAGCAGAGGGTCAAATGTTTTTGTTTTAGATGGAGGTATTGAGCTATAATTGTCCTCACACATGGCTGAGAGAAGCCAGGGTAAGAGTGAAAAGGAGTGGTCCAAAAGGGAAGGAGATAATCACTAAAGAACTTGTATCCTAAAAGCAGTGAGGACAGGCTCTAAAAAATAGTGGCGTTGTCAAAAATGCCCAATACTACCAGAATATCAAGCTGGAAGAGGTCCAAGGAAGAGAGTCATATTTTAAGAAGAAAAGAATCATGGAATAGAGACCTTGTGTTATCACTATATTAGCTCTGTGTTTGGTATCTCTGCATTTTTGTGAAGAACTGTTCATGACATTCAATCCCTTCTCAACTCTAAACCAGAATAAAGTGGGTACAGTCAGGAAGGAGGCTAGAAGAATCAGGTTTTATCCCCCTAAAATGAATGGTGCTCTTCTTTAAGTTTATTTATTCTGAGAGAGAGTGCGCAAGTGGGGAGGGGGCAGAGAGAGAGGTTGGGAATCCCAAGCAGGCACCACAGGGTCAGTGTAGAGCCCAACATGGACTTGATCCCACAAACTGTGAGATCATGACCTGAGCTAAAATCAAGAGTTGGTCGCTCAACCGACTGAGCCACCCAGGCACCCCTGTTTGTGTATGTCTGAGGCATTTTTTCTTTTCTGTGTCTTGAGAAGTTGTCACTCAAATCCCACAAAAGAAAAACTAAATAGTACCTAATGCATGTACTTTATATTAGATATTTTAGACCTACTACTGTATATTTGCTTTTGAATGATGATGATAGCATTAAAAAATAGATGATTGATATCATCTTTTATTGAATTCATTTTTGAAAAATGTATTTTCTAGTTGAAGATACCTTTCCCTGTGTCATGTTGGCACTAGAAACTTACACTATTGTCTGATAGTTCAGAAAAGCTTCTCAGTGCCAGTTACATATTCACATTGTTTGATGACCAAGGCTCGATTTCTATAAAGCGTAAGTGTGTGGAGGGTTGATTCAAGCATTGTCTATTTGATCGACATGTCTTTTTTTTTTTTTTTTTTTTTTGGCAAGATGGTAGTTTTTCTTTTCTCCACTACTCAGTGTCCTCTATATAAAGATCCACGTGACTCATTTACTTGATTTTTGTTCTGGGAATATTTTATTTCTAGTGTGAAATATATACTTTTAACTTTTTAGGAAATACAAACTTTGTAATATAACCTCTTTCCGTTTTCCTCTTATTGCTAGAGCATTACTTGATACTTAATTGTAATATGGTTTAATCTTAGTCCTGGGAAGGTGACTTCTAGAGAAGTGCTTGGTGATATATACTTGGTGAATTACTGAATGAATGGATTAGTTCCTTTTGATCAACTCAGTCCTGTTTCTGCAATAAGTGTCATATTTTACATTATGCTTCAGCTTGTAAATTACTTTGGGTTATCTCAGAAGTAGACTGAGAATTAATCTTGAATTCGATCTATAAAACAAGCAAACTGCACCTACAAAAAAAAGAAGAAAATGAGTTTCTTTGATTTTTTTCACCACTTAATGTCATATAATGTCATCTGTAAGAGTACAACCAATGTTGGTTTCATTTTTAAGGAAGGTCAAGAAGAAAAGTCACCATTTTTGGTTAATACTTTGAGTTGATTCAAAGAAATACGGGCATGGGAGTAGCATTGTCTTTGAAGTCAGATAGATTATATAAAACTTGCTAATGCTGTAACCTTGGAAAGCTAAATGGCTTCTTTCAACTTCAGCTTCTTTGTAAAACTGAGGCAATAATGCCAACTATCTCCTAGGGTGGCTTATGAATTAAATGAGATAAAATATGGGAAGCCCTGTACATATGATCAGACAAAGTTAAGTGTTCAGAGGACTTCAGATCCCTCCCTCATTTTCCTGTGAGCATCACTACAAGCAGAAATTCAATTATGGGAGAAGAAAGGCAATCAAGGAACACTCAACTTTCCTTGCTGTTATAAATCAAGAACATATTTATGAATTATATTTTAGCATGCTTGCCAGAGAAAATGAAAACAACAAACAGAAAATGCAGGTACAAAATCTCACTCTTCTCTTGTATTGTCCTGGCTGTAAAATGTCTATGGGTATTTTTTGTTTGGCATTTAAAATCTGGTGTTTCTGAGTCCTACGAGGAAGCCCACAAACCACTCACTCTGCTTCAAGTATTGACATTCCTGTGAAGAACTGGTATTTTTTATAGGATTATTACTCATCATGACTGAAGTTCAATAGATAAATTAAAAACACAGCCACTCCTCAGCCCTGGAAGTGACTCACTTCTCAAGTAATGCTCTGCGTTTGCTTCAAGATGGGCTTAAAGATGCCCTGAATCAGAAATGCTCATTGTCAAAGTGGCCTCTGGACCGTTCCCAGAAGAATTTGTGGGTTGTCTAATAGAACTGCACAGGCATTTGGCCCGGCGCTTTCTGGAGCTTGTCCTGCAAATTCCTGTAATTTGCACCAGGTCACTTGTTATCCATTTTAGCTGACTGAACAGTTTGAATCATGAGTGTGAAAAGGCAAATAGTTAGCAGAGACCTTCCAGGAATGTGCTGTTGCCATCCTGATCATGTCTAAGCAGGGCCATGAACTACAACAAGCTCTTCACTTTGCAGACACACACACACACACACACACACACACACACACACACACACCACTCTTTCAGAATAATTATCAGTTGCTGTGAAAACTAACTTACAACAAGAATCTGCAAAAAAAAAAGAAAGAAAGGAAAGAAAGAAAGAAAGAAAGAAAGAAAGAAAGAAAAAGAGAGAGGAAGGAAGGAAGGAAGGAAGAAAGAAATCTAAGCCTGACTGGAAAATTCTTCAACTAACTGAAAGCAAACACTTAAACTCGAATGGGTCTCCAGCCTTGTTTTGGATATTTTCAGTGTTCTTTTTAGATTGATTAGAGCTTAAACAGTTCAGTGTTGTTCTCTATGTACATTGCAAACGTGGTGTTCAGGTACTTATTTTCCAGTTTAGCGTTTCACTAATAGTCTGTTATTTTCCGCCTAGGTTGCTTTGTGACAGTCTCATGCAGAATTTCCTCTTCTGTGGTCTTTTCTCTTTTAGATATGTCTTATTATCCATTAAAGAGTAATGAGATAAATAGGTGCCATCAAGTTACTACAGGGAATAAGTGCCTAGCGCAACCTTGCAAATAAGTAGTTGCTCTCTCACCTGGAGAGCTTTAAAATATGTCCATGCTGGAGACATTTTAAAGGGCTGACTTAAAAAAAATCTTTACTTAGTACTGCATCTATACTGTTCTCATAGGAGCTTTGTTAAAACTCTACTTATCATGAATATACGTGGGTGTTTATAGAAGAAAGAAAGTGAATATGAAATGATTTTCCTGTTGGGCATGTTTCAGGCAGGTTGTGAAACACAGAAATGACCAGAGATGCTAGATTTCTGAAGGGGAAACCAGCCACTCAGCTCAGAGCCCTGAGGAATGGTGGTTGAAGGCAGAGGTGCTCTGACTAGAAGAGCTGTTTGCTGCAGCCACCAGGGCAGCAGACACTCCCTGGGCTTTTATTGCAGGAAGGAGGGCGTGTAGCCCCTACCCGGGACCTGACCCTTTAGGGTGGGAGGAATGCATCTGTGGCTCACTGTGCAGTGTTTGGTATAAGGGATGAGGCCAACTGCCGGCTGGGCTTTCTACATCCTGTGTTGTCAGGCGGTGCTTCATTAGAGTAGGAGGTAGAACGGTCCACCTACAATTCCAGACAACATTCTTTGCTTCCTCTGTAAGTGTCCTATAGTGTTGCCACGTGGTCTGTGCCATCCTCTGACCTCCGTGTTCCATGGTTAGTGTCCAATACTCACATTCCTTCCTAGTTAAATTTGTGAAATGGACTTTGGAAGCTGGAATAACTCAGATTACAGTCCCAGAAACTTAAAAATAATTATTCAGAAAATCTCTTACATCGCCTCTATCTGAATGTCATGGGAATTCAAATTTAGAGTTTCTCCTAAAATCAGTCCTAATGTTCATGTTGCTGTAGTAACATTGCTAATGAAAGAGAGTTTCCATGAGATCCATTTGTCAAACTCTGTTCAATTACAAGGGCTGGATTTATAAGCTTCATAGACTATTTCAACGTTATTCCTCCTCTGCAACTTCCTGTTGGCATCAAACTTCCAGGCAACTTCCAGGCAGGCATCAAACTATGTAGCTGGATGAAAAGTTAATAAAATACTATGACAGATAGGCTAACTATATGGGGCAAATTAGAAAGATCATGGTCATTATTGTGCATAGCCAGTATTTTCTTTGTTGAGTTCATATAAGCTCTTGGGGCCAAATTTTTCCAAATCCTGCCCTTAGCCATGATATAAAGACAGATGCCATCAAACTCCCCAGTCCAGAAAAAAATTATACATTCAAATTTCTGGAGCTTTGGTAAATTAAATCCCAATCTCAGATTTTGACTTTGACCCCATTCTCAGTTTGATATTACTAGTTAGTGTGTGATGCATTCTTTTGGAAACGATATGCCGGAGTATGATAGGATATACTCTGTGAAGTTATACGCTTCAGTTTTAAGATGGAATATTTAACACATGTTTGTCTTTTCACAATTCCCAAAAACCACTGGGGAAAAAAGGACAGAAGTAGTTAACCCATAGTGAGAAGACCAAGATAAGGGGAAAAAGGGTGGGTCACCAGTGGATAATCAAGTTCAGTGAATTTCTAGGAATGAAACTATGAGGAATGAAGGAAGCCCAGAACATGCCATGGGAGGTAGCAGTGCAAATGGGAGCCAAGAACCTTGAAGAGACGCCAGGTTCTGCATCAAACCAGGAGTTAAAACAGGAGTAAAGGCCACTAGTCAAAGATAATCTTATGGAACAACTGCACAGGTGGGTCCCACAGTTCTGTATGTAGGCTAGGACTTACCTGTAAGCCAAACTAACCAACCAACCAACCAACCAACCACCCAATCCAAACCAACCAACCAATCAGTAAAAGCAGAGGGCTATTTTCTAAAACAAATATGAACTCTGAGAAAAAGTCAAGGTCCCAGCTGTGTTGGTGCCTAGAGTAGACCTTTCTTCATTCGGCCTTTGGCTGACTTACAGCCTAACAGAAGCTGACCTTTCACTCATTGTAAAGTAAAACTGGCAGCTGACTCATCTCATCCATGTGAACAGACTTCCCAATCAGAATTCCTCAGAAAAGGAGAGGGCCTTTGAGGATATAGATCTACTTAAGCAACAACAAAGGAAAGCCACACCAGCCACTCTGGTTTCTGTTGTCAAATATGAATTTACATTATGAGTCATAGGACAAAATAGGATGAACTATCAGTCATAGGACAAAAACCAGTTGCATGGAAAAGAAAGACCAAGTAACCTGTATTAGCTAGAATGCATTCAAGTGTGAGTGACAGAAAACCCAAGTAAAATGGACTTGAGCAAGGAGGATATTTATTTTCTCATATAAAGAAAAATCTGGAGATGGGAAGATTCTTTTTTTTAAGTTTTTTTTTTTAAGTTTATTTATTTATTTTGAGAGAGTGAGCACAAGTTGGGGAGGGGCAGAGAGAGAGGGAGAAAGACAGAATCCCAAGCAGTCTCTGCACTGGCAGCAGAGAGCACGACACGGGCTTCAAATCCAGGAACCATGAGACAAATACCTGAGCCGAAGTCGACTTCGCTGAATGAACCACCGAGGTACCCCTAAATTTTTTTTTAATGCTTATTTATTTTTGAGGGAAAGTGAGCCAGAGAGGGGCAGAGAGAGAGAGACAGAGGGAGACAGACAGGCTCAGTGCTTCCAGTGAAAAGCCTGACGCAGGGGCTCGAGCCCACGAACCACGAGATCATGACCTGAGCCAAAGTTGGACACTCAACCGACTAAACCACCCAGGTGCCCCAGGAGGGAGGGTTCTTAAATGGAGCAGCTCCACAATGTCTTCAAGGACTTAGGGCTTCATCTTTTTATTCCACTCTCCTCAGCATGTTAGTGATTTCTTTCCTCATGGTTATGGCCAGCAGGAGGTATTATATGAATAAAATTGCTTTTGAAAGTTCTTAATTGTTTTTCTTTTTTTACCATGTGTTACTTATTATTAGTGATTATACCTTTCCCATAAATGTTGCAGGAGATTTTCCCTAGGGTCACATTGGATCTCATGAATTGGGTCTCACACCTATGCCTATAAAATCACTAGAAATGGGAAGGAGACTGTTGAGAATGGCCTAGACCAGGGTCTCCCAACCTTGGCACTATTGACATTTTGGAACAGACAATTCTTTGCCATGGAGGGTTGTCCTGGACATTGTACAATGTTTAGGAGCATCCCTGGCCTCTACTCACTAGATTCTAGTAATACCTCTACCCTGTTGCAACAACCAAAAATATCTTCGGACATTGCCAAATGTCCTCTGGGGGGCAAAACCACTACTTGACAGTAATTCTCAGACCTTTGATTTTACACCAAGAGGAAGTGAACTGCAAAGTCCTATAGAATTCTAGAGGAGTGTTCTCTCGATCAGTCTCCAGTAGGCCATGAAAGACAATGGACAACAATGAGTTTCCTAGAGAGCAGAACCAGGGGTAGGAAAAGGACCATTGGGGCTGCATACAGAAAGCAGAGTCAAAGATCAGCTTTGCTATAGTGGGATTTGATATATGCAGCAAAACACTGACCTGTGTACATTTCCTGTTCTGCTATTTCCCAGATGAGTGGTGTTCATCCTGTTTTGTCTTGTTTTTTTTTTTGGTTTGCCGGTTTTTTTTGTTTGTTTGTTTTTCAGTTATTCTGTGTCTTCTCCCCCCTTGTATATCAGATGTGTTGTTTCCTAGCATACACCATCTAACCCCAGGGAGAACCATCTACACCTGGCAGAGGATAATCACTCACAGACTGAGAACTTCAAGCATCTGAGTGAGACTGTGTGTGTGCCTCCCTTGGTGAAGGGATGAGTGTGTTCTGTTAGTGTATGTGGGTATTGACGAGCCAAAGGGAGGACTTTGGCAGACACTGTAAATTGGATTACTCAACATCTATTTCCAACTTCTTTCACTTTACAAATTTCACTATAGAGGTTGTAAATGTACATACTTACCCAGTCACCCACACAGCTAGTGGTAGCCACATGACACAGTTCTGATCGGGGAGACACGAACAGAAGTTTATGGAGGAGACTGTTCTAGGGAAGCATTTGCTTTGTTGATAAAGGAAACAAATGCAGCTGGCCCAGCTCTTTCTTCCCTTTTCCTCTTCCTCCTGCCTGGATCCCAAATTTGATTCCTGGCTTTACAGTCATGTTGCAGCCATGGGACAGCGAGTCAACATGCTTGGAATGGCACAATGGGAAGACAGAGTCTGGGATTTCCATCACCTCATTACCTCTCTATCAGTTCTGGTTTGTTGATAAGTTCTCTGGACTTACTGATAACTGAGCAATTTATAAGTCAGGTATTCTGTCATTTGAAGTTGAACAGGAACTGATTAACAACGTAAAAGAATGTTGAGTAAAAGAGAAAGGGTGGAATGAAGGATAGGAATGCTAATAGCCTTGCCTTATATGTAGTGGAACTGAAATAATGACTTCTGTCTTTGAAACCTGGTCCGTGATAATATTTGGTAGTTCCTTATCTACCCTCACCTTTTGTTGTTGTTGTTTTTGGTTTTTAATCTCAAGATCCTTTCCCTATTCTGAGCTTAGTACCTGGAGGAGGCTGGCATAACCATATGCATCAATCAAGTTCTTGGCTTTTGAGATTCTAAGTATGCTTTTGAAATTCATTTTCTTGAAATCCAAAGATTTTCAATTTGCAAGAGCCAGGCTTCTTGAGAAAGAATATGTCATTAAATTCCAAAAGCTGGGTTTTAAGTATCTGAAGAAAAATGTCTGCAGGAATCAAGCCATAAAGGAAGGTGTGTCTGAAGTGAGGAAGAAGGCCAGAGGTTCAGGGAATTAGAGGGAAAGCAAGTACTGTACTTAGGAAGTTGGTTGTGTTCTGCCCGGAGCTCTTCACTGAGTCCTGGGGCAGGAGAGGGTGAGGTTTGAAAATGTAAGAGTGAAAAGGAGCAATGCATTCTTTTATGCATTCATCTCCTGGAAGGCAGCAAGCCAAACAGCAGACCTCACAGAAGTCCCACCACCAGTGCCTACAGAATGACGCCTTAGCGAGTGGGAATTGTAGGGGGACAGGCCAAGGTAAAGAAGGCCTGACACAGCCTTGCTGAGTTTGCTGTGTCCTCATACGTCATAGAGGAGAGTTAGAAAACTGGTCATGGCCCTAAAAAGGATCAGGATGGCTAGTGGATCTAAAGGGATCTCTTATCGGAACATGGATGATGCAGTCCATGTGAACTAGTGATCAGAGATCACGCTGGTGCCTGGATCAGCTCAGTGGATGTCAAAAGAGATTCTGATGACCAAAAGTCAGGAGATGCCAAGGAGGACGGAGGTCAACCATAGATAGAAGCCTACCTATTCCCAGAGATCTGGCACCACATAAATACCTGGGTAACAACCTGCACTCCTGCGAATGTGGAGAAGGGGGGAGTTAAATCTGACCGTATAAGAGATTACATGCAAAATGACTGAGTTTGCTTGGAATTAATTGGTAATGAATAAGGTTTCTGCCAGCTGGTGCAATGGGATCTCTTAGTTATAGAAATGAAGTTAATCCTTTTTATGTTTAAGAACGTGGCTTGAGAAAATCAAAACTGCTACATAAGAAACTGAAGCATATTATTTAAAGTAATTACAGATAAACAAGCAAATAAATAAAAATGATAGCACATCAAATATTATAAGCAGGAAGAGGTGGGAGAGGAGAGAGGATGGTTGTAAAAGTTAATTAAATCCTCATCTTTCATTTCTGGAAGACAATATGCTAAATATAAATTTGATACATTCAGAAACTTCATAGTCATGTTTAGTTTTGAAGGTAACAAGTATAGGAATAAAAAAGAATTGTTTCTTGGGAGAGGGACTAGGGATAAGCAGAAGACTTTCTTTTCATAATTATTTGTGCTCTACTACTTGATTTTTATTCTTACAACATACTCATTTTACTTTGATATAAATTAAACTAAATAAAAAATAATCATGAACCTGTGAGTGTTTGTGCTATATGCTGTAGCAATATATGCTAATAGAATATATATTCAAAAGATAAAAGCAGCATAGGAAATACAATCGATGGTATTGTATGGTGATGAATGGTAGCTACACTTGTGATGAGTTTAGCATAACATACAGAGGTGTTGAATCACTATGTTATACACCTGACACTTATGTAACATTGTGTGTCAACTACACTCAAATGAAAAAATAAATAAAAAATAAAGATAAAAGTCACTTAGGTTTTCTAAGAATATGGAATATCATGCTCTAGAAAATGGCTTTGCAGAGCCCTGCAAGAATTCCTAGACTGTATGGGTAAATACGGCAACCACCTGGCCACTAGGAAATGGATATTATGAGTCAGGAAACAGAAGAGAAGGACAAATACATGTGAAGCTTAGATAGGGAGTCTTTTCAAAACAGTTACTGTGAGAGAGATTGTATCAAAGGTTGTGTCATAGCAGTTGGAGCTGTGAGATAATAAATGTGGAATTTGAATGGTCTTGTGTGAGATGTACTAGGAGCAGTTTCTAAGGCATAAATACATGTGCGCGTGTGCATGTGCCCCCCCCCCCCCCCACACACACACTCGTATTGGATTTAGCTTGCCCTCTAGCCCACTAATCATCTTTTTCTCACTTGGCCTTCATATCGGATCCTCGGGGCCCAATTAGAGGCCTCAGAAGTAAGTCTGTTACACTCTCTGTTTCCCCTACTTCATCCATGGCCCCACATAGACAGAGGACTGACAGACAGGGGCCAGAGGGTCAGGACTAAAATCAGTGGTCATTTGACCCGTATGGAAACACAGCTCCTAGAACAAAGGACTGAGACTTCATAGGGGTCTAGGAAACAGACCAGCAAAGCCTTTTAGCGTTGAGCACATGACCTCTGTACAATTACATCAAAATCACTCTTTTTTTTTTTTTCCCAGTTTGGGTAACTTTTGTACTGATAACTCGGGCCAATAACCTTCATTATTATTTTTGGGCTGATGGAGCCATAAGAGTAGAGAAATATTCTGGGCAAGGTGAATTCGTGATGTGAATGACATCTCCTGATTACTTCTTCAGACAATATATGCAAAGAAGCATTTTCAACATTCTATCAAGTTCATTCTCTTAAAATCTGAAGAAGCAAGTAAGGGTTATATATATTTGGATCCCAAATCAGTTCAAGTTGATTTATGGCTGGTAACAACAATTAGTGTGATTAATTAAAATGTTCAGCCAGGCAAATTTCCTGAAAGGATTTGTAGAAACTCTTGAAAATCAGAGAATGAGCTAAGATTTGTTTTTTAAAATTGATTTCAACCCATGACACCTTATGGTATAACCATGCTGTTCACAACTATATTATGGTCCCACCAAAGAAAAATTCTATTCATGTGGCTACAGAGAGGTGAATGGGAACTTCTGACCTCTAACAGTGCAATTTTGCTTTCCCAATAACAGCATCCTGGAAGCACTGGGGCAGATTGCTTTCGCTAGAATGCAATACCTGAAAACTGGCCTTTGCTTTCTGGCCGTTCATTTGACCACCTAGGAGAGCGCTTATTCATAGCTGACAATACAGAAAGAGATTTAATCAAAATCAAGCTCCATACACATATTTTATATCTACATCAGGGTGCTTTGGTTGAAATTCAACCCTAGGATTTTTGAAGTCTTGATGGGTAGGAGTTGGAAAACCTGTCATTTAAAAACTGCCAGCAGTTGTCTAGTTCAATGGAGGTGTCGAAGCTCCTTTCTGAACAAGATGGTTCTTTTGTTCTGGGTAAACCACCTGAATGGGCTGCCCTAGTCAACTAAGCGCAAATATACCTAATCCTTTTCTATCAATTTGAATTCTTTCCTGAAACCCCTGCCATTATGTGAAAAGCTGCTACATGGAAAATATTTCCATTAGTTGTAATGAATTCCGTCCTCACCTGAGGTTCCCAATTTTATCAGAGAGAGAAATATATCAATTGGATAATGAAAATGAAATTCAATAGTTAATAAACAACAATCATAAAACAGAATTTTCACACAAAATGTAGTGTAATGGAGGTTTATTTTGCTTTTTTTCTCTTATACTGTTTTCTTTACCAACCTCTCAACCATTTTAGAACCCATGGTTATCTGGAACTCAAACAATATTGAGAAATAAATTTAAGCACTGATGATTATCTGTAGGGAGAAATTAAGGCTAATCTTTCCACCTTTCCATCTTCCTTGCTCCATGTAGGCACACAGCAAAGCATCTGAGCTTCCAATGTGTGTGCAATTCAAATGTGTTCTAGATGATATTCTCTAACCAGAAGCTGTTGGCCTGAGTAAATTAGTGGATGTGTCTTTGCCTGAAAGTATAATTTCAAAATATCACTTCTTATGGCTTATTTAGTATGTTTTGGGATATAAAGTCATTATAATGAAAAAAAAAAGGGAGTGTGGTAGGCAGTATTATAATGGACCCCCCCACAAAGATATTTAAATCCTAATCCCCCAAATCTGTGAATATATTACCTTACAAGGCAAGAGATTTGCAGATGTGATTACATGAAGGATCTGGATTATCTGGGTGGGTTCTGTGTAATGACAAGGGTCCCTGGAGGAGGGAAGGGGGAGAGGGTAAGAGAAAGAAGGGTGATGATGGAAGCAGAGGTCAGAGTGATGCAAGGAAAGTGCCACCAGACAAAGTGCAGATGGGTGGCCCCTAGATGCTGGAAAAGGCAGGAATGGATTCTGCCCTAGAGCCTCCAGCAGGAGCACAGTACTGTTGTTCCATTTTAGATTTCTTGCCTCAAAAGTTGTGAGGTAATCAACAACCTGATTGTCCATCAGTGGATGAATGGATAAAAAAGATGTGGTATATCTATACCATGGGATATTCTTCAACCAGGAGAAAGAAAGACATTTCCTCCATTTGGGATAACATGGAACCTGAGGGTATTGTGTTAAGTGAAACAAACCAGAGAAGGACAAATACTGCATGGTCTTACTTACATGTCGAATCAGGGGAGGGGGGGAAGAAGTCAAACTCATAGAAACAAAGAGTAGAAAAATGGTTGCCAGGGGTTGGGATGGTTGTGGGGAAAATAGCGAGAAGTTGGTAAAAGGGTACAAACTTACCACCTAGGTGGCTCAGTCGGTTGAGTGTCTGACTTAGGCTCAGGTCACGATCTCATGGTTTGTGAGTTTGAACCCTGCGTTGGGCTTTGGGCTGTCAGTTCAGAGCCTGGAGCCTGCTTCAGATTCTGTGTAACCCTCTGTCTCTGCCCCTCCCCCACTCACACTCTGTCTCTGTTTATAATGAATAAACGTTAAAAAATTTTTTTACAAAAAGGGTACAAACTTTCAGCTGTAGATAATCAGATTTAAAAAATTGGCTAGTGTTTGTACCCTAGGTCTGTGAATTATCTTTCATTTAAAAAATTTGTAGTTTAACCAAAAGAGCCTGCTGATTACTTTCCTAAACAACCAGAAATTCAAAAAGTGGTTTTGAAAGTTGTTTTCCATAGCTTTCCCTAGGCTTGATAAAACGTGGGTTTGATAAATATCAGTGTATCCAGTTTAGTTCAGCAAACCTTTAATGAATATTTGTTCTATTTTGTCTTTCAAAATTCTGTCTCAGGAAATTCATGGGAACATTTTTTTCCCATTGCACAAATCTATCTCATTAAAAGATGTCTATTAAAAACCTGCTGTGTGAGGTTCTATGGGATCCACTACTATAACTTTAAACCTGGCCCAAGAAGAAGATACCATATGTTTAGTATGAGGGAGAAAAATTTATTGCTGGAGTCAGAAAACCAAACTCAGATAGGCTTAAACAAATTTAGAAATTTATTGACTTAACTGAAAAGTATAAAATTAGGCCTGGCTCCAAGCACTGTCTTCCCAGAGTTTCAAAATATCACATTTTCTTCATGATTCTTTTAGTTGTCCCTCCTCTTTGTGCCAGATTTATCTTCAGGCTGGCTCCCCTCATGTTAGAAAAATGACTTCTGCAATTCTAGATATCACACCCTCAGCACACCATCTGAGAAAGAAAGAGTATGTCTTCTTGGAGTTCCTTCAGAAGATAAGGGAGATTTCTATTCTCAAAGCCCCAGCAAATAGCTCTTATGCCTCCTGGACCTTAATTAGATCATGTCTTCTCTTCTAAAGAAAATATCAAGACTCAGACTTGGGTGGGACTGGTGGATGGTTTATGTTCCATTTGAAGACAAAAGAGGAGTAAATTCCACCCAAGTCGCATGGCTGAGAATAGGACAGGAACAATTGTCCCAGGAAAAATGTGGGTGCTTTTCAAGGGAAAAGGTGAATCAATGTATGTCCACAGTGTAGAGTAAACAAAATGCAGGAAGATAAGCACAAAGTGCTATGATGCTATGGTATCAAAGAGAGAAATCTTTTGTCAGGGTTGGGGAAATAAAATATTTCATTAAATAGTTGTAGTTTGCGTATTGATTCCTACTTATCCTTAAAGGTCCATTGTAGAGAGGGGGAAAAAAGACGTCCTTTGAAGTAGGAACACAGCAGCAAAAGGAAGGAGGCAGAAAACTGTAGAGTTGTGCATTGGTGACACTAATTAATGCAGCATGACTACAATACAAAACATTGGAAGGCAGCTGAAAAGGGAAGCTGGAGCCTTATTGTGTAGGACTTTCCTTGAATTCCAGCAGGAGGAGTCATATTTAATTTAGAAACCAAAGGGGAGCCATTGACAGGTTTTGAATAGAGGCAAGATATAACCAAATATGCCTGCTGGAAATATTAATCTGCCAGGAGTGAATTGGACGAATTGTAGCAGAGAGAGACACAATTCATGGAGAGCAGTTAGGAGGCTATTGTAGTATTCTGATGAAAATGATGAAGGAGGGTGGCAGTCAAGAAATGGGAGGAGATGGTGGGCATGAGAGACTTAACATAGTGGGATCTTCCTGGCTTGCTAATAAATAGGTTGTAAAGGGCTAAAGGAGGAGGATTTGTAGTGACACAGAGCTCTGATGGTCACCGTGATTAGCAAGACAGTGGTATCATTCATGAAAATGGAGAACTCAAAAATGGGAGGTGTTTTGCTGAGCAAGAAACTCCACAGGTAGGGCGCCATAAGACTGCCTGCCCCTGTGCCAGTTGATCCTTAATTGCTTGAAAAGCAAAGGGCCCCTCTGCTATAAGTCACCTCTTTTACAAGCACAAGTAGTTAACTCTGACCTCTTTTACCTTGTCGATTCATTAGCTCTTAACATCACAGAGCCATAACCCAGGGGCAGAATCATGCGCCTTCAGAAGTGTGGGGGGTTTGAATGGGTTGGAATGACATCCATTTTTTCCCTAAGCAGGTTCAGATTTGAAACTCTAGACTCAGTAGATGGAGATCAAAATATTATCTCTAGTGCTGAGAAAACCATAGGAGAATGTGGGTCAAATGGACTCCTTCAGATTGCCCAATTAAAACAACTGACTGATACACAGTTACTCCTTGGGATGCAGGCTATCTCCTGTGGGGACAGAGCCTCTGAATGAAGACTTACACTGTGTCCTAAGAGAATGGCCCTTTCTCTATGGGCAGGTAGGTCCCAGAGAGAAAAGAGAGACATACAGGCCCATTTCTTTTCTTCACCAGTAGGTCCTTCCTCTCCCCCTGGGAGGAATGGGTGAGAGGGGTGGAGACAGACCTGAGGTTTTGTTCTCACTGACAGTGGGACTTTCTTGTGATCGTGTGCAGAACTTGCCTTCCGTTTCTTCATTGTCTAAGCCTGGTATCCCCAATTCATGATGGCTTCTGGACTCTGACTCTCCCTGATTTTGACTCAATGAAGACATAGAGGAAGCCAGACAGGCAGATTTCCTAGTGACTGCATAAGGAGCTCAAAAGATTTGAATTTATGACCTGTTGTGATGATATTGGAGTTTTAGAAGGTTCCCTCTGGTGACAATGTAGGAGAATGGCACATGGTGGAGAGGTCAGTTAAGAAGATTGGGCTGGAATCCAGAGGGAAGGTGATGAAGGGTTGTAGCAAAACACTGACCATGAGGTTGGAGTAGGGGAAACTGATTCAGGAGCCATTTAAGAGGAATCCACAAACCATTTAAGAGGACTACAAGTAGACAGAAAGAAAGAGAAAGTGAGATAACTCTAGGTGACTGCCTTGGGTCCATGGTTCAACAATGATGTCATTCCTCAAGAAAACTATAGGAAGATGAGCATGTTGAAGGGGGCAAAGTGAGATTTCATTTTGTGGTCTTTTAGTTGCATATGGTGTTTCCAAGTGAAGATGGCCAGAAATGACTTCACTTCTTTTTGAAGTACAGACAAAATAAAGCTAGAGATTGGCTTGAAGTGGGAGCATGGAGACACTTATTTTTCACTCCTCACGTTTCCATATTGGGTAGGGAGTTACATTGCCCCACTCAGAGGAAAAAGGAACACTCCCAGCCTCTCTCCAACACCTTACTCACTCCTTTGCAGGGCATCCGCCTTCTTCCTAACTGGTTCTGTGTCCTCTTTCTTTCAGATCTGTCTGCCTATCTAGACGGCTTCCTCAAATTTTCCATCTGATATGTTTCCAGGCAAGTCCTGCTGTTTTGGTTTCGATGCAGGCTCTATTGACTGCTGATCCAAAGCCATACTCTTAAATCAATTTTATCAGTAATATAGCTTTAATCCCATCTTTGTTTCCATCTCTTCTTTATCAGTTGGTTCAGAAACTCTGGAGGAGAGTGTCTTAGCTTTCTAGAGCTGTTATGACAAAATATCACAGAGTGGGTGGCTTCAACAACATAAATTTATTTTCCTACAGTTCTGGAGGCTGGAAGTTCAAGATCAAGATGTCAGTAGGGTTTGTTTCCTCTGAGGCCTTTCTCCTTAGCTTGTAGATAGCTGTCTTCTCTCTTTTCACATGGTCTTCCCTCTGTAGTTGCCTGTGTCCAAATTTCCTCTTCTTTTTTTTTATTTTTATTTTTTTAAATGTTTTTATTTATTTTTGAGACAGAGAGAGACAGAGTATGAGCAGGGGAGGGGCAGAGAGAGAGGGAGACACAGAATCCGAAGCAGGCTCCAGGCTCTGAGCTGTCAGCACAGAGCCTGACGCGGGGCTCGAACCCACGGACCGTGAGATCATGACCTGAGCCGAAGCCAGATGCTTAACCGACTGAGCCACCCAGGCGCCCCTCAAATTTCCTCTTCTTATAAGAAAATAGTCATATTGGATTAGGGCCCACTCTAATGACCTAATTTTAACTTCATTGCCCCATTTAAAAGCCCTATCTCCAAATAAAGTCACATTCTGAAGTACTGGGGGTTAGGGCTTTAACATATGAATTAGGGGGATGAGCAGGTCACAATTCAGAAAATAACAGAGAAAGTGATATTTATTAACCCTCTAAAACTCTATCAACAGCCCCTATATTGTCTTTTTTTCTTAAATACATTGTCATACACAATTTTGAAACAGATTATTTTTCCCCTCACCTCATTTAACTTTTTAATGTTTGTTTGTTTGTTTGTTTGTTTGGAGAGAGAGAGAGAGAGCAGGGGAAGGGCAGAGAGAGAGGGAGAGAGAATCCCGAGAAGGCTGTACACTATCATCACAGAGCCCTACATGGGGCTCAAACTCACCAACTGTGAGGTTTTGAACCAAAATCAAGAGTTAGATGCTTAATCGACTGAGCTACCCAGGTGCCCCTTCTTACTCCATTTATTTCAGTGCCAAGAACTATGAACATTTTAATCAGGGCACTGTTTAGTTTCCTTAAAATAAATACAGGGCAATGATGCTCAAAGGCTGGTTCCTAGTAGGGGGAGGGTTGCTAGGTGTTGTATTACCTAGAATTGGTTCAAGACAAGACCTGGTGAAAACCTGTCCCCTGCTAATCAAAGCATCTGAAAGTCTTCCCTCAGAAACAGTGTGGAGCAATGAGATCATTGTTTGTACAACCCTTTGGAATTTACAATTTGCCGAAATACCCAAGGTTGATGTTGTGTACATGTTTAGGTTCACAAGTAATTATAAGGCTATAATCCAAGCCTATGTTTCTCCATTAGTTTTGTTCTTTGATATTTCTCTTACCAAATTTGAGCTTGAATGGTTTTCCCAAGGGAAATTATGCACCTGGAGTGATGGCTGATTTTTATGGAATTCTGTTAATATCCTACGTGACTGAAGATGGTCATTCAGAGCTTTGTTTCAGGGACATAAAACCTTTAGGCATTTCCACACTGTGAAAGGAAGAAATGACAGATCTGTGGCAAGGAAGCACTTTTTTTGATCAGTGTGATTATATTAGAATGCTCAACTTGGATATATTGATTTGTCTTTGAGAGCACTTTGTGCCACATAAATCTCATAGAAATATCTTTAAGGAGCTGCCCCAGAAGGCCACTACTTCCCTTCTCAGCAAAGAGAAGCAAAGCCAGGGAGTCATTTGTCAAAGTTTCAAACAGAATGGTCCATTTATGAACTGACACTGCATGGTTTCCTATTCTGACATTCATGGGATTTTAAAACAAAGATGCATTTTATGATTAACCTCGGCATATAGAAGCAAAGAGCTATATTTGTCTCTTTTGACTTCAGCAACCTGAATTTTTAAAAAATCACCTTCAAGGAGAATCATATTTATTATACCTCAAAAATTCAGTTTATATGCACCCTTGTTCAGAGCAATTTCTTTTTTCCTACATTTAATAGCCAAGTGGTCATTTGTTTTGGACATGCATTCATGCTTTGGAAGATTTGGCCACCAATGGACAAGAACATTTTTGAGGGTGTTTTTTTTTCCCCTTCCCTTCTGCTTAGTATATGGGAAATAGGTCTAAAAAATTATAAATGAATTTTAAAAGATTGATTAAAAGTTTCTCACTTGCTCTGTGTTCTGGGACACATAGCCTCAATTTTCTAATTTTTAAGGGCTGTTGTGGAAAGATCATCTCTCTCTCTCTCTCTTGAATTGGATGACCTTGAGCAAATTACTGGTTGAAATTTACTGTTTTTCCCTCATAAAATGAATATTATGATGTTCATATTACGAAACAGGCAGTATTGGAGGAAGAGGGGAAGTAGGTTAGGATATTATTTATTTAGGAGAGAGGATTTTGAGTCAGTGTGGCTTGGTAAATCTATTACTTGCTGGTTGGATGATGCTTGGCATGTGACTTAACTCCCTAAGCCTCAGTTTCTGTATCTGGGAGTAGGCATAATAATTGCTCCTTTCCCATGTGGTTGTTTGAAAAGAAAATGAAATAGTTTACAAACATAGTGCCTAACACACTGTAAGTGTGAGATCATAATCGTCATCATGAAAATAACAAATAACCATTAACAGGTTCAGTTACTTTATTTCCCTTAACATAATGAGTAAGACACAGACTCAAAGGGAAAGTAAAATCCATAAAATTCAAACTCTGCACTGGGCAAAATGGATTGAAACGAGAGTTATAGAATTTGGAATATATCTTTTGAATATCTGTATTCATATATACATATACATGTGCACATATATATACAGACACATACATAGATACTTATGTGGAAATATAAAAAATATATCTATTTATAGTCAGTTGAAATTTCACAGAAGTTTTAAATAACATTAAATGTATTTACCAAGATTTTATATTATAAATACATTTCCCTTTCTAATGCAAAAACATTTTCTAAATAAAAAAACATATTTAGTCACAAGTACAAAATTGGAATAAGATTTAATAATCTCCCCTAGGAACTGATTTTGAGGTTTAAACCATCCTTTTATGAACACTGCATTAACTCTTAAATCCTTCTTATAATGTCTTCATATTTAAGCTTCTGTGGAGAAGAGAGGAACACACCATTCTCTCACTTATATAAAAATATTCCTGCATTTAAAAATATTAAGAGCTGCTTGAAGATGGCAGCATAAAGATAATTGTATTAAGCACCACTTTCTAATATCAACTGAAAGGAACACAGATCTAACAGAAGAGTCCATCTTTAATGAAACCAGGAGACAGATACAACCTCAAACAATGAAGGATTGCTTCTAAATATAGGGCCACATGGTCCCAGTTCCAGGAGAATGCCAAAAGTGAACTCAAACTCAACAGTCCACGTACACTCTGCAGTTTTCCAATAGCAGGTGCTGCAGCTCCAAGGCATTTACCAGTTATCCCTTCCTGGAAACCATCACTTCCACAGACCATACTGAGGCACTGCGCACCTAGATGGGATTGAAAGGGAAAAAAATCCATTAACTTTGCAGGAATCATCTTGGAGGCATACAATGGGAATAATACCACAAACAACAATATCAACAATAACAATGGCCAGTATTTACTGAGTGGTTGCTGTGTGCTAGGCGTGGCTTTAAATGGTTTATGTACACCAACCCAGGCAATCCTCAAAGTAACCTTATGAGGGTACTATTACTACCCCCGTTGTACTCATCAGTTATAGAACTTGTGCTTTTGAAAATGCTTATTTATTTATTTTTGAGAGACAGGGAGAGAGAATCCCAAGCGGGCTTCACACTCAGCGTGTAGCCCAACCTGGAGTTCAATCCCATGTCCCGAGCTGAGATCAAGAGTCAGACACTTAACTGACCGAGCCACCCAGGTGCTCCTAGAGCCTGTACTTTTAGCCCCCATGTTCTGCTGCATTTCCATGGTGTGCATGGAGTCAGCTTCTGTCAGCGACTTAACATCAGTTGAGGAGAATGAAAATAAATGTCAGGTGCCCACACAGGAACTGGATTCTGCCGGTAACCTGAATAAACTTGGAAGATTCTTCCCCAGAGCTTCCATGGAAGAGTCCAGTCCAGCTGACACCTAATTTCAGCTTTGGGAGACCCTGAGCAGGGAACCTAGGCATGCCATGCCAGACTTCTGACCTGACAGAACTCTGAGCTAATATAAGGGAGTGTTCTAAGTCACCAAGTCTGTAGTAACTTTTACACAGCCATAGAAAACCAATACACAAACATCTTTCACTAATTTAATACATTTAAGAGAAAAATATGACGATAAGTTCTGGATGGGAAGAGTTAAGGGAATACCGCAGTGCTTTTGCAAAGAGTGACTAAACTGAAATGGAACTAACTCTTTTCCTCCCTGCTGCTCATCGTCCTCAGGGTCTCCAGCCACCACTTCTTCCTCCTCCTCACTCTTAGGCCACAAGTTCTGTCACATGTACCTCCAAGATATTTCCTCTAGTTTTTATTCTCACTGAGTGGTCTTATTTAGAAGACTTCAGTACTTTCTACATTTTTTTGTTGAGATACAATTGACATGTTATATTAGCTTCAGGTGTGTAACACAGTGATTCAATATTTATGAATATTGGGAAATGATCTCCACAATAAGTCTAATTAACATCCATCACCATACGTAGCCATACTTTTTTTTCTTGCAGCAAGAACTTTTATGATCTTCTCTCTTATCCTTCATCACTTCTTGATTAAATTAGTATAGTAACCTCCTAACTCAGGGCTATACTCAATTCTCTACCTTGCTCTTGTTTTGAGGTTTCTGAATCCCTAATCTGATTATCTACCTTTTCTACTTCAACTCCTTTAAGGACCTCCTCTAGCCTTCAGAAGAAAATTCAAACTCCTGGCATAGTATTGCCAGCTTGAATTTCTCCCACACTTATCATTGGCTGTAGTCATACTAAATTACTTGCCTTTGCTACAGTGAAGCATATTTTTGCACCACTCTGTGCTTGAACGACTACTGCCAATTCTTTCTGGAAAATTGCTATTCATCCTTAAAACTCAATTTGAACATCATCCCTTCCAAAAAGTGTTTTATGAGTTAGATATGGACACTTCTCTCACAGGGTCCTCTTCATTAGCTAATTGGGTGCTTTAACAGGGGATCTCACCCCTTCTTCACTGACAGATCCTGACAACCACTTTCACAACAGGCAGAGAGACCCTGGGTTTAGACCAGGGTCATGCAGATGTCCATCCGACAGGGTCTAGTCCCGATCTGAGAGTATAACTACTCCATCTCTATTGTTGTCTTAGGGTATGACCAGCTTTGAGGAGGAGATGGGGAATTTGCGTAGGCAACTCAAAGGTGTTGAGAAAGATGGTCTAATCACTCCTCTGTCTCTTCTCACTGCAATTTGCTTTTATAGAGACATTGGGATTTACAGGCTTTACCTGATGAATGTCTAATGATAGGGAAGAGCAAGGCTTTTCACATAGTGCTAGTTTGAGTTTAGAGAGAGTTGTGAAAGGTTAACACAAAGGGATGGTGGTTCCAGTCTATTAGGTGCTGCTGAAATGGCCTTAAGCGGGTTCATGTGGAGCCTGTACTCGCCCTGGCAAGCGGTTATGTGGGAATGGAGAGGGCTGGTAACTCAGGACCAACAAGGCATGGCCCACCTTGATGGACAAAATGGAGCACCTTCTCTTGAAGGCTGTCTTCACAAGCACCTTGGAGCAGAGTACTTAGCATAAGAGCTGCTGAAGCTATCCCCTGCATTTTTACTCCAGGATGGTTCTTTGGCCTGAAGTGTCAGTGGCTAAAGAACGGAATGAAAAGAGATGTGATGCGAAGTTCTTGGCTGGTTTCCTTCATACTGAGGGGACATTGAGGCGTGGGTAGGCCCTCTAATTGAGCTATTATTGCTTTGGTAGATTGGTAGCATAGGGTCTTTGTGCCACCTATGGTGCTTTGGACTGATCTGCCTTAGCCAGCTTCTACTCCTCAGCCATGTTGGAGGTGGGAAGACAGGATGGACTTCCCTCTGCTATCAGCATATTACTTTTTGAGCAGAGTCTTATTGTCTCTTATTTGCACCACAACTACCACTTTCATGAATTTTCTTAGTAACATTTTGTTTGGTTAAAAGAAACAAAAGTAAGTAGCCCTTTACTTTCCTCACTCTATGCAAAATAATCCAAACAAAACTATGTATGTATCTCTATAAGTAACAGAAACAAAGCTTGAGACACCAAAAGCATTTGTGTAACCAACTATGGCTGGAGATCTGATTGTCAGCCCCCAGCCAACAAAGGCTGGGCACATGTCTCAACAGGTGTCTACAAGAACACTGTCGTATATTCATTGGTTTGCCTGTTTGTTTATCCATCCAGCTTATTAACGTTTTAAAATCATTCATTTTTTTTTCTATTTCTAGTGAGTAATTCACAATAGACAATTGGAAAAATGTCAAACCAATTTAAAAATGCAGGGTTTTATATCATGTATTTTTGTTCATATGTTTTATTATCACACTTGGTTTTACAGATATAACATTGCATTCTCAAAGGATGATGAACTCTGATAATTAAGTATCCTCCTTAATTACAAGTTATTTTGATACTTGAGAAAAATATTTGACGCAGATTTGTTGGTAACATAATTTTGTTTAATCAAATGAATACTATGAAAGTTATAATAAAAACACTGCTCTATTAACACACTTAAAGTGTACTGTTTTCCTTCAAATTTGAAAATTATCTAAAAAATATATAAAACTCTCTTTCATAGAAAATATAGAGACAAGTTAGCAATGAAAAACCGTATCAAATGATTGTACTCCCAGGTGATATTTAGTTGCATCAAATACAATTTTATACCAATAAGAAATGCTTAAATATTTGTTTTTTTATCATAATATTCCCTCTAATTCTATGAAAAGAATTAATAATTCAAACGAGAAAGGAGGGACACTAGTGATTTGGATTATTAGTCTCTTTTAAAAATCTTACTACGGATGGGAAAAATACTTTTTGTAAACCTTTTTTCTTTCTTCAATCTATGCAAAATAATGCAAAGTAGAAGACTTTGAAATACTTAGAAGCATGATTCAATGTACCCAATTCTACAAATGGAAAGGTAGCCTATTAATTTCTCTTTGTGAGTTTATTAACTTAAGCCACATAACAGACTAGTTAGAAAAGAATCTGTTACAGGTAAAATAGCTAGAGGTATCAAGTAATTTTTTCTTCTAACTCGTGAGAGTATATACAACCATTTTTAATGAACAATGCTGAGCCATTCCCAGCATGAAAATATTTAACAACACTTTCAGGGTAAACAAGAATCCTACTCTCTTTTTATCTCTGACATAGCTTTCTAAAGAACTTTGCATGGAGCAGGTGCCTGACAAATGCTTTTAGAAGCAATTGAATAAATGGATACAGAAACAAAGAGAAGTTAGTACAAGAGTTTGCCGAAAGCAAAACCCACATTAAATGTCTTGGATGTTTGGGATGTGGAGAATAAACTTAGAACAAAATACTTTTTGCATGTAAGAAGTTATCCATTTCATTAACGCTTGTTTGGAAAACCATTATTTTTATCTAAACCAGTGATTAAGAAAATCTTTTTTCCTGGCGTGAACTCTCTAGCGTTGTGCCTCAATTATTTCTCCTTGTCACATTCCCCAACAATAGACCCATAGACATAAGTAGTGATCTTCAGAAAACAATGTTTTCTTTTCACAAAGGGCCCCAAATTCAGAAACAACATTAATCCCAAACCTTAAAAAAAAACCCTACTTTTGAAATTTCAAAAAAGTGTTTTCGAAGCTGCTAGATGAGACTTTTTTTCTGTCAGCTTTGATTGTGCAGCATTTTTCCATGGTCCACACTAATATCCTGAACGTTCTGCTTGCTCAGCACCATTCTCCTCTCCATTATCATGTATTCAGAAGAGATGAGCGTTGCCTTTCAGTGTGTGTATAACACTTGTCCCCCAGGTATTCAACCTCTTTTCCCTTTATTAAGAGGCCCAGCTGCAATATTCAACATTAAAAAAAAATTAATGTCTTTTCCAGAGTCACCATCCAACACTGTACCCAGGGATTTCAAGGTCAATGTATGTGATAGCTCAACACTGAGCATCTTGACTATGTGGGATCATTGCAAACATGAAAAGGATGCTTTATACACTAACTATTGGAAATGAATGTGAATGTGAAAGCATGTAAAATTTAAGGCACAAAAGCTTAGGAAAATATTACAGTTGTCATACCTGATTACTTTTAGACACAGCTTGATATTCCTGAAGAGTAGATATTAAAGAGTAACTCTTCTTCTTCAGAGATATAAAAATTCACTCATTCAGGTATTCAATAAATATTCATTGGGAGTCTACTGTGTACATAATGCGGCTGATACATTGATGGATAACAAAGATGTATAACATATTGTATTGACCATGCATACCATTTCCTAAAGGGCTTTACCAATGAAGCAGCAATAAAAAGGACTGATTATGTATTGTAAGTGGTGTCAAAAAGTATTCCTTATGTACCATAATAATATGACAGGGTATATCTTTAATAACCTTGTCCCCCCCAAAGATACATTATATATTACTCGCCAATAACAAAGGAAAGTCTTAAAAAGACTCTTTTCTGATGGAAGTAGACGTAAACCATATTTGAGTGAGGATAGAGAATCTGAGCACCAATGCTTTAAAAAAATTCCAGGTGAAATGAGATAAGCCTGACTTGATTATACAGGTCATCTGTTTTCCAAGATAATCATATAGATTTAAAACAAAAGGAGTCAGGACAGTGCAGCATTGGGATCCCAAGATTAGAATGGGGATCTTGACATTTTTAGGAAACTGCTCATTCTCTAAGGATCTAATGAATAGTCTTTGAAACTAAGGGAAAAAGAATAATCAAATAGGTTGTTTAAGAGATTCATTTAAAGGCTTTTTCTATGAAGAAACATGATCTTTCAAACCATGAAGTAGATTGTCAAGAGATTGAAACTTTAACACTGCTAAATATGTCACTGAATTGTTCTATAAAACACAGTATTACTATTTCCCTAAATTTTCTATGTAACTTACAAGTTTGATGGAAAGGTGAATTGCTTTATATCACATTACATATTTTAGCTTTTGGAGAAAAGGAGATGGCTCAAATTTTAATCATGTCAGACTATAGAGACTGGAGCTCCTACAAATTCATGGTCTTAAACAACTCAGACCTTAATGCTACCTGGAAAGCCTTCTCTTTGTAGTCATCTCTTTCTCCTATTCTCTGCAGAAACTCCAGAAGCTCCTGACCCCAAATTTGTCATCTTCTCAGTACCTCACATCCTCACCATTGTACTCTCTCACTGCCTAATTTCTGGAGAGTTGGTAAAGTTCAGGACCTCACATCCTTACCCAACAACCTGGCTAATGTCCCATCTCCACGGCAATCACTATATCCAAGGTCATCTACTACCTCTTTTTCTCTATGTCCATTGGTAACTTGTCAGTTCTTATTTTAGATAACCCCTGGGTAACATTTTATACTGTTGACCTTTCCATCTTTATTATAACCCTTTCCCTAAATTGGAAACACCAACTCCCCTGATTTCCTCCTCATTCTTGAGAAAATATTTCTCAGCCTACATAGCAGGTTCTTTTTGGTTTTGTTTATCCTTTAATTGCTGGTGTTCTTCTGGAAGAAGGGTGTCCTTCTTCCCTTAACACTCTACAGACTTTCCCTGCACAATCTCATCCATTCCTACCTTGAAATTGTTATCTATATACAGCTGGCTCTCTAGGTTACATCCGTATCCCAGATTGCTTTTCTTAAACTTCAGATCTATATATTCAACTGCTGCTTGACTTCTCTTGAATGTCACATGAATACCTTAAACTTAGCATGCTTAAATTGAACAGATGCCTTTCTTCAAATCCTTTCCTTTTATGGGACCTTGTCTCTGATGGTGTTACAAGCCACATACGTACTCAGTCCAGAAACATGTAGGGATGGCCCACCATCTAATCAGTCAGCAAAATCATTCTAAATCTCTCCTGAGTTCATGGACATAAACATGAAATTACTGTTACCACTGGGTTAGTACCAGATATTTTCACTTCCTGTCTAAATGAGCACACTAGCTTTCTCTTGTGTCTGCTTGCTTATAATTCCATCTCCCCAGACTTTCTCCACACTAGAGCCAGAAATATCTTTCAAAAGAAAATCTTACTACTCCCCTTTTCTAAGTCTTATCATAGGTTCCATCTTAGAACAAAGTACAAACTCTTTAAACGGTCTTATACTGCTCTTTATGACCTTGTCTCCACTCTCCTTGCCTTTCATATCTCAACATGATTCTCCCTTGCACGATACTCCAATCACCCAACTTTTAAAGTTATCTAAATGTACCATGGTCTGTCTCAATTTTGAGTCTTCTCATAGACTGTTCATTTCATTTGGCTGTTCTTCATCTCATTTCATGCTTGACTCTCTTTCACTGTTTAGGATAATCATTTATTCCTCTCAGAAGCCACAGTTTATAGTATCCATACCCCCC
Organism: Prionailurus viverrinus; assembly: GCF_022837055.1. Lineage (NCBI taxonomy): Eukaryota > Metazoa > Chordata > Mammalia > Carnivora > Felidae > Prionailurus > Prionailurus viverrinus. The sequence continues at coordinate 215,648,716 of NC_062561.1, forward strand.
ATACTTCTATGACAGCATTTGATTATACCCGCTTATTTTTTTTCTGCTATACTGTAAACCCCAAATTTTTGTTATGTTCGAAGTTGTAGTCCCAGATATCTATCACAATAAATATTCATTCATATTCACTGATTGAATGAACATAGGAAAAACACATTAAAACAAAAAACTTTAAGAAATGAAAGGAAGATAAATGAGTGGCAACTTACTTCGCAGAATGGAGTAGTTGAAGCCTAATTTCAAACATGGGGTGGGGATCCAGTAAGAAGCAAGCTGATTCATAATAATCCATAATAATGTCAGGAATTAGGGGTGCCAGGGACCTCTGATTGTCTGAGTGTGGGGAGGGGCTGAAAACAGATTGACTGTGAATCTGTATCAGGAGCACGTAGACCCCAGATCCTCTTCCTACCCTGCATATCCAGGTAACTTTTCTTCACTTCTGTTTCCCTGCTTAGGAACAGCGGGTACAGTTGAGGGCAGCAGGAAGAGCTGTACCTCAAGATGGTTAAGTGAAAATCTATATTATGAACATTGGGATCCTCCCAATTCCTTCTCCCATGTAAAGCTCTCCTAATATTGGCAGCCAGGCTTGGACCCCCAGGGAGGAGATTGGAGGTATCCTCTCAGTGGAAACTGACCCAAGACAAAAGATTTATAAATGCCAGTGAAATCATCAGTTTCCTCCATTGTGGTGAGGCCCACCAATGGACACAGAGAGCTTCTCCTTAGCTTTTCAGGACCTCACTATTTTTTTTTTTTTAATTTTTTTTCAACGTTTTTTATTTATTTTTGGGACAGAGAGAGACAGAGCATGAACGGGGGAGGGGCAGAGAGAGAGGGAGACACAGAATTGGAAACAGGCTCCAGGCTCTGAGCCATCAGCCCAGAGCCCGACACGGGGCTCGAACTCACGGACCGCGAGATCGTGACCTGGCTGAAGTCGGATGCTTAACCGACTGCGCCACCCAGGCGCCCTCAGGACCTCACTATTAAGTATGAAAAGACAGCTAGCAATCACTAGACATTTGAGGAAGACTTTTCATGTGGAAGAAAAAGACCAAAGCAAACACTGAAGAGAAATTTATAAAAACATAGAGATAAGCAGCGGAGAGCAGAAGAAAATGTTTTAAAAAATTATTCATGACATCAGAGAGATGGAGAATTTCTGGAGTGATATTGCAAGCAACAGAAAAGTACTAGAGATTACATGGTTGAAAGGAATTTAAGAATCGTGTCAGGAAGTCTGTGACTGAATTATGATAGGTGTGTACAAAGCTAAGCAAATTATTTAAAGAGAGGTAATTATGATTTTCAGGAAAAAATTAAGTTGAGTGAGAAAGTTAAGTTATAGTACAGTATAAGGCTCAACTGTGAGCATATACACATAGGGTAAATGTAACCTCTTAATTACCAGCTGTGCTGTAACTATATTGGATGGATGGTGAAGTGAGCATCTGTGTTTATGCGTGCACACGTGAGCCCGCATGTGTGTACGCATTGAGGGTGTTGCAGTAAATCTAGATATTTTACTCTCCATAGCAGGAAGTCAATGGACAATTTTCAAAACTGGAAACCCAAGAAATAGTATCTTTACTTTGAACTATCTGAAGTTGTTGATACTAACCACTTTTTAGCCACTAAATGACCATTTCTTATGATTCAACCTAATATGAGCATTATTTAGAAATGTGGAAGTAAACCCTAGAAGAGCTATCTGGAGAAGTTGAAGGGGGTTACCTCTGGGTAAGGGAATGGTATTGAGTGAGTAAGTTTTTGCTGTAAGCTTTATTTATAGAACTATTGGGCATTGTAGACAACATACATATATTAGTTTAATAATAATTAAAATTAATAAAATAATGAATAGGTGGCTTACTTCCAAATTACCTAAGTGAAAAGACCCAACTTTAGTTCCAGGAATGACTAAGAGCAGTAATTGATCTGATTATGCTCACCTTTTCTCCTTTAAGGATTTTTACCTTTTAAAAAGTGACTATTAGGAGAGCTTTCTCTGAAAAGACAAAAATAGCTGTTCTAATAGCTCCTTTAGAACTTTAATTGGAAGTTTGGTTGTGTCTTCTTCCAATTAAGCTAATTGAAGTGGTACTCTGATTGGGCCCTGGGAGAGGAGGTGCTCCCCAGCTGAGGCTCATAGAATAACAGCTGACTTTAAGAAGAGAGAAATAGAAGCAAATGCTTAGATGAATCAACTCTAGAGGGATTTCAGTTATTTACCTATTGACTGACACATGCAGGGAAAGTAGCCAGAAAAGTTCTGAAAAAAAAAAAAAAAAAAAAAAAAAGAAAGAAAAAAAGAAAAAAGGTCGGGGAGTGGAGAGCTTACCTGAAGTTTTAAATAGATATGTATCAACTACTCCTGCTTTTTTAACTGGAAACTTGCACACTTTTCTAGGGAGGGCACCTGTGTTACTTCCTTTATCATTTGCTAAACAAGCTTTGCATCCAGTAGGTAAAGAAAAATTGGAAGGCATGTGCAAGAGTAGTAGAACTTACATCTCTCCTCATCCCTTCCAGAGCCTTCTTTGCTAGTCAAACTGATCTACCCCCAGTTCCTCAAGTATGCCTTCGCCTTTACTGCTTCAATAGCTTCACATCTGTCTTGAATTCTGGTGTGTGTAAAAATCACTGGGAAACTTGCCGTAAATGCAGATTCCCAAATCCTGTCTTCACTTTAGGATGTCTTTGAACATATTAGGCATAATACACACAGTACCCATTTGCTCTCAGATGAGCTACAGTCCAAAAAAGCCTAAATTTTAAAAAGGGGACTTCAAAATACAGAAGGAAAGTTGCAAAAAAAAATATCTCAATAGAAGTCTAATGGCGTATATGACAATATTACATAAACTAGTAAATTGCCACCTGATTAATGTCTCTAAGGTGAAGTATGGGTACATTTAAATATGTTTAATAAAATGAAGATGGAGTTTCCAACGTTTGGAATGTCCTGTGGCCTGTGGAGTACATCAAATCGCCCTCACTGTTTCTGGAGCTGGACTGGACTTTGCTGTAGGCACTAGTGCTCCCAGCTCAAGTCTTAATGCTCGGTCTTAGTGCTGGAATCAGTCTGTCTCTCAATCTTTCTTACCTGAGAGCTGTTATTTGAATTTTGGTGTCATTTTGCCAAATTCTTTTAAGGTAGATATATTACTTTGGATCCAAAAGGAACTAAACAGTCTGGATGTATCATGTTTTTTGTTTCCAACATAAATTATTTGTTAAATACATATTCAATTGTGATTTAATTTTTGTAACTTTGCAAGATTTTTCATGTAAATGTATTCACAAATCCAAAAACACTTTGTTGTGATCTTCGTGATTTATGATAAAGAAAAAAATATATTTTACTTATAAAGTAGATACTAACGTTCTCATCACATAGATGTTCAGAAATCATTGAAGACTGGTTCAATCTTAACATACTATTTAATATATTTTAATACTATAAAGGAATAATTTTTGTAATGTTTGAGACAGTAAAGGAAAAGAAAACACCATTATAAATTAGCATTAAATTTGAGACATTGACATTCTGAGGTAACTTTCAGCTCTTTCTGAATCTCTGCCGAAGTCGTAAGTCAGGAGAGAATCAGGTGTCTTTCTTAAGCTTTTGATCCTGACCTTCTGAGAATGAGAAATAATGACAATAACATAAAGACACTTCTGATCAATAAACTTTAGCCTTCCCATTTTGTGAAGAGTGGGAGAACAGACAGGGAGGGCTAAGAGAATTACGCTGTTTTTTGTTTTGTTTTGTTTTGTGTTTTTCCTGGAATCCATCCACACTTCCCAGCTCCCTGAGCAGGTTAGCTTTAAGCTCTGACTGCCTCCTCTTCTGGCTACCCCAACTCTTTATGTCATCTTAGACTGTTAGAAGTTCACTATAATATGAGGGAGGGCTTGTGGAAAGAAACCCCAAATGACTAATGTTGACTTTCTGTTGCTCACAGGAATAAGGTCCAAAACAGAAATTAAGCTCAGTTATAGAAAAATATGGAAAATGCATTACTTGTAGTTTGAGTAGTATGAGCAAAGATTTGTAGCTCCTGCTTTGCCACACAGACACCACCTCACTGGGCAGCTGGATTTTCTGGGGATTTCACAGCCACCATCTTACTGGGTAGGGTGCCAGGAGTTAATGGGTGCTCGTGGACAGAGCAAGTCTCCCTCCTTCCTCCACAGCTCCTGATTCAGTTATGAAATCTGAATTGCTTAAGGAGCAACAGGACATCCTCATTCCTTGCCTTTTCCCTCTCCTGTTATAGGGCATTGCTTCCCAACAGAGGGCTTACCACAATTTGATGTCTGAACTATCGATATTGTCAAGATTATTATCACATAAACAATTAAAGCTTTTGTTGTCTTGGGTGGAAGTTTATGTTTCTTGGGAATACTTTTCTTTGGGAACACTGTTCTAATTTTATCATTGAAATCAGTTGGATAACTGGGGTCAATAGGCAGATTTTTGCTTTTCAGCCTTTTTTTTTTTTCAGAGCATTTAGACTGATCTTACAGATAGGAATGTCTTTGAGGCTACAGCCCTCAGCAGAGTCCAACCTCATCTGAATTTGTAGAAAGGAGAAAAGAATCCTTTTTTCCTCCCAATAAATATTTCTCTCACATGGATGAGATGGGACTACGCATACAAAGAAGATGTAGGGTTCAGTGGTAGTCTTGCAGCACCTGGGTTAAAAGAAGTGATTTTAGTTCTAATTCCTGTGATGGGACCTCAGGACAAATGACCCCACTTTGTTTGTTTGTGTAATGGGAATAGTATAGCCTATTGTGCAGGGTTTTTGTGGGAGTTATATTAAGTCATGTATATAATAGTTTTTTCTAAAGTGCTATATAAAAGTAAGGCACTATTATCAGGCAGCTAAGCAAAGTTAAAAGCTTTAATAAAACCTATCCTTTACTGACTATAAGGAGACATTTTCTTACCAATGTGCAAACAAGACATATTTGCCATTAAAAGTTTAGTTTTTGAGACTAAATGGCTCAGGAAGCAATAAAGATGATCTAATATGTCAAGAAAGACATTTAAAAAAAGGAATAAGTATATCATAGACAGAAGTAGGAGACAATCTACTTCTTTTAAAGAGCCATATCTATTCATAGCATATTTAGAAAAGTATTGAATTCAGGAATATGAGACCTAGAAAAGTGATCTAAAGAATCAGGATGTCATTCAATACACAAAATATTTAGTCAGGCAAACCAAGATTAATAATGCGAGATTACAATCATGGCAGTCCTCGAGAGAAGGGTATGTGTAGAGCAGGGAGTGTCTCTTGTCTTTTTACCCCTGTATCCCTATCACCTTGGTTTGTGCTAGGCCTATCACAGGTTCTCATGTGACTTTTGCAGAATGAATGCAGAGGTTCAGGAGTATTACTGAGGGGAGATGCACCCCCCATCCCCAAGCTGAAATTAATCAACAAAGAGATACATGCTTGTTGGTTCAGATTTATGAAATAAAGATGTAGGCTAATTATAATGGCAGGCTGAGCCTTTTAGCTTCCTTAATTATTCCAAATTTTTCACAATCTGAGGATCAGAATGCTCTTCCCAAATGTCAGTGGTGGGTAGTCAACAAAACTTAAAATGAAAGAATATAAGTCTTGGAGTGCCTGGGTGGCTCAGTCAGTTAAGCATCCGACTTTGGCTCAGGTCACGATCCCATGATTTGTGAGTTTGAGCCCCGCGTTGGGCTCTGTGCTGACAGCTCTGTGCTTCAGATTCTGTGTCTCCCCCTCTCTCTCTGCTGCTTCCCTGCTCCCATTCTCTCTCTCGCTCTTTGCCTCTCTCTCTCTCTCTCTCTCTCTCTGTCTGTCTCCCTCTCTCTCAAAAATAAATTAAAAACATTAAAAAAAAAAAAGAAAGAAAAAAGAAAAATATGTCTTCCACTGGAGAACTTAATCTCTTAGGTTAGGGATAGCAAATAGGTCCATATTATTCTATTGTTGATGGCCACTAGGGCATTCCTGTTAGGGATTCTAAGGCTACATCTGGGAGATCTATGAGTCAATTAATTAGAAATATCTACTATGGGCACTGAAGTCAGCAATGGCAGACTAATAGCTTTTAGAGGGGTTTCCAGGGGCAACTGGGTGGCTCAGTCAGTTAAGCATCTGATTCTTGATTTTGGCCCAGGTCATGATCTCATGGTTCATGAGATTGAGCCCCATGTCCTGCTCTTGTGCTGACAGCAGGGAGCCTGCTTGGAATTCTCTCTCTGTCCTCTCTCTGCCCCTCCCTTGCTCTCTGTTTCTCTCAAAATAAATAAATAAATAAATAAACAAACAAACATTTAAAAAAATAAAGAGGTTTTCAAAATGAAGTTTCAATTTGTGGATGATTTCCTATTAGCGCTTTTGATAACACCCCCATGATTATTATGGGATGTGGCTTATTATGATGACTGAAACTGGAGGGAATTGGGAATGATATTGCAAGATTGACAGACATTGAAACTATAAGTGGCAGATACGTATTAAGTATATCTTACATGCAAGTTACACTCACCAGAGTGTTATCACCAGGAACACAAGTCTTGGCCTGTCTACATCTCCCAGCCTCTGTCCAGTTAGTTTGGGGCCATATGACTGAGTTCTGGCCAATGAGATATGAGTAGAAACGATATAGGCCATGTCTAGGCCCTGCCCCCCTAGAGACATCTCATATGATCATTCAGCAAACTTTCCTCCCTGGCCACTTTAAACGTTGGAGGCAGGATGCTCCAAATGGCATACCTACAAGAGGGAGAAAGGCTCACCACCACCCTGAACACCGTAAGAGTGAGACAAACTTTATGGAGACTTTGGATTTTGTCTGTTACAGCAGCTAGAGTGAATTACTCTAATACATACTAGTAACTATTATGGGAAGTGGTTTGTTTTGGTGATGGGAAATGGCTTAGACTGTCTAAACATTTGCAGGAATCTGCTTCCTGAACTGGGTCCTTGTGACAGCACACTGCCCTTCCTGCCTATGTTACCTTTAGGTCAAGGTAGTTTCCCAGATCCTGCAGACCCCGCTTGCCTTGGGGTCATGAAGATCTGGGGGCGCAGGGGAGAGGCTTAGCTCTAGTACACGATGCATACTACTGTGCAACGTACATGCCCTTCAAAAATGTGTGTTTCTAATACCATCATTCCTTTCCATGGGTTTCTATTTCCCACCAATAACGTTAAACCACATGGCAAAAAAAATCACAAAAAATCACAAGACCAGCTGCTATGGTATTAATGATCCTCCGTGTGCTGGCACCATGTGAATTTTCCCAGCATGGTCTCCTTCAGGGAGTCTCAGCTGAGATCAATGGCATTGCTTAAACATCCCTCTTTTCTTTCTTTCCCCTGCTATTCGTTTTGGTTTCTTATCTCCATTTATCTCAGTACTACTAATTCCTAAACCTCCCACACACTCCTCCAGCCAGGCAGAAATAGTTTCTCCTTTCAGTGAACACTTGTATCTCTACCTCTCTGAAGACACCTTCCTGCCACCTTCAGGTGGATACTATACTTTTGAGTTTATGGCAGCCCTTCCTCCTGGACCATGAGCTTCTGGAGAGAAGGGAAAATATATTTATTTGGCTTACTGTCGAATATTTCATAGCACACAGTGGACTGCCTACTACTGAACAAATGAATGAATAAATGAAAATCTCCTTTGCAAAGCTATGAATTCTCTCAGCTGAAAAAATTATGAAACAGCATCTATAGAAATAGGAGGCAGCTTAAAAAAGAACCAGCATATGAAATATTATAGCTCTGAATACGCTAAAAACATTTTATTTACTCATAGTATCAGAATGGTGGAAGGATTTTATCCTTATTTCCCTCTGGTCTGGCTCTTGCTTTTTCTTGCTCTTTTTTAAATCAGAGATCCATAGACATTGCTTTTCTATGGGAGTGAAATAAAGGACGGAGAGTTGGGATGGGCAAAAATATAGAACTGTCTTTCTTTATCTAAAGCAATTACCAGGAGGATAAACAGCTTTCTTCTTAATACAGCAATTCCATAAATAACAGTAGAATTCTTGATGCCCCAGCAGTAAGGAGTCTGCAAGGCAGTACCAATGATGTATAATGCTGGCTGGGAGAAACTATTGTTTACAAGCTAATTATCGTATAACAAGTTGGCTTTACTTAGCTATTTGAGAGGTTCAAACAGCAGATTTAGAAAGATATAAAGTGTGTAACAGCATGTACATTGTTTTGAAATCTCTGATTAAAAACAATAGGTTGAGAGAATTGAAAAAAAACAAGTTAGAAAAAAACAGTTTATTAAGTAATATCATATAAATAACTTGTTACAAAAATTGATTTGCAAAAGGCATATTTACTCTTTGTGAGAAATCACTTTTTAAATTGCATTCTTTTCAAATGTATACGTCTAAGAAAACAAAGGAAAATAAAAGAAGCCATTTCAAGGAGCGTGTTTTTGCCATTTGACTACAACAAAAGGCGCGGCCACACTGAGCTGTAAGGTCATTGTCTTACCTCTCCTTCCAACACAGGAAACTTTCTCATGTAAACTGTGAAGTTATGAAAATATCCCCAGCTAGAAATGTGGATGAAAGCTGAGCAGGGGTTGTTTCCATCAGGTGTTCTCAGTGCCAGGGACCAATGATACTGAGAAAAGCCATCGACTGAGCATCCCAGCCAGCAAATCTTCAAGGGTGGCATCAGCTTCAATTTATACTTGGGAGTATTTTTAATTAAAAACAATCAATACCAAAAAGCTTTTATTTTCTGGATTTAAAATCACAAATCACAGTAGGAGAATGCCAAATCGCCTTAGCTTGGTACTACTGAGGACGCACGTAGTATTTATTATAAGGCCTATTCTTAGGCAGTTTACTTTCAAAGCAATGAAAATAATCACAAACAGAACAATACGGTGGTTTTGAAGCGTTCCTATGTTTCTTTCGAGCAGACAAGTTGGTTTGCTACACAGCATTCGCCCTGAATGTCTAGTAGTTCTATACATTTGATCCTTAATAAACACTAAACTAATAGATCATAGAAAACTAAAAGCTTATAGAAGGTGCCTCTAGACATATTTACATAAATAACACTGTCTCGCAAGAAAGACCAAGATCTCATTATAGCGGAATGCTTTTTCCACAACGCTGGGTCCATGCCTCATTTGTCAGATTAACCCCATTTGAAGAGAAATTTGAGTTTGTGGTCCATGGGTTTAAAAAAAAATGGAATTAAGCAACTTGTAAAAGCTCTTTTGAAATTAATCTAATAACCCAGTGGCTCTCAGGCTAAGTGCCTCGGTCCTGTCTGAAATACAGTGGGTAATAGGCTTTGTTTCCATTTGACCTCCTTTTGGCACTTTCATCTATCGGACTAACATTCCCCCCAAATTAAAAAATGAAAATGCATCATAAATAAGGTATTACAAAATGCGGAGTAGATTAAAGATTGTCTCAGTAATGCTTAAATTAAATTGACGATGCAGAGACCATAAACTTCTGGCTTTAAAAATGAGCTATTTCTTTATTAACTTTTAACAAGTGTGCGAGTCAATGTATTTCCTTTATAAGAGGGTATTCCTCTGCACACTGAATACGGTCAGGGTCTGATATTTTTTAGTAGAGAGAATTACCCCTTTAGAAAACTATTCCATAAAGATGCCAAAGGGAGATTAAAAATGCTGCAAACCTAATAGTCACTGAACTTTTAAGGAGACCATTCTGTAATTCTGTATTCTCTGGAAAAGAAAGCTGTTTGTTAGACTTGAGAAAATAGTTCATCTTCCTGAAGATCCATGTACTAAGTCTTAATCTTTCTCCTCTTATAACCTGATAAAGGAGGCTGGGTTTTAGTGTTAAATATAAATGCTTGGCTGTGTCAAGCATTGGCCCTGTCACAATTAAAAAAAAAAGACTTCATCTAGACAAAAACATAAAGAATAAAATTACTCTAAAATGATCCTTTTTAGAGGATACCTTTCAAAATAGTGGCGAATCATGACTTTCTAGAGCGTTCTTCCAAAGTAATTATATTGCTTCAAAACTAGAGAATAGGGTAAGATAATTTATTCGGTGGTTTGGTTCCTAGGGAAAATTAATTTAGGTGTGTCTGATTTAAATATTTAGTTTGGGCCCAAGAATCAACTCTGTTCTTCCCTTTCATCTATATACTTTTGTGGTCCTCAAGTTTATAGAATTGAGGAATTCTTAACTCATAGTTTATATATTATTATCTTCAGTGAAATACTGATTTCAAGGCAAAGCATCTGATGTAAGGTTCGCTTAGCAAATCAGGACATCTAATATTGACGTACTTAAAAATGAAAGTAATGGAAACATTCTAAAGTTAACTTGGATTCACAAAATTTGGATGCTTCCAAGATAGAGATTCAACTTTTAAGAAATTTTTGTACAACTTTTTGGAGCTGAAAATGAACACTAAGCCAATTTTTTTTTTAATGAGTTAAAATTGAATCACCAGGTTTTGTTCCATTTGAAAATGGAGTCAATTTGTATCTGAAACTCCTTTTATGCAACTGAACTATAAGGCTAAAAAGCTCTGTAAAAAAACGTTTATTCACTGTGCCTAGAATCCCTCACTTATGATTCCATGGAACCATCTCTTCCCCCATTTGATTTCATTTTTTATTTTGGGACAAATATTTAGGCCTTTCAGCAGAAAGTGGCCATGAAGTGATGGGGTTGTAAACTTACGCACAGCAGCTTAACATTTTAAAAATTCCAGCTTATTTTAGGGAACATCTTAGTGGTTTGAAGAAACTCTTCCCTTTGAATGGAGGGGAAAAACTTTTCAGAAGGGCCTCAATGTCCTTGAAGCAATCCATAAAAGTCATCTGCTTATAATGAATGAATTGTAGTTTCTCAGTGACCAAAGCAAATATTAAATTTTACCTCTTCCCATTTTCCTGCCATCTTTCTTGTCACTAACATCTACTATCAGGAAAGAGACTTTCTGAAAACTGAGCTGAAAACTAATTTTTTTTTCCTCCAGTAATCATTTATGTTCACTGGGATCCTTGACCCGGTATCCTGGTGGGAAGGAAGAGAGACACACACAGAATGATGGAAGTATGGCTCTCATTATTTCCATGACATCAGAGAGTATTAATTTTCAGAGAACACTTACAGGACCCTAGTACTAAAATATTCAGCTCTAGTCTTAAATTATCCAATTTCTTAGAGAGTCACTTCATCATCAGGTTTTATGGCAAGAGATTAAGCAGTTATTTCAATATTTAGTCATATTCACTTGTTCTTGGTTCACTGTACCGTCTTCAAGGTGGGATAATATACCTGCCAATTACATCTCAAACATTCCACTACAGAGCTACTTACTTTCACTTATGAGGAGAGAATAAACCTTACCGTTAAACATTGGAAGTTGCTAGCGTCAACCCTCAGACATTCCAATTAACCCAAAAGTTCAAAAGGAAGACTTCTGATGATAACTTTCTTTTTTACAGGACTATCTTTCTTGATACAATTTATTACATGACATGAAACATAAGGACAGAGAGCTCTTTAATTTTACAGTAAGTCATGTGATTAAGGTGGTATTCTATTGCTATGAATAACTAGTTCTTACTAATTAACTTTACTAAGCTATCTTTTTCAACACTTAACTGTGACTATGATATTCATTACAGTGAAACCCTCCCATAGTATTTTGTTTGCATTCCTCTGTGTGTGTGTGTGTGTGTGTGTGTGTGTGAAGAACTAGCAAAAGAAAACCCTGAAAACATGAAATACTTGTTAGTATACAGGGAAGTCCATTACAAAATAGGAAGCCATTCAGGAAACACAAGGAATAATATGGTTAAAAAACTTTTCACTCTAATTGGGTAACCCAAAAGACTACATTTCTCTTATTTTAAGGGTGCCGTCTTTACTTCCTGGGTAACACGCTTATTTAAAACTTAACTAAACAACAGTGTGTTCCAAATAGAAAGTATGTGCTAATATGACAGTATCTCCAAATGGAAATGACATTAAGATTATCTGTAGAAAATTAACATTAATTGAAAATAAATCCCTAAGACTAATAATTGAAGTCAGCATATTCTTAAGTACATAATATATATAGATATATAGATATATAGATATATACAGAGCCTGGGTTTTTTTTTTTTCTTTTCTAAGTTTTTGAAACAACAATGTTTTCATTACAGTACTTTGGAATTTTCTGATGACTGCACAATGTAAGATTCTAATGATACAAATCATTAGAACAGCCATATGAAATAAATGATTTGAACCTGCCAAAAGGATTAGTTCAGTTCAGTTGGGTCCTCTGGATAATAACTATGATGCTAATTGCATAATTAGAGAAATAATAGATTGGATGGATTGTACATTACTTTTCTGTTGTAGTTTGAGACCATTACTTTATCATTGGTTCAAAGACAAGGATGGCAGGGTTGCCATAGCAACGAAGTTAAAAACAATGGAAAAATATTAATGCTTTTGAATGTCAACTATCATTTTAATACCATCTTAAACACTCTCGTTGAAGGGAATCAAATTTTTCCCTTCGTAAGCGTCTTCCAAACATGTAATGTGTAGTTTTTCACTGTGATCTCAACAATATATCTATATCACATCATATAAATATATAGATGTTTCCAGATGTGAAGGACAAGTTATCAGGTTCAAGTGTGGCTGGCTCTCATTTCCCCATTAAACTCTGAGGGCAGGATTTGAGTTTTTCTAATCTACCTTTACTAATGTAACTTAATTGTGTACGAAGCATCAAGAATATGAATTGTACTTCACACGGCTATTTTCAAGTATATTAGAATAATACTGACAACAACTACAGACAAGGAGTTAAAATTTGTCTCAGAAAAGTTTCTTTGAGAATTTGAAACAATTAGACTTACTTGTGATTAGTTTACTGATACTGATGGTCGAAGTAATTTTAAGTGATCTGTAGTACATTTGGTGGCCCGAGCTTTAAATATGCTAAATATTTCCTTTGTTGACATCATTAGCTATTTTCCCTTTCTCTTTATACGGTGCAAGGGCAAACTTCTGTGTGTTTAATATATAAAAAAAATATGAGTTAGTGGCCAGGAATGAGATATCATTATGTTTTGTTTGTTTGTTTTTAATATTACCATTTGATTTGTTTCTAGTCCTAAAGAGGACCCAGAATCTTAAAACATTGGTGGATTTGATGCTTTGAATAGTCACTGGTGCCAGAAAAAGTTCTTGAAGAACACATAGGACAGGCAGATGCCATTTTAAATACTTTGGGACACACCCATAAAACACACCCAATATACACAGTCCATCATCTCCTTGCGAGCGGATATACCAGGACCAACCTCACAGTTGTTCCTCCCTCATTTCTTCCCACTAAAACTATATTTTTATCGTTAAAGCACAGTCCCTCATCTCGTTAGCGTGTGAAATGTACAGCCAGAGCAGTCAGCTGACCTGAGTCAATGGAGTGTGGTAGGGAGGCCGGGCCAGTGACACTGAACGTGTTCCCAACCCGCCCTAGGAGAGCAAGGGAAAATACCACTCCTGGTTCTCTCTTCCAGCACGGGGCCTGGGGGGCTGACCGACATGGATAACTGGATGCGCTAAAAAATAAACCTTTGCCTCTTGGAAGCTCATAAAAGTGTACTAGAAAAAAGTCCCTCGCGCTGGGTCCCCCCGGACTGCAGCCGTCGACGTCGGGAACGGGCACCACCGAGAAGCCTTCGCGGAGCAGTGGACACGGAGGCGGGCGTCGCCACTGCAGGTCCTTGGGCGGCGGACTGCGAGGTGACAAAGGCAACGCATTAGGAGTCTTTGTCACTGTCCACGCCTCCGTACATGTCTGCCAGCTTTTTGAACCGCGGGCCCCAGTCGCTCAGGTAGTCGTAGTCTTGGTCTCCATCCGTGGTCACCGAGTCCAGCGAGCTCAGCGACTCGGCCACCGAGCCGGTGCCCTCGTAGGCGTAGGTGGCCAAGGAGTCGTAGGGCGGCGCGGTGGGGTCCGTGTCGTTCTCCTTCAACCTTTGGTTAATGAAATCCCGGACGTCGGTGTTGTCTCGAGCGGCTGGAGTCCGTCGGGGCAGAAAAAGGGCCTCGGGCACGATGTCCCTGCGTAATTTGCTGTCCTCGATGGCTTCGGGGTTCCTCAGGGTGCCGATATCAAAGGCCTGGGTGTCCTCCTCTCCGCCACCCTCGTCGTTGTAACTGACAATGTTGTCTCTGATGTCCTCTTTGGAAATGATCAAAGGTTCTTTTTTCCGCTGCCGCCTCAAAGCTGCGAACAGCACCACCGTCACTGGAAGCAGAGACAAAGCAGAAGGGAAGGGGAAGTTAATTTGCCGCCCAATTAATGTCAGCAAGCAGCGCTGCGCTCCAACGTGAAGTTTCAAAACTTCTCCGGGAAACTGCAGACTCAACTTTTATTCCTTGAAGGTTGCGCTTGCTTCCACGCGTGATCAAACCGGGGACCCCCCAAAAGCGGAGGAGAATATTTGAAAGAAAGTTACAATTTAAGTAGAGGATAAAACACCTTCATATTTTTGTCAGTAGTTCCCTTTCGCTTTGAAACGGGGATCTAGTCTGAAGGTAAGGAAAAAATAAAATAATAATAATAATAAAAAGAAAAAGCTCAAACACAGCGAGAGCGCAGCAATCAGAGTGCAAATTATGCTGAACACCTGAAATGCTCTGAAACTGCTTATAAGCACAAGGCTGGCACCTTCGGGATGTGTTGAAGGGTTTGCATAACTACACGTCTAAAATAACTTTTGCGCTCTGCCTTCTTCTTCTTCTTCTTCTTCTTTTTTTTTTTTCCTCAGAGAAGCGTAAAATTGGTTTAAAACCCAAAGTAGACATGTGAATGTCTGCATACCTTTCTACATATAAGAAATATTATTACAGATAATACCTGGAGAGACCCAGATACAATTCAGAAAGCCATTCTGGACTTCAACACCAGCCGGTTTGAAAGGGGGCGGGTGATAAGACGCACACCAGCTTATTTCTGTTTGAGCTAAATAAAATAAACACATTTAAGAGGGAACTTAAAAAAAAAATCTTTCAAATTTAGTATTCTGTTAAGTGTGATGCCTGGAATGTTTGTCCTTTTGATTTTTCCTCTGAACTCCAATTAGAGGCAAAGCAAGAATTGTGTTTAAATAACTCCTGATGTTTCTTCGCAGTTGGCTACCTGTAGACAGACACATCTCCAAATGGACATATGGGTGGGAAAATAAAAACACAGCGACAGCTTAGAGAGAAAGCAGCCATCCAGGGCAGAAATTGCATTGTGAAACTGGGTTTGTCCAGGGCTGTTTACTGCAAGAAGTACTAGTAATGTGTTTTTATTTTCTCATCCATAACATGGTCCAGATTTTATGAGTCACAAAAATTGAATTACTGTAGTAAGAATTACAGAATAATGGCTTTTGGTGGATATGGATACCTACACACAGAATGATGGATACATGCATTCGCATGTCTCTATATATTAAAATTTCAGGTGTTAATAGCATTAATAATAATTGGTTATCTACTGAGAGCGTTCTATGTGCCAAACACTGTGCTAAGTGCTTTACATACTGAATCTCATTTGATCATCACAGCAGCCCTACAAAGTAAGTACCATCATTATAACCCCATTTTACACAGAGGAAGTTGAGGTTTAGAGATGTCACATGTACAAACAATTGAAATCCAGGTCAAACTAAAAAGCCAACACTCTTATTGATCACCATGCGTTAAAGCGTGCTTTGATTATAGACTTTTTCTGAAGGATATCCAGTGTTGCCATTTTCAAGCGTGCGATTGTGTAACTGTATACATTGTCGTTTGCTGCCAGACAGCGTCCTCCTGCCTCATTCATCCCAGCCATTCAGGGCGTTTTACTAACTATTTATGTAGTGCCTACTTTGTGCCAGCTATAGTTCTAGACACTATCAATGAAAAACATTGATCAAGAGCCCCGTCCTAATGAGGTGGGCAGAGGTGGCTGTGGTGGTGGATGGAGATCTTGAAAAACAAATAATGTGTCTAATAAATAAGGAAATCATTAGAAGGTGATATGTGCAGTGGAAACAATATTTGATCAGAGAAAGGAGGATGAGGAGCACTTCTGTGTATGATTGAGGGGCCGTGTGTTTAAGAGGAGTGACATTTGAGCAAAGATCTGGGGAATTAATTATCTGAGGAGCTGTCGGGTGAGGGGGACAGAGCTGGAAGAAAGGCTGGGGTGCAAAGGTGCCTAGAGTATTTGAGAAACAGCCTGGAGACGCTATGGCTGCACCTGAGGGGGCCCAGGAGAGGAGAGGAGGAGGGCACGGCCTGTCACGTGGAGCCTGGAGGCTTCTGTATATCTTCACTTTACCCTGAGGTGCGGGAGGGTGGAAAATTGCAGGGCATGCTCATAGTCTACGCTTTTTTCCGGATTCCCGTGTGACCAATGACAAGGGTTTGCAAAACAAAGGACTGTAACTGAGGATGGCCTCTGGGGTTAGAGAATAGAATCAAGACAACTGTCTTGGAAAGAATTAAACCTGTATGTACAATGGTTTGTGCCACCATTTAAGGCAAGATAGCAGGCATTTATCACTTTCTAATTCTTCCCCGGCTTAGGTTATCTGTATCTTTTATTTTAGTCCTATGCACACCCAGAAGTGTGATTGCCTGGAAGAGAGAGGGCACATTTGGTGAATCAGAGGCATTCATTCACTGCCTAATTCTCCTACAGCTACGACTGCCTGTACTTTTCTTCTTAGCCCAATGTACATCTGAACAGAAATTTTGGAAAGGAGATCTTTCTCAAAGCTAACTTTTATAAACTGAAGATGTGAGTTCTAAGCATGTGGAGCAAAAAAAATACATTCTGAGAAAGTAATAGCTTTCTTCCCAGTGACTGACCTCTTCCCTTTTCTCAATCCCCTGAGGCCAGAGGATAGTGGTGAGATTTTGAGTGGGGAATGCTTGGACCAACCTGTGTTCAAATCCCATCATAAACCTAGAAGGTAGCAAGGCACTTGAAATCAGCCTGCCTAGGCTCACTTAAATGATTTCACCTTTTTAAGTGTGTTTCCTTCTGTAAAAGAGAGGCACTAACACAGTGGCCAGTGCTGTCGTCAGGAATGAGTTAATAAATGTAACAGTTGTGCAGACTGTAAAGCACCACAGAGACACGAGATGTAGTAGTTGTTTTCAGTGTCGTTTTATTTTTTTATTTTTATTTTTTATGTTTATTTATTTTTGAGAGAGAGTGAGAGAGAGCAAGAGCACAGGAGAAGTACAGAGAGAGAGAGAGAGAGAGAGAGAGAGACAGACAGACAGACAGAGGATCCGAAGCAGGCTCTGTGCTGACAGCAGAGAGCCCGATGTGGGGCTTGAACTCACGAACCATGAGATCGTGACCTGAGCTGAAGTAGGAAGCTTAGCCGACTGAGCCACCCAGGTGCCCCTGTTGTTTTATTTTTGTAAATAAAATAAGAGATGCCACATGATCCACTTTATTGACTGTAGGTTTCCTCCTCTATCATTGTGGCTTCCCTTCTCTTACAAAACCTGAGGTTTGTTTCCACCTTCTTCAATGGTCTCGTTTTCAGTTCGGGCTCTTTCAGCCTGGAAATTACCTTACATTCTGTGAGCTCACAGAGAAAGTAGAGAGCAATGTGGAAGCCCTGAGGCTCAGGGGGAGAAGACCGGCGTTTTGTACTTTGTCCCACCACCTGTTAGCTGTGTGAGTCGGCTACATGACTGCACATCTTAGAGCCTCAGTACTCTAATTTGAGATGCAGATAAATACATACCAGATGGTTCTGAGGGTTAAATGAGAAAAACAGTTGTGAAGCCTCTTGCCCAGTGTATAGCCCATGGTGTTAGCCTAGGAAGGGTTAAATCCCATTTATTTCCTATCTTATTGGGTACAGAATTCCAAAGAGAATAGACCAGCTGTAGGAAGCACTGAAACAAGTTAGGAGTAATGAGGAGACAGTGAATTCTTTGGAGAAGGAAATGAAAAGGGAGAATAGAGGGAGTAGGTGAGGAAAAAAGTGGGGAGGAGAAAATGGGTAGATGATGAAGGTAAGGAGAAATCACTTCTATGAGATGAGAGTCAGCTCTCTTTCTACAGACCACAAAATGTCCATGGAATTCTCCCTGAGTACAGCCCTGCCAATTCAGCCCTTCTAAAAATAACTTTTTTTAATCAAAAAGAATATTCATATCCTTCTCTTCCAAAACAACTGTTATAGACTCACACCATTAGAAACACTGATTTGTCTTTGCATACTGTCAGCTTTTATTTATCCTCATATCTTAAAATACTTCCCCCAAATCTTCGTTGACAAAGAGAATCACAGCTCTGTAGTTAAGTTTCAAGACTTCTGTTATAATTAGCAAAATGATACGAAATGTGAAGTTCTTGAGCAGGGATCCCTAGGCATTCTCTTCTTGGAAAAATGTAGGTCTTTACTCTTTCTTCTTTCCTTCTCTCAAAGTCACCAAATTGTCAGGTTTTTTTTTGAAAAAGTACCCCCCCCCCTGCAATCCAGGTTGACACTTCTTCCCTTTCTTCCCTTTGTGTAGGGGAGCTTGCTTTGATTTTTGGAAGGACTGAGTTAACTAACATTTGATTTCTTAGTTCACAACAGGCAACGGTCTGTAAAGTGTTTTGAGCTCAACCTGTGAGCTTAATTCATTTGTTGGGGATGAAACTTTCATTTTGAATCATTGCTAAACCTTGATTTTCACCTTGATTGCATTCATTTCTTTTAGGTCCCAGATTTACTTCCTCGGTCATAGAAGTTATTTATTTTTGAGAGTCTGAGAAATAATAGACATTGTGTATGTGGCATTCGGGGAGCAATGCTAAGAAGGTAGTTATTTAAATGGGTAGATCAAAGCAAGTTGGCTGGGTTGAAGAAAATTTAATCACTTCTTTATTTCCCGTTTGAGAGAGAAAAAGTCATCACATTTCTCTTTCCACTTGCCCACTGATCTTTAAACTTTACCTTCATACAAAGGGCCATCATCACACCCTCCATACTGGGTGACTCTTACTCTTTACATTTTAACAGTGTTTGCCAGGTTAGATATTAAACAACAAATGAAATGAAAAGGGCCTATTTATATAGTGCCCTCAAATCCTGCCTGGGATTCATTCCCAGTCTGACAGACAAGAGATTTCTTTGGTGAATGATTCCCTGAGTAGGTAAAGACATAGGCAAGTTTCATATCTGTTCATTCGCCAAAGCTATGTTTAAACAAAAACTAGTTCATGGTTGAACAACACAGATTCTCAGCATGTAACTCTACTCACCTAGAGCGGGCTGTATGCCTTAATGGGGGAGGCGGATAAATCTAGAGTGTCACAGTAACAGTGTGTGCCTCTCATGGGGAGATAGGATGCAGGGAGAAGCAGTTTACCTAGTAGGGTCACGATGCACAGAAGGATGGCAATGAGAGCCCCTGTGCTCAGTCCCGTGGGGTGGACGAGGGCCTCCGCATGGCAGGACTGCATGTTCCCATGGTGGTCACATGCACAGACCCGGACAGTTACTGTCCCAGTGCTGCTTTGGACTGGGTAGTCGTTGTCTGAAATGACCACAGGCAGGAGATAGGTGCTCATCTCGTGTCTATTATAGCCATTTTTCCGAGTTAAGATTCCTGCTGTGTTATCTGGAACCGGAAAGCAAAGTCAATGTTAACGTGCATACCACATCATGGATTGCAACAATTGTGATGACAGCAGATAGATAGAGATAAAGATATAAATATATAGACAGAGAAAGTAACTTGGGCTCCTTTACCTTTGTTGTCTTGAATGGTAAAGTTTGAGCCACTGGTTGCTTCAGGGGCCAAAGAGAATGAGAATTGGTGCCCACTATAAGGGTCGTCTTTGTCAATGGCTCGTAGGGTCTGAATCAACTAAAATCAAAACCATAAAGCTGCTATAAAGTTTTGGTAACTCAAAAGCATTCCTTACAGTGTTGCAGTAAATTGCTTGACTAAATGATTTCTGATTTTAATTTAAAAACGATAGTCTCTAGAAAATTTACAGTGAGTCCACTCTATGCAATGAAATGATGGGTTGGAAATAGAGCCCAAAATAACACTTTGTTTTGGGGCTATCCTGGGCACTGTATGTAGGATGTTTAATAGCAAGCCTGGTCTCCTCCCACTACATACCAGTGACACCCTCCTCTTTGTGACAATCAAAAAATGTCCCCTGGGGGCAAAATCACTTGGGTTGGCAAACACTGCCCTAGAGTGATACAAAACTATAAAATATCACAGCGATCTACCACAGCATTTCAACTAAAAAACTTTGGGCACTCTGTACAACAGCCTGTTTAGAAATGCAGTCTTGACATATACATAAACCATCAACTTGCATAAAAACTAAAAAGAAAGTTTGTACATAAAACTCAACTTCAACTTCCTGCCCTAACATGTATTTTAACAGTGTACCGCTGTTTCGACAAACTGTAACATAATTTTATACCATTGGTAGAAAAGACCTATTTCAGGTGGGGACAAATGTGTAAAACAGGAAAACATGCACGAATGTGTATTACTTGTACAGATGGGCAATATAAGTAAGTGGAACTATGAATTATAGGCAATTGTAAAATATGTCGTAGTTACTGCTTTCCTCTCTGTACACATGGTAATTAAAAGTATCTGCTCACCAATTAAGATTTTTCAAATAAAGCTGTGACTAATCTATTTTAATGAAAACTCAGGACTGATTTGAATCCACATCAGTCTTTGAGAATGATGAACTTCCAGTTCTTAAAAACTGCTTGTTCTCTTATGCAAGTTAAACATTCATTCTGTTCTTATTTATAGTATTAATTTTGTTAGCATTTACTTCATACTTAATTCAAACCTGGCCCTCAGCTCTGTGTATCGTCTGAGTTATTAGAAGATCTAAATTAATCTGACTAAATTAATTTACTTTCTGATGAAACTCACCTGATCTGCTTTTGCCTTTTCACAGACAAAGGTTTCATAGAATTCAGCAAATTCCGGGGCATTGTCATTGACATCTAGAACTTTAATATATAGAGGGACTCGGCTGCTTTGCTTTGGATTATCTGCAACATGCCAAAAAGAAGGGAATAGGCATTTATATGTCGATTGTCAACCCCTTTTAGACAACAGTCACTCACTCCTTTCTCATTCATACACCGATTCCCCAAGGCTGCTCTGAGTACCACAAGGCACTGTGTACCAGCTTAGTCACAAAAAAGAATTAGTCACAAAAGAGAATGCTTCTGGAGTTGGATACACCTGCTGGAAATACCTAGGAGATAAAGCTACTTGTGTTGATATAGGGCAACTGTATAGCAACCCCCAGAATAACACAAAAATAAAGAAAAACTTTATCCAGGAAAGGCAGTTGAGAGGCAGATTTTAAGGGAAGCCAAAGAAGCAGGGAGATGGGAAAACATTTGGACAAAAGAAAGAGCCAGGGGGCTGGGGGCGGGGGGGGGGGGGGATCAAGGAAACCAGAGGATGTTTTCATCTTAGTTTTTGTGCTGAATAAGAGCTAGCCATAGTGCTTGGCATTTTGCTATATTATTTAATCCTTACAACCTTTTCTGTAAATACAGTTTTAGCCCCTATTGTATAGATGAGGAAACTGATGCACAGATATGTTAGGTAATTTGTCCATCTTCACAGAGATAATGAGTGAGAAATGGAGCCTTGATTTAAACTTGGGTCTGTCTGACTCCAAGCCCAGACCATTCACCTAGGATAGTGAGAGAGCCGCACCATGTTTGACAACCAGGGACAAGTGAAGTATCTGGGGTAGTGTGGAAGACAGATTCCTGGTCTAAGAATCAGGAGTTAGAACCTCTGAACTCAGCCCTCTTCATTCACTTCACTTATGTATCTGTTTGTTCGCTTCATAAATATTTAGTGACCATCTAATTTTTCATATGTGCCAGCCACTAGTTGGGGTGCTGGGACACATGGGGAACATCACAAAAATCCTGCATGCTAAGTTTTATTCTAATGGGGGCAGACAAACTGTGAAATGGTACATGCTATGGAGAAATTAAACAGGGAAAGGGATTGGAGAGAGATGGAGGTGATACTTTGCATGGGATAACCACTCAGTCTCATCTCATGAGATGCCATTTGTACAGAGACACAAATAAAAAGAATTAAGCTACATGAATATTTCCAGCTCTCCAGAGGGAGGGAACAGTAAATGCCAAGGCCCTGGAATGGGAGTGGGCTGGTTTCACATAAGCTCTGGGCTTCTGTTGCATCAAAGATAGTTAAGAAGTTTAGACAATAAGATTCTTAAGTTCCTTTGCAACTAAAATGTTTCCCACATTAGTCTTCCAAAGTTAGAATTGCCAAAGATGAAGTCTTAAAAGGTCTTTATCACTAGTAAGTACTTTCAAATATATCACAGAAACATTAAATCTTAAAAAAAAATTAGGCACAAAGCTTAAAATATGCATGAAATGACTACGTCAGTAAAAAATAAAATTTCATGATGTTATAAAAAGTGGTCCTTTTCAGTGCAAAAAATAATTTTGTAATTTTAAAGCTTTAAGTATGCTCTGCCATTGGTATCTGCATTAGTCCCTCCACATAAATTCTGAAGAGCGTATTCCTACCTAACAAATTTTTAATTAAGAGTTCTTAACATTATCACAAGGCAATGCTTCATTTTGCCCATATTGGTTATTTATTATTCTATTCAATATCCTTCAGCCATTTCAAATCTCATGAGTTACGTTGACAAAGAAAACTACTGTAATATACCACTAGACATGGAATATTTCACACTAGATACCCAACTGAGCTAAAAATGTTTGAACTTTTAAAATCAAAAACAAAAACTAAAAAATGAGCTATAATTTAGAAGCCTATTTTTAAACATTTAAATGTTATTTTAAAAATACTTTTTCCTTCATGTACTTAGGCCTACACATTGTGTTTACATTACACAATTTTCACTGTGTATAATCATTTTATTTGAAGCATTCATTTGGCATTATTTTTCTTTGCCTTTAATTTCATGGTGACTTCCATAAAATTCACTCTAAATATTTTATTGATTACTTGGTGGTTTGGATTGCTCACTTTGGTGTACAATGGAAAAGCTAAAATTTATATCTCTTACTTCTGTAATGATTTTGAAATAGAAATTCTGTAGAAAGCCAGGAGATAGATATCTGAGATATTTCTAAGTAATGCCTACAGTTTTTAATATACTTGATTCTCCTCCCCACCAATCCTAACCATGAGTTCATTTTTTCAGCTGCTTCTGTAATGTTCTGATTTATAAAGCTTTTTGGAATTGAATCCCATATGTACCAATTCAACCTCATCTGAGAGGTACATTCTCATGTTATTATTTCTGAACTACATAACATCCACAGTTGCCTCTGCATTTGTGAATGAATGAGCACATGCCTAGAAGAAACATCACTACAAATCATTACAGGGCTCTTTCCCTCAATAGGTATCGAATAGGATATCAGTACATGGTGACTAATTTCAGCGTTGCTTCACCAGCCCTTGCTGGGACACTCACTCCATCAATTGGGGACAGTTGCTCTGTGAGGTTAGACTTACTGATCTCTGTTGCTATTACTGTAATGTTGTGCCACAGCAATGTTTCTCGGTCAAGAAGTTTCGACGTAAAAATTGAACCATTTCCAGAATCAATGTTGAATATTCTGTCCATATCTGTGTGTCGATCAACAGAATACCTAAAAATGCGGAGCAGAATTTAGAATGGTGTTCTTTTCTTTTCTTTTTATCGAATGATAGTTGACACACACTGTTACATTAGTTTCAGGTATACAACATAATGATTTGGCAAGTCTATATGTTATGCTGTGCTCACCACAAGTGTACCATCTGTCCCCATACAATGCTAGAAAGGTCCTTGTTGTATTTGTTATTCTCACACCCTGCAACTATTCCAAGAATGTCTGTTACATGAATTTTTTCTACCTTGTAGCACATATCTGAATATCTATAACTTAATATTAAGTAAAACATTCTGGAAAATTAATTCTTTACAATTGAGATCCTAATGTAAACCCATTAGACAAGTTGCATGAGTTTGAAAATCAACAATGAAGTTTTTTTATATGTAATTTGTATCTAGTTTGTATATTAATACATTTTAACTCTAATCTTAGAACTTTAATGTATATGTGTGTGTTCATGTACATAAGTAGGGCTATTTGTCTAGTTTTCTATTATCCATTTTATTTTAAAATCATTATGTTGAAAGAAGCAAAAAATGGCTAGTGTGGCTGCAGTTAGTGAGGTAGGAAAGGGAGAAAGATGAAATTGGGGAGAGAATCAGAGGCTGGACTGCAGAAGAATGGGCTGGCCACGGCAAGGATTTGGGATTTGTCCTAAGAACAATGTGAATATACCAGTCGATTTTAATCCAAATCATGTTTAATAAAGATTGCTGGTTGAATTGAGGAGAATGGTTGGCTGGTGCTGTCCCAGCTGGTACAAGAGAAGAACAGGATTTGGGGAAGATCATAAGTTCCAGTTTTGATATTGAAGCTGAGATGCCCAAGGAAAGTTTGGGAAGCAAAAGAGCTAGATTGACAACTTAGACTTCCTGTTCAATTGTCTAGGAAGAGAAGGTCCAGTGAAGGGAGAAAAATATTAAGGACAGAATCACTTAAAAGATGATGGAAGGGGGCACTCGGGTGGCTCAGTCGGTTATGCGTCTGACTTCAGTTCAGGTCATGATCTCACAGTTTGTGGGTTCGAGCCCCGCATCCGGCTCTGTGCTGACAGCTCGGAGCCTGGAGCCTGCTTTGGATTCTGTGTCTTCCTCCCTCTCTCCCCCTTCCCCACTCATGCTCTGTCTCTCTCTCTCAAAAATAAATAAACATAAAAAAAAAAAAGATGATGGGAGAATGAAGACTCACAGTGCCCAGAACAGTGCCCAGAACAGTCCCAGAGCCGAGTAGGAACTTGATAACTATTTAAGGAGTTAAGAGAATTCAACGAAAACCAAGAGGTATCTTAGAAATTAAAGGACAGGGCTCCTGGGTGGCGCAGTCGGTTAAGCGTCCGACTTCAGCCAGGTCACGATCTCGCGGTCCGGGAGTTGGAGCCCCGCGTCAGGCTCTGGGCTGATGGCTCAGAGCCTGGAGCCTGTTTCCGATTCTGTGTCTCCCTCTGCCCCTCCCCGTTCATGCTCTGTCTCTCTCTGTCCCAAAAATAAATAAACGTTGAAAAAAAAATTTAAAAAAAAAGAAATTAAAGGACAGAGTTTTCTCAACACTGAAATTGACGGAGACTAGTAAATTTTGAGAAATGTTATCTTCTTTATAAATTTATTACTAGTTTTGGGAATAGCTATATATGGGGAAATATGTATGTACTCTGTTTTATGTATGGGATATTAAAGAGAAAACTCAGAAGAGAGTTTATATGTTAAGGTCATTAGGGGAAAGAATTGCCCATTTCAGCTAGATTCTGAATGTTGGCTCAGTAGAAATACAATTAAGTAAATGACCTAGCTACTCATACACATGTAGAATTATCATGAATGCTCCAAGAAAAATAAACTCTTGTTACTAACTTGTAGTGTCTATTTCAATTGATTATTTTGCTTTAATATAGAACTGGTGAATTATCTTAATAAAATATATTTTTGTCATCTATTAGGGGTCTAAATAAAGTAGATATTTGATTATTGTAGGCTATTTAAACCTGATATTAAAGAGAATTAATGAAGTTCAAAAAAGCTATATACCTTTCTATATCTCTATCTCTATCTCTATCTCTATATCTGTATCTCAGGCCACCTCAGAATTTTAATGTTAGTTTATATAAACCTAATATTTTATTATTAAGTGTTCATCTCTTACAGATGAAACAGCTCTTATTTTTGCAATTTGTGTCATGAATCAATGTTTATTAAGAATTTAGGCAACAGCATTGAACTTGATCAACTGCCTTCATTTTTAATTTGAGAATGACAAATATTTATAGCACATAATTAATTTCCCAAAAAGGAAATTTCAGTATTCATAGACTCTTTAAGAACTTTAATCATTGCCTACATTTTTTGCCTATGTTTTTTCCTTCATGAAAAAATTGAGCTTAAGATGCACTGCTTATTGTCCTTACAAGCTCTTACAATTATATACAGCAGTAATCTTTTCTTGTTATTTGTTTTCTTCCTGCTATACTTTTAAGTTTTACAAGCAATATTTTCCAGTCAAGTCTTTGAAATAAAGGGTACAGGGTGAAGAATTGTTAGTTGGAGGCAGTAACTATTTAAATACCAAAGAGAAAGTAACTATTTAAATACCAAAACTGTATATGAGTTTCCCCCTTAATTGGGAGATTTAAAAAGTAATAGGAAACCTCAGATTTCTACATTATTTAGGAATGATGTTTGCACATGAACCTTATTTGTTTGTTGTTTTTTTTTTTCCAAAGTAATTTCAATTCATATCTAGTATATTTACTGTCCAGTCATATTAATTGTAGTCATAACAGATAAGAAACAAGGTAATCAATCTTGACATGATTATAGCAGATTATTTTGCTAGGTAGCTCTCCCCCCCAAATTTATTATATTCTGTGATTCAATAATTTGTCTTCTAATGTATCCTCTCAAGTCAGGGAGATTTTAGGTCAGGAAAGGAAGTATGTTTGCAGGTAGATTTTTCATAGTATCTATTCAGAGTGACATTTTATAATACCCTTTCATGGAAGTCAAGGGGCATTTCTGATACAGTTATTGGAAGAAAATTATTTTATGTAATTAAATAATTAAAAACTTGTATCTGCATAATGATAAATCAATGTTTGGGGGAGGAGATCTCTAGTATTAATTGTGTACTTAACATTGTCTAGCACCTAGTTGTTCAATATTTACATCTTGGATAACCAAAAACTATGTGTGGATATACTTTCCCAATATAAGAATCAATTTTATCCTATAAAAGGACTTATTGGAATATGCATTTATATACCAATATATCCTTACTTTATCCTTATTGGTATTTTTATCCTTAAATCTATATCTATATATGAAATCCATATGTACCAAGAAAAAGCTGGCATAGAAAACTTTAAAATTAGCTGACAACCAACCCAGTCTGACAAGCTAGCTACTTCCTTTAATAAAACATAAAATAATGCAGTGAGTTAAAATGGTATTCATTATAAAAAGTGAAATAGACATAAAAATGCAGCCTAAATTCCCAGGAGACATTATCTCTTTCAATTAAAAACATGTTGAATGATCAAAGAGGTAACAAAGCTCATATTTATATAAACTTCCAGCATTAACACTTTTAAATTAGTCTTGACATTGACTTGCTGAGATTTTTTTCCTTACACAGTTAGGACAAACTCCAAGTGACAGAATAGTTGTGAAAGTACTTAAAATTATCTGTGTTATACAAGCAAAGACCATCCTTCATTTTCCTTATTAATAATATGAAATGTATATAGAAATTTGATCCATGGAGCTTACATGTGGCTACTTTGGGTTGACCATAGTCCAATTCAAGGAGTCTATAGATATTCCAGTAGGATCACAAAACAACAGAGTCTATTTTCCCAATGATTTAAAACTACTCCCTGAAAGTAAGTCAGTGCATTTTTGTGTTTTAGATGTGGGACTTGCTATCAGGTTTCATTTGAACAAAGGGCTCATGGTTGAAAAGTTAGAAAATGCCTTAGAACCTCAAAATCTTTTATCTGCAGTAATATTTTTCATGCAGCAGTCAGTGTGATCCTCTTTAAAAATTAGGTTTAGATTAGGTAATACTCCTATTCAAAGCTTTGCAGTGGTTTCCTACCTCAATCAGAATAGAACTCAGTCTTTACCAATACCTTCAGATGTCCCTAGGACCTGCCACACTTACCACCTACCAAACCTCCTGTTGCCTCAGACCTTCCCAACCACTCCCCACCTTGCTCACTTTCTTCTAGCTTTGTAAGCTTCCTTGCTACTCCTCTTCATGCCAAGCAAGCTCTGGTATCAGACCTTACCCTCATTTCCCCCTCTTCTTTGGACATTCTCCTCCCAGATTCACCATGGTTCATCCTTTCATTTCAATCAAATCTTTACTCAAATGATTTCCTACCAAGGGCAAGCCTGACCATACTATCTAAAATAGTACCCCAGATACTCTTTGTTTCCATACTCTGCCTTATTTTACTGATTACAATGTATTTCACTTGAAATATTACATGTTTGTTGTTTGCCTATTTCTGTCTTCCCCAATTAAAATGTAAGCTTAGCGAGATTAAGACTTGATGTTGTTCTCTGTTGTATCTCTAAAGCCTAGAACATGCCTGGCATAAGGCAGGTACCCCGATCAGAATATATCTGTGGGCTCACTGGCAAGAGTTCCTCTAGTCTACTTACTTTTTTTTTTTTTTTTACAGGGGATAATTTACACAATGATATTCTGATTTAGCAGTTTTCTCATCTAGTCAAGTAAGCTACTGACTAAAGCCTGGAAGTTGTTGACTCCAGTGCCTTCATGATAAAATTCTAGAATACTGAAGCATCTGTGATTTCAAAGAGCAATGAGGTTTTCTTGCAGCATGATTTACAGCTAAGGTATTAGGAATGTATAGGGAAAATAGAGCTTGCTTACATAGTATAAATTAGGATTCAGCTCTATTAATTTCCCCAGGATTTCGCAGACATATATCATGAAATGATTCTTATTTTTATCCATGTCTGAAAATGAAAAAAATTACGCGTCCAAATGGAGCGTAATTCTGCCTCTAAGTGTTACAGGATAGATTCTTCCACACTTGAAAAACAGACTATTGGCCTGGTGTCTTGTTTATTAAAAATCACAATGCTCTCTCCATGCCACTGTTTGACAAATCTAAGACCTTCAAGAAAAATTCCAGGCCATTCTGTTCTATTACCTTATACCATTTTCATGTAAGCAGTAAGCTCCTATAGATCATTTTGTGTTTCCCCCCCAATTTTGTGGGGTTTTTTTTAGGCTTATGCTGCTGATAAAACAATTGTTGAGCAAGGAGAGTAAAGATGCTGTTTAGAGTCGTTTTTCTTTTTTTTTTTTTAATTTTTTTTTTTTCAACGTTTTTTATTTATTTTTGGGACAGAGAGAGACAGAGCATGAACGGGGGAGGGGCAGAGAGAGAGGGAGACACAGAATCGGAAACAGGCTCCAGGCTCTGAGCCATCAGCCCAGAGCCTGACGCGGGGCTCGAACTCACGGGCCGCGAGATCGTGACCTGGCTGAAGTCGGACGCTTAACCGACTGCGCCACCCAGGCGCCCCTAGAGTCGTTTTTCAGGAAGATACAAATATCTAATTGGAAGAAAGCATTAATTTTCTAACTTGCAGGTGATACTTGAATAGCAATCGACTGAAGTTTATGCAAAAGACATGTCTCAGAAGTGTGCTTACTTGACAGGATTCCTGGCAGCATCAGGATCTTGGGCTGTGACTGAGCCTATGGTTGTGTTTATCTGAGCATCTTCTCTTATTTGTAGGATGTAGGCCAGTTTGCTGAAGACAGGAGGCTCATCCACATCTTCCACCATGATTCTGACCGTAGCTGCATCTTTGAATGGACCCAGGTAGAGAAAGCGGGGTTCAACATGAGGATTGGAGGCTTCCACTTTGAGGGTGTACACTTTCTTCTTTTCAAAGTCCAAGACCTTGGGGTGGGTGGGGAGAAGAGACATATTTAAAGCAGCCAAGACACAGAAAGACGAGACATAAGGCATTTTTAGTGCAAATCATGGGTAGTGAATGTGGTTATATTGCTTAGAGACATCACCACACAGTGTGATATTGGGCAAAGGCATGAGATGCCACACCATCCTGATGAAAATTGTGGGCTGAAACCATGCCCACTATTGCCTTGAAAGTGGGTGCAAGGGTGCAAGGTATAACGGACAGGGAAGAGAACCTGGAAGTAGGATTCTTGTATAAAAAAGGACCCAGTGTAAAGAAAATTCTTGTATTTGACTAGAGGGAGCCATGTTAGGGGCAAATTGGCAAATCTGACTTTGATTGAATACTTAATGAGTGTTTAAAATGTGCTGGTATTGGGGCACGGGTGGCTCAGTCGGTTAGGCTTCCAACTTCGGCTCAGGTCATGATCTCGCGGTTCTTGAGTTTGAGCCCCATGTCAGGCTCTGTGCTGACACCTCAGAGTCTGGAGCCTGTTTCGGAGTCTGTGTCTCCCTCTATCTCTTCCCCTCCACCCCCCTCACACTCTGTCTCTCTCTGTCTCTAAAAAATGAATAAACATTAAAAAAAACTTAAAAAAAAAAGCTTTTTTTAAAAAAAATTTGCCAGTATCTGGACCCCACCCTGGATCATTAAACCAAAATATCTGAGGTGGGGGTGGGAATCTATACTTTTAAATACTTCCCCCAGTGATTCTAATGTGCAGCCAGAATTGAGAACCACAAGTTTGCATCATGACTTCCTCTTCCTCATTCAGATAAAATAGATTTAATATGGTTTTTTTTTTTTGCATGTGCATGAGTTGATAAAATATTCCAAGTGATATCCTGATAAGGGCATTGGGCTAATTACTTGCCAACGAAAGTAATGATCATTGTTGTCAGAGGTCTTTAGAAAAAGTATCTCTGCTTCTGGACACATAGTGAACCCAAATGCTTATTGCTGACTTTTAGTTTTAGATGATGATATGACAAGGCTCACTAGAAACACAATTAATCAAGACATTAGTGAAAGTGATTTAGTCGGCTAGGCAAAATTTCAGTTTGAATCTGATAAGGCACTAAGAAAATTAAAAAGGTTAATGCACACTAATGGGCTTCCTAATTATATTATAGTATAAAACATTGGTCTGGATGTCGCTTAAACATGTTTTATTGTGTTTCCAGGTATTAAGACATGTAACTCAGAGCTTAAGAGGAAAGGATTTTCTTGTTATTTACATCTACCTGTGCTTATTTTTACCACCAAGTATGCTAAAGGAGAGAGCAAATGTTATATCATACATGATAAAAATGCAGTTATTAAAAAAACTCACCAAAAATAACAATTTTTAGCTTTGAAGCACAGTTTATTGGTTTAAAATTTTTGCCACACTTCTGTGTACTGCTCTGTGATGCTAGACAATTTGGGGGGGGGGTAAATAGTGAATAAGTACATAGGACAAAAATTGGAATTCAGAAATATAAAAAATTTATTATCGTGTTCCAAAAAGTAGCTAAACAGCTCATGGGAGATTTGTGTTATTTAATTTATTTCTGTGGTCTTTTTATATCCTGTCTTTAATTCAGGCTACCTTTATCACTGCTTGCATTACTCTTTTCCTTCAAAGCATGTATCAGAATTTAGTTACACATTTGTTTTGTTTATTTGCTTCCTTGTCTCTTTTCTCCCTTAGATTGGCAGTTCCGTGAGAGCGGACACCATTCTGTTGAATGTACCATTGCACCTCCCGCATCTTGAAGAGTGCCTAACACTGTCTATTATTCATTGACTATATTTACTTTATGTACTTTAATGTACACCATTTATTTCTATCATTTATTTACTTATTAGGAGGTTCTTAATAAAAATTTATTAAAAGCATGAAATGAATGAATGAATCAGATTATTGAGGACCTCTAAAAGCCAACCATTAGACTTGGCATTAAAAAAAATAGTTAGTAAAACAAGAATCTAGAGGAATGTTCATGTGAGATATAATTGTCTTGGTTACTCGAGGACTAGAGAGAAGTGAATGTGCTCGTTTGTATGGTATTTAACAAACGGCATTACCTTTTTGACAGTAATAACTCCTTCCTGAGTTTCTTGGTCGGTGACGACATCGAACATGTCCAACCCTTCTCCCTCTGTAATGCTGTACTCAATTTCGGCGTTTTCTCCCATGTCAGCATCGCTGGCTTTGATCCTGCCAATTGGTGTACCCGGTGGAGAAGATTCAGGGGTTTTAAACTGGTATGTACCTATTAATCACCAGACAGATATAAGTCAAACACAGATGAAGGATACTCTATCACAATAAAGACAAACCCCATTTTCTAACAGTTCTTTCAGACATTACTAGGGATGCAGGCAGGTTTGTACTTTCCTTGCAATAATTAATGGCGCTCTATTCTCCTTACATCCTTACTTTCATGATTGCTAAGAATATTTCTTCTGTCATGACCCGTCTCTTTGCAAATGGAGAACACTTTTCTTGTCCTGTAAATAGGTCTCCAGGTTCATGGTATGATGGCGAGAAAGACTAAGCTGCTAGAGAAGGGTGCAGAAGGTTTCAAGCCCCTGTTAACTAATCTAGCAGAAAGAACGGAAAAGAGTTTAAC
Organism: Prionailurus viverrinus; assembly: GCF_022837055.1. Taxonomy (NCBI): domain Eukaryota; kingdom Metazoa; phylum Chordata; class Mammalia; order Carnivora; family Felidae; genus Prionailurus; species Prionailurus viverrinus. The sequence continues at coordinate 215,681,042 of NC_062561.1, forward strand.
CTGAACTATGACTTTAAGCCAATTACGAGGTATTTCTTAAAAGGGTTCTTTGTGTCTTTGCTAATAATAACTGAAGGTGAAAATAAATGACAGCGATCTGGAGAATGTATCCAAGTAGACACTCTCACCCATACATGGAGCTGGTCTGGCTGCGGTTAGGGATACAGATGGACACATTGAGAGAGAAAGCTCCTAATTGTTTCTTTAAGTAATCTTTCTTTTAAATTTCATTACAGTACTTTTTCTGTGCGTAGGTTTCTCCCATTCTTGTATTGGTGTTGTTGATTTAAAACCTATATTTCATAAATGTACACTTTCCCGATGTCCTCATGTTGCAAAATTAGTTTTAAGGAGACTGCATGTGGCTTTCAATTTAGATCCGCCAGACTAGCATGTACTTAGGACAATAACGACAAAAAAAGTGTCAGAACAAAACTCATTTTACTCTCACCCATTACATTTTGCCAACCATCTGTGCAAATTATTTTGGAAAAAAACAGACTATGACTAAATATCACTAAATATCACTAAAATATAGTCATTCAGTCATATTCAATCATAGCCCATTAAGTGTTGGGCTCATCCTTGGCAAAATGATAAACAAGCCAAGTTTTTCCTCCAGAGCTATTCTTCTCTCCTGTGCTTTGGTATAGTATTCAGTAATGATCCCAAGCTATCCACGGAGAGAGCAAAGTGAGGTAGGGTCCCTGTGGTATTTAAGTGCTGATGAATCCTTTTGTTATCCTTCCCCAGGGAATTCCCATATTGAAAAGGAGGTTTTGGGGCGAAGTATTGCTAATTCTGATATTGTCATTTCAGGCGTCTGTGGGAAAAAAATTTAGGGCCAGTAAAACCTATCTTCTACCCGTTACATCAGAAATTAGTTTTTTTTTTTTTTTCATTTAGCTATGAGTAAATACTTGAAAAAAATTAAAGAAAATGTAACAGTTCTGGTTGATCCATGTGTATCTCTATTATAAAAGAAGCCCATGTGAGGTGACCAGCATTGGGAAAGATACGCCATGATTGGGTAAGGTGGGCTTTCTTTTTAATGGTGGGCAGCTATTTTCTCCTGGAAGACAGGATTTAGGTAGTTTTCTTAGATCATGGTCAGAAAAGAATTTTGTTCTTGGAAGAAAAATTACATTAAAACCAGTACCCTCTTTCAAGAGCTTTGTATGAAGGGCTCTAGTATATTGCTTGATACAAAGTAGGCATTTAAGAATGTTGTTTTTCCTTCTTTTTTTCCTATCTAGCCATGAGAGTTAATGATTATAGTGATGATTTTTTTGGTATCTCAATTAACCATAATATAGAAAACTATTTATGATTACAAATGGATTAAGTACATGGTTATTTCCCCAGTTGTATTTTTAGAAACAGTTAAATGATAAATCCTCCCTTATAAAGCTTTGTGGGGATTTAAAAGAGATTAAATGACTGATTAAATTCACAAAACATAAAGTCAATTTTTTTCTTACAAATAGGAGCATGCTTGTATACATATGTTCTGCGCAAGCAAATTTATGTCTGTGGTAGTCTTTTTAATAAGGAAAAATAAAACAATGGTGTTACCTTTACAACTATCACCATATTATAAATCATTCAACTACTAAAAGTATGGTTATTCCTAAATTCATTAATACTGATAATTAATAACAATGGAAAATAAATATCATTCTTAAAGTTAGAGTTTTATAAAAGTGCACTGAAGAAATTCATTCAATCAAATGTTCCTACTCTGGGGAAACCGGGGAGGGTTGTCGTTGACATCAGTTAGTGTGATGTTCACCGTGGTGGTCCCAGATAATCCCCCCATCTGGCCACCCATATCCTTGGCTTGAATCACCACTTGGTACTGCTCTCTGTTTTCTCGATCCATGTTGAGCAAAGCTGTCTTGATGATACCTATGGATGCGAAATTCAGAAATGGAAAGGGATGTATTAAAAATACTTTATCAAATCATTTATTTATGCAAACGCAGATGTCATCCACAATACTCAAACACTATACGGATGTAATAGGTGACATGAAGATGATTATAGATAGCCTTTATACTGAAGGAAATTATAACCACATAGGGGAGATAGATATATTTTAAAAACACCTATGATACAAGGATAAGTACAAGTCAAATCTGTAATAGTATAGATTGTAGGTAGTATAAATCTCATGTGTTATAAGATAATGTAGCAAAATATAACTTGGCATGTGGTACAGTGTTATACTACCATAGCTGCTTGATAAAAGACATTTAAGTGTACTATGAGGAAATTGCTAAGGAAGTCATTTCCTTGAACTGACTCTTGAGCTTTACTTTACTGAATCAGCTAATTGCTCATCAAATATACCTCCATAATGAACGTTCAGAGGATTTTCTAAGCCACAAACTATGGTCTGAAGAAAACACAGCTCAGTTCTCCCATAATTATCATCCTGTATGATCCTAGAGAACTTAAGTTTTCCTAAAGCTGATGTGAGCATTAGTTCAACTGGTCCCAGCAGCGACCAACATTCATTCTTATGTTAGGTTAATTTTATCTCTGTTGTTCAGTAGTTATAAAATAAGTAGTTGAAAGAACTTCTAAAAGTTTGCCTAATCTCTGTGTAGGCTTTATGCTTAAATTAACAACATTCTTTCAAAAATCTTTATAGGCTTTAAAGGCTTTCAAGGCTTTAAAGGCTTTATAGCCTTCTCTCGTAGCACATTCCAGTGCTTAACAACTAATGAAGCTGAAAATATCTTTTTTTTTCTTTTATTTTTAACACGAACACCTCAGACAACAGGTCAGTTTTATTCCTATAGTCCTGGCTTCAGTGAAAGTGCAGCTGTGTCTGTTCTCCAATAACAGGACTTCTCTATTTAAATAGAGGAGATCACCTTAGCCTTTGTCCTTTACATTGAATATTTCTAATTTTTCACCCTCATTGTTTTTCAACTCAACATTTTCTTTCTCCTTGGGATTCTTTCCAAGTTCGTTGCACCTCTTAACACATCAATTTCCAACTGGATGTGGTAACCTAGAAAAGTTTTGATTTCTACTAACAATAATGGATGCTTGGGAAATGTAGAAAAGGAATTCAACTCCTATTATGATAGCAAAAATATGTGTAGAATTTACCGTACAGCACAGACAATATTTCCTAAGAAACAATTCATCAGAAGATAGTATGCTACTTTGTGGATAAAATGCAGAAAAATGAGGTGTTAAAAAAAGAATTCCATTAAGGAATCCACTTTGTTTATTAGGATGCTATCAGCACGAGCTAGACAATGTCATAATAAAATCTTACTGTCTTAACACAGCTAACGTTAATTTTTTGCTCATGCTCTGAGGAGGCCAGCAAGAAGCTCTGCTGATAGTAACAGACATCCAGGCTGGAGACCAAGGCCAACATTTGTTTCCATCCATGATCACTGTGGCAGGAGGAAAGGAATGTGGGTTGTGCACCAGGTCCAAAAGTTCAGCTTGGAAGTGACTTGAATCATTGCCACATATACCGGCCCAAACAAATCTCATGGCTATATCTACCTTTAGAGCAGGGTAGAGAGATGCCAAATAACTAGTAAAAGAAGAATTGGAATATTTGTAAATAGCCCTAATGGCTATCAGGAGGTATTCGTTTTTAGGTTCACTCCAAACTGGAAGAAAAAACTGACATTGTATAAGTTTTCTGAATTTACCCTACATAAGTAAAATGGTGAAACATCCATTGTCAGATTTCTGAATTAAAATGATCTGGATATCATGTTTACAAATATATTGCTGGTAAAATTTGGCAGATGAATCTAAGAATATTCAATTACACTGATTGTTTTTTTAATAAATTGTTTTCATTAAATCAATTAAAATTATGGATTGTAAAAAGAAGATCAAAAAGGAATTCTAACCTGTTTCTGATTCAACTGAAAAATAGGGCTGCCCCTGTAGGATACTATACACAACTTTAGCACTGTTGCCATAAGTTGGATCATCAGCATCAGTTGCGGTGACTTGGACAACAAATGTGCCTGTAATGACAGAAACATGAATTGAAAATAAATCAAGGACCCATGTAGATCCTTGATGCACACACAGATAGAGAAAGCGTGATCTTACTTCTGTACAAAAGTATCTTGACAAAGGAGTTGAGAATTTCAGGATGCTCCTAGGGTTAAAAAGCCTTGGATTTATCGGGACGCCTGGGTGGTTCAGTGGGTTAGGCGTCCGACTGGTTCAGGTCAGGATCTCACCGCTGGTGAGTTCAAATCCCCACATCAGGCTCTGTGCTGACAGCTTGGAGTCTGCTTCAGGTTCTGTCTCCCTCTCTCTCTGCCCCTCCTCTGCTTGCACTCAGTTTCTTTCTCTCTCTCTCCAATATAAATAAACATTAAAAATTTCTTTAAAAGCCTTTGGCTTCTCATTCTGAAAGAGTGTGATCAACATTTATAAATGTTGTAAGGGTTAGGTTAAAGAGAAGCATGGGATAACCATGACCTTGGGTGGAACCAATTTCAACTAATGTCCAAAGATGAGATTTGATTGGACTCTTGCTATAGTCATTCTTTGAAGTTATCCAGACCTAAGTCAATCAGCATCTTGCATTGCTTTATCTACAGTGATTAGTTTCGGGGTTGTCCAATCATGAGGCCACTTGAGATTTTCTTGGGAATTCTGTCATGAGTGCTCTTTCTCCTGGACTGTAATGTGCTGATGTAGGGCCTGTCAATGCAGCAGCTATTTTGTGACCTCAGAGATGCCAGCCTGAGGACAACGCTGAATATGACAGAAAATTTCAGAGAAATAATTGAACCCAAATCAAACCATCTCAAAAGCCCATTTTATTTTTGACCTAAGTATGACTTAAGTCACTAAATACTTTTATTTGTTTAAACTAGTTTGAGTTGGGTTTTCTGTTCAATAAAAGCATCCTAAATGATAAATCTATCTGATAATTCTAAGAGTTTGAAAGATCTTGAAACTTAAAAGAGGTAGTGTTGGATTAAAGAATTATTAGAATACTAGAAAATTCACATCTGGAACCTGTAACTCCAAAAAAATTATTATAATTACTTGCACAGAGAAGGCAATGATGTTTTAGATCAGCATTCTTGTTTTAAGGACTGCAGTCACCGAATAACCTTCAAAATATTCCTGACCCCCGTGAAATTCCACACAGATTTTTATGTGTATGCTTACATGTTTATTTCACTGAAGAGAAGATCCATAGATTTTATTGGATTCTCAAAGAGATCTGTGACTTCCAAAAAAGGGTAAGACCTTACTCTGATGAAGATCATCTTATGGCTGACTTTTGATATTCATATCAGATAAACAGTAAGCATACTGTTGGAGTTCTCCTGTCCATAGGAAGGACAGGGAAGTTACGTTCAGGGAATATTAGAAGTTTTACATTGCTTTTGTAATATCTAACCAATCCTGTTTGTTGAACAAATATATTGTACTGTGGTGGATGCTCTGGATGTAACATGTTGGTGCATGAGATCGAACACCCATCCTTGTAATTTGGGAAAGAAGGTGGGGACAAAGCATTATATGACCTCAGAGCAAGAGCTAATAGTAGTTAACTAACACCCACATTCTTACTTGACATCAATATAAAATTTGAATGCTTTTATAATATGATTATCTAGATGTTTTGATCACCTGTTAGTTGTCAGATATTGTACTGGGGGCTCTGCCCTTGTTTTCTTATTTCATCCTCATGGTAATCCTTAGCTGTTGACATTTATTATTTATTTTTTGTAGATATGAAACTGAAGGATCAGAGACATCAAGATGCTGCTTATTAGTAGAGTTTCAAATTCAGGTCTGTTTGACACCCAAAGCCCATTTATACCACCATGCTGCTATCCCACTTTGTAATGTAGGATTAAGATGCCTTTTTGTATGATAATAATGATGTGTTCATTTATGATAATGGTTAATATGAACATAACTGTACCTGTGTGCAAATTAGAAAGAGCCTTCCCTTTGTCTTCCCTTAAGACATGTTACGTCCAGCTGCCCCCAGATATTTATAATACATACTTAATTCTAACATAGTTCAAAAGTGAATGGCACCCTCTATAGTTGTGGGGGTGACACCTTGCACATCAAATTTTGTTTTCTGGAAACTGTTTTGCTGGGTGGTGCTGATGTTGAGACTATCGCTTATTGATTGTTCCTTACTTTTACCACATAGAGGAAAAATATTTTTTCCTAACAAATCTTCCTCTTAAAAGAATTTTAATCCCTCTCTTTTGCTTGGCTGATGGTTTGTGATTTTTCTGATGAAACAAAGTCGTTTTAAGTAATGAGACGAGCAGCTTCTTGATGAGAAAGATTTAGATGGTTTACAATCATTTCCATGGATTAGGTTTTTCTAAGTCTTGGAACTGTGACCTAAAATGCCTCTGATATCTGACTCATAGAATTATAGAAGAGTTATTATTAAGTAATTTAGCCCTTTTGAATTTGACACCGAATGAAAATAAAAATAACCCTTTATTCAGGTAGCTTAAAATTTGTCACTGTTTCCCATTAAGTATTTTAATACGGCTAAGAGTGATGTCAGTAGGATTTTTTAAAATTTAAATTGTGTTGACCTCCCAATTTAAGCAAATTAGGAGCATACATATTAACTTTAAAATTGGTAGTAGAATTGTGCACAAAATATTAATTCATCATATTAATGTCATGAAAATCTCTTAATTTCCATCACTTAGTAAAGGATACATCCCCTAAACAACCCCTGCATAATTATGGATTTTTTTTTAAGTTTTCTGAGTCTCTTTCCCAAACACATATTTACTTAAAGCAACTGTCATTACTCTCCAGTCTGGAATGTAAACTCAGGCTTTTGTTTCACACTGGAGAGATCCTAACCTCAAGCCAAGTACCAATATGTGCTAAGAGAGGTGGAGAGGGGTGCTGTCTCTCAGCCTGAGGACCAGGGTGGGCACCTGGGGAGGCAGGAAGTAGGTGAGATGATATCTCTTTCTTCCTCCTGTTCTTGCCTGACATTTTTTCATCCTTTCATCATTAGAGGAAATGCTGTTTTCTTATAATAAAATGAGACTAGAGTAATATTTGGAAACAGATGTACTTGTCATAAAGGGATTGTTTGAAATATGATAGTTTTAGAATTTAGCATCTACATTCATTCACCTCAGTAAATTTCACTCCTAGGATTCTTTATTCAGTTGACGTACTAGAGGAGAGACATCATGTGGTTGAAATCACATCTCACTCACCAACATCAGACATTTCGGGAACAGTGGCCGTGTAAACATCCTTGGTAAATATTGGTTCATTGTCGTTGATGTCATGGATCTTGATGATGAATTCAGATTCGGGCTCCACGGGTCTCCCTGTCCTTCTGTTTATAGCTTGAGCTCGAAGGATGTAAACAGGTTTTTCTTCCCTGTCCAGCCTCTTGGTGGCCTGTATGTCTCCTGTGTTTTCATTGATAATGAAGAGATCTCCTGCTCCATCTCCTGAAAGGATATATTTAAGTGATCCATCTCCTCTATCCTGGTCTGAATGTAACTAGTGTAGAAAAAAAAAATTAAAGAAAGTAAAAGTCAAGCATGTGATTCTAAACTGTTTGTCTTGTTAACTTTTATTCATTCCTTTCTGAGGGAGGAAAGTTTGAGGGTTTTTTTTTTCTTATTGTTTACTTAAATCCTCAATAGTAATGCCATTCATTAATGAATATGTTTCCTTATAATCATAGAAATTTCTAGAACTGGAACAGAGCTTGTAGAAAATGTAGTAATCCTTGTTTTGAAGAAGGGAACACTGAAGTCCAGAGTAATAGCAAAATGCCTAAGGACGTATTAACCTGGTTGGTATGAAACTCTTTTCACTACTTTCCTATTTTCACCATAGCATTCAGATTCTACAAATACACTCTACTGTTCACTTTTATGTATCTGGACATATTAGAGAAGTGACATGCTATGGAGAAAATAATTTTGTTTTTGTTTTGTTTTTGTTTTTTTTTTTTTTTAGAGAGAGAAAGAGCATGTGCGCAGGGGAGAGGGGCAGAGGGGGAGGGAGAGAGAGAGAGAATCTTTTTTTTTTAAGTTTATTTATTTTGAGAGCGACAGAGAAAGTGTGAGTGGGGGAGGAGCAGAGAGAGGAGAGAGAGAATTCCGAACAGGCTCCCCACTGTCAGCGCACAGCCCAGCTTGGGCCTCAGTCTCATGAACTGTGAGATCATGACCTGAGCTGAAAGCAAGAGTTGGACGCTTAATCCACTGAGCCACCCAGGAGCCCTAAGGATTTTGGTTTTTGAAACAGAGAGACCGGGGTACATTCTGACTCTATACTTTGCTATCTTGGTGAATTTAGGGAAGCTACTCAATCTCATTGAGTTTCATATGATGGAGTTTATAATCACTTTTCTGGGAAGATGTGATATTTATTTAATTACTTATGAAATTCAACTCAAAGCATTTGAGAAACATCTTAAGTGTTGCCATGAACAATGCCTTGAAAATCCCTTTATTAGATAATTTACAAGGGCACTTAGAACAAGAACATTTAATACTCAGATTTTCATTTAATATAGGAGAGGATCTTCTAAAAAGTGGAGCCAGACTAAAATGGAATAATCTGCTTTATAAAATAGTGGGTTCCCTTCTCCTGAAGGTAATCAGGCGGAGGCTCTGATAAGATTAACCCATCAGTGAGGGGCACCTGGGTGGCTCAGTCGATTAAACGTCTGACTCCTGATTTCAGTTCAGGTCATGATCTCATGGCTTGTGAGATTGAGCCCCACATCGGACTCTGCCCTGGCAGTGAGGAGCCTGCTTGGGATTCTCTCTCCCTCACTCTCTGCCCCTCCCCCACTCACACTCTCTCTGTCTCTCTCAAAATAAATAAATAAACATTAAAAAAAAGATTAACTGTCAGTGAAATGGGTCAGGTTAAAGGTTGAATTAAATGAGTGCTAATATACCATTGAAGTGAAAGATAATCATTCTAACTTGGAGAACTCGCCTGTGTTGCCTATCCCAGAGAAGATTTCTAGAGCTTTGAGTTTCTGTTGTGTCTTTGGGTCCCTTTTCCCCACCTTAGTAAAAGTTTAGAAGGTATTTTTCCTAGGTCTTCAGATAAGCTAACTCTATTCACAAATTTTCAAAAATTAAAATTGAGGAGATCTATTTGAAAAGACCAGTTATAAGTATTAGCTGCATACAGACAAGATAGTTTATTGGTAAGGTAGCTAAGCTCTACCTTATTTCAACTCTGTCTAAACATAGTATAGGCTATGTTACAACAGTTATGGGAACAACAGCAACAGGTAAGCCAACTCTGTGTCCTGTTGATGAATACTATACGAAATGCTCAGAATAGTGTCTATAACCACATTTGAAAACAAACTCTCAAGGCAAAAGGGACTTTTAAAATAAGCGAACCCAGACTTTCTAAAAAATGATATCCCATGGAATATCAATTATCTAAAATGCTGAGAAGGGGTTCTGCGGCCCCATATGTTTGGGGATTACTTTGTTTTTCTGCCTTTTTCTTAGGAGTCACCCAGTGTACATTAACGTATTAAAGGCTGTCACTGCCTCCAGTTTAAAACTGTACTTGACTGTATTTAATCTAGCTTTCCCGGGGGCTCCTGGGTGGCTCAGTCAGGTGAGCATCTGACTTTTGATTTCGGCTTAGGTCATGATCTCATGGTTCGTGGGCTTGAACCTGCATCAGGGTCTGTCTCCCTTCTCTCTCTGCCCGTCCTGTGCTGACTTTCTATGTCTCTCTCAAAATAAATAATCACTTAAAAAAAAAAAACAAACTAGCTTTCCCAAACGTTCTTGCACAAAGAATCCTTTGTGGGTGTTGGCATTCCCGAGAACAATTTTCTAAGAGACACACTTTGGGAAGCATGAACTAATTGAATCCATCATAACAGAATCAAGAAAATTAACACTCCGGTTTATGTAGTGTTTCCAAAATCATACACCTTGTGTGAAAGAGTCGGAAGATTAGAACTTGAGCACAAGAAGAGGCCCTACAGGTTATTCAGTGCAACCTCCTTGTTTTTAGAGATAGGGAAACTGTGTCCAAAGCCACACAGCTAATGCTAGTTAACAGCAGAGTTTGAGGAAGAGAATATTATTCATACAATTAGTGACCTTGAAAGCAATTTGGCAGAAATAATGGAAGATGAATGGGAACGGGGAGGAAATTGCTTAGAAGTGAGACAAACGCAATAAGAAATGTAAAACAAAAGAGGACTCCATGATTTGTGTAATGTGATATGCTAAGGAAACGTTGAAACCGTGATTACACAGAAAGAGCCACTGGGGAAAGTTTAACTCTCCATCGTCAAATCCTAATGACTGAAGAGAGCTTTTAAAAGGCTATTTCATTAACTCATGAGTAATGAAACCAACATCACCACCCATTGGATGTGGCTTCTGGGCAGCCATGGTTAGCAAACCCGGCACTGGGCGAGGTGGGGGGGGGGGGGGCACCGCACCAGAGTTCCAAATAGGAGTTGTGCTCGTTCTCTCTCGCTGACCAAGTGTAAGATCATGGCAGCATCAATTAACCTCGCTGAGCCAAGATCCTTATCAATAAAATGAGGATAATAGAACCACAGGACCAGGCTATCATGAAGATCTGATTAGAGACTATGTACAAATACTATGTTAATTCCTATGCGAACATGGAGTAAGAGCACATTTTAAGATACCGTTTCTATTAGCTCCTCATCCAAAATAAGCATGTTTTGGCTCTTATTTTGACTTTGAGAACTTTGTTGTGAGGACTTTGAAAACCCAATTTTATAAACCCATAGTATCTCTAAGGTAAAATCTGTCATCCAAAGCTAGTATTCTTCTACCGGTGGCAGTCGCTGTCTTCCCATGTGATACATTGTATTCTGCATCCCACTAGATTGTAGACGCCCCTCGGCTGGTTCTTTCATCACTCTCGATATGTAATTGTTGCACACTTAGTAGGTGAAGACCACATCTGGTCACAAGATTTATTCAGGTAAAAGTAATCAGAAACTTATTTTTAGCTGTCAGGAGAGACCATTCCGATGACTTATGGAACAAACACCCGAGACGATATAAAAGGGCAGCAGAGACGCCAACGAAGAGTATGAACAGGATTGCTCTGCAGATCCCCATTCTGATTTATCAACATTTGAAAACTGGTGCGAAAATGCATCTCTTTACTCAGGCCTTGTCTGATAATAAAACAATTTAGCCTCATCCCCCTCGAGGTGCAGTGCCTGTGTCTGATACAGTACACGGAGCAGAAACCTCCGGAAGCCTTTGTGTGCTCTTTCCCCGCTTGCCCCTCCTTCCACGCACCTCCCCCGGGGCCAGTTCTTTTCTCTCTTCTTGGGGAAAAGAGGAAACATGAGACATCAGTGCTAGTGAAAGTGATGGTGGCAACCAGACATTAGGCGTTTATTGAGCACTTAGATTTTAATTGGATTTTTTCTTTTGTGATGTCATTCATCATGGCCACTGTAAAAGGCAGAAGTTAAACAACAACAAATAAAAGGTTGTAGGCTGCCCGAGGCATGTTTTTACTAATTTCAGTTTAATGTGGCTGTTCCATTAAGTTTAATCATCTGGCTCACTTTTAACGATTCACCATCAAGTAAAAATTATCCACTTTCCTCAGAAAGTCACATCTCATCTGGGGCTGGCAGGACTTTTTACTACTGTACCTGTAGCATTTTGTTCCAGAAGGAGCTCAGGGCCTTTGTTTTTCCATTGATTTATTATTAAAGTGCAGCACCTTGACAAATAAATACAGGGATTTGGAGTTGCAGACACAGGCCCACAGAGGGTAACGCCAAAGCAGTGCCGGCCTCTTTTTACCTGCTACACGTGCCAGCTCTGAACTTGATTTTGACTCCAATTCATTTTTTTTAAGTTTATTTATTTATTTAGAGAGAGAGAACTAGCAGGGGAGGGGCAGAGAGAAGAGGGGACAGAGGATCCCAAGCAGGCTCTGTGCTGACAGCAGAGAGCCCAAAGCAGGGCTCGAACTCACAAACTGTGAGATCATGACCTGAGCTGAAGTCGGATGCTTAACTGACTGAGCCACCCAGGTGCCCCTTGACTCCAATTCAAAAGTATAACACTAATTGTGCAGATTTCAGTTTCAGATTTTCAGTCTGTCACTGAGTCACTGAGTATCTACAACAGCCTGAAAGGGGTCTAGAAAAGGAATTATGCGATTTTTTTTCTGAAATAAAAAATTAGATTATGGCTAATATCTAGAGTGTAGTGCAAATGTGATGTGGCCATTTGAGAAATGTAAAGGTTGACAACTGGAGATGTCACAGCGCAATCAGAACAGTTGTGAAAAGCTGTCTGAAGGGGGCTGAGGTGGAGAAACTGGAGTTATGGTGGAGAGAGAAAGAGAGAACAACCTTTTGCTAAATAGATTGAATATTATTTTAAATTAGGAAAATAAGTCTATGATCAAGTTAGGACAAACTGAGGCTGAACTGAATTCAATATATATATATATATGTATGTATATGTATATGTATATGTATATGTATATGTATATGTATATATATACGTGTGTGTATATATATATGTATATATGCATACATCTCTCTACATAATGCATTATACACAATGCTAATGAATATCTTGATATTGTGAAGGCTGTGAAGAGGTTGTTGGGTAGAGTTTATACCAGGAAGAAATTCAACCTTGCTTGAAGCACATAGAAGGGATTAGAAGTAGATTGTTTTAGAGATTATAGGGTTAGGTAAACAATATCTTTCAAATTTTATTTTAAAGTTTATTTGTTTATTCTGAGAGAGAGAGAGAGAGAGAGAGAGAATGAGAGAGAGAATGAAAGAGAGAATGAGAGAGAGACAATGAGAATCCTAGGTAGGCTCTGAGGCTGGTGCGGGACTCCAACTCACAAATTGTGAGATCATGACCTGAATTGAAGTCAGGTGCTCAACAGACTGAGCCACCAGGTTGCCCCCCACAATTTGTGTTTTAAGAAGCCTTCCAGGGGCGGGGGTGCCTGGGTGGCTCAGTCAGGTAAGCATCTGACTTCGGCTCAGGTCATGATCTCGCAGTCAGTGAGTTTGAGTCCCACATCGTGCTCTGTGCTGACAGCTCAGAGCCTGGAGCCTGCTTCTGATTCTGTGTCTCCCTCTCTCTCTGCTCCTCCCCCACTCACGCTCTCTCTCTGCCTCTCAAAGATGAATAAATGTTAAAAAAAAAAAAAAAGAAGATGACCTCCAGGTAATTCCGATGAGTGCTGAACGTTGATTACCATTGCCTTAACTAGTATAATAGTTAACAGCATGGACTTGGGCAAGGGAAACACATGGGTGTAGGGATGCCCAGCTGGCTCCATCAGTGGAGCATGGAACTCTGGATCTCGGGGTTGTGAGTTCAAGCCCCATCTCGGGTGTAGAGATTACATAAAAAAACAAAAAATCTAATTAAAAAAAAAAGAAACGGGTGGAAATGCATGCTGTGTACTAGTCGTGTAACTTGGGAGAACTTAGTTACTCTGTGCAAGTCTCAGTTACCTCACCTCTATGATAGGAATCATGATACTTAGTTTACAGGAATGTTGCTCTGAAAATTAATGAAATAATGTATGTAAAATGCTTCGCCGGAGGCCTAACTGAGAAATGCTTCAATAAATTATTCTCGCATCATAAACCTGAGTATTCAGAAGGTGGAAAGATTTGGGTCTGAATTCTGACTTTCCTGTTAATTAACTAAATTAATTAAATTTTCTTAATTTCATTCTGTCATCTATAAGATAGAACTCAGAACAATTAACTTTGCCAGTTATTCCTCCTCTACTTGCCCTTTAAAAGTTGGTAACCCTTAGGCCTATGTCTCAGGTCCTTGTCATTCCATTTCACATCTTCTCTCCAGATGAGATCATCTCTCTATTTTTCTGTGTTCAACTATTACCTCTGTGGCCTTGATGCCCAAATCTATTTGAGAGTATCTATACCCCGGGGCCAGTTTCTTGAGATAGACAAAGGTGCAAGTCTCTTGGACAACTTATGCTCAGTACTTCCCAACTGACTTTATCACCCTCTCTCCAAATCTACTCCTCCTCTGTATGTCCCATCTCTGCAAAGGCGCCATCAGAGAGTCATCCTAGACCTTCGCCTGTGCCTCAATCATCCACATTCATTAGCCACCAAGCCCCTGTAAGTTCTAACTCTTACATATACCTTGACTCACCTACTTGCCTTCATTTCTACCACCATGGTCCAGGTCACTGCCCTTTCTCTTCAGTCTGTTGTAATGACGCCCTCCTAACACACTCAGTCTTACTTCCTCTTAATCTATTTTCCTTTCTGTGACTAGCCCAACTTAAACAATAGCAACACTAATTCTGAAGATGCCATTCTCCTCTAATTAAATCCTCTGGTGTTTTCTCTTTACTCTCAGGATAAAAGTGCTCGTCCTCACTCCTTAACATGGCCTCCAAAGTCCACCATGGTCTCTGCCTCCCTAGTCTCCTCAGCCACCATTCTCTCCCTGACACTCCTTGTTTCAGTGTACTCTTCTTATTGTAGTTTCTAAAAGATGTGTTAGTCTCTCGCATATCTAGGCCTCCTGCATATGGTCCCCTTGGCATAAAGTCCTTTTGAACAACTTCACCTGGTTGATCTCACCCATATATCAGGTCTGCATAATCTTCATTTCCTCAGGAAAGACTTCCCTAAGCTGCTAGTCTGAGATTCCTCTGCTATACGTGCTCAATGTATTCACCATTTAGCCATTAAAGAATTCTATTTTTTTGATGACTTGTTTCACAGCTATTTTCATGTTTCAATCAGCAAACAGCTAGATTGCAAGTTTCATGAAAGAAGGCACCAAAACTGTCTGGTTAATTTCTGTATTCTCAGCACCCAACATCACTGGCACATTGTAGTTCCTCAATAATTAATGATTTTAAGGAATTAATGAATGAATGTTGTAAAGATAAAATTGGACAAAATATCAATAATCATCGAAGGTTTCTGACACATGGAAGACAATCAATAAATCTTAGTGTCCTCCATCTACTGTTTTGCTTCATTTTAGTATAACTCTATGCACCAAGATTATCCATTCCTGAAGCTGTCAGACCACTTAGCAGTTACTACCAACACTAGGCACGTGATGTAATATGAGTGATCTGAGGGAGGAATTCATGTTGTTCCCCCGTATCTAAAAATATTTATTTTATAACCAATTAAATCTTTTTTTTTTCAACATTTATTTATTTTTGGGACAGAGAGAGACAGAGCATGAACGGGGGAGGGGCAGAGAGAGAGGGAGACACAGAATCAGAAACAGGCTCCAGGCTCTGAGCCATCAGCCCAGAGCCTGATGCGGGGCTCGAACTCCTGGACCGCGAGATCGTGACCTGGCTGAAGTCGGACGCTTAACCGACTGCGCCACCCAGGCGCCCCAATTAAATCTTAATACAATAATAAAACCAACTTGTATTGGGTTTGTTGAAAAAACTAGACAAGTTATAAATACATCAAGGACACTGCCCATTATAAGTACACTGAGTGCTGGGACAGAAGTCACCTGTCAAGGGTGAAGAAGCTTCAAGTTTCATTCCGCTATATTTCAAATATCATCCTGTTGCAGAAACTAATGGATAATGAAAGGAAAATGCTCCATTTCACAGAAACATTGTTCCATAATAAAAATAATTTAACTTTATGAACCAAGGCCATTTAAAAACACATATGGGCCCGAAGGACTGTATGAGATGGTGCATAAAAAAAACATCACACTTGCCTTATGCAAACTTGCAGTTTAGGCTTGGAAAAACTGACTCACGTAAAAGATACAGAATAAAAGCAGAGATTAGACACTTGAGCACTGTCATTAAGTATTATGAATAATAAGGTAAGTAAAAAGCCAGAGGATAGCATAGAAGGCACTTGTAAATTGGACAAGGTGGAGTCAGGGAACATGTTAGCTCTTTGATGGTTTATGAAAACTTCTTGGAGAAGGTAGCATTACTGATGGGAGACAAATGACTTAGCATCCAGTATGAGCACGTGGCATGGTTTCAAGGCTCAGTGTAGGAGAAAATCAGAGGAGGCTTTGAGAATGTGCCTGGGGTAATAAAAGCAATAAAGTCAGCTAAAATAGAAACACTCCTTCCCTTGAGTTGCTGGGTCACATATTTTCGCACACTGCACTCAGATGTGCAAGGGAAGATGCAGCTTCCTTATTTATTTATTTATTTTTTTATAGTTTATCCCTTAAGCTCTAATCCCATTGAGTATTAGGAACTCAATATTAGGTTGAACATCGAGTCAATAATTTAGTGCAATCCAATAACGTCTACCTGATTCAATAATAGGGTCTCTTTAGATAACTCTTTTAGATAAATCTCAGTCTTTCTGGCTTCTGCTTTCTCTCTTTGCCCCTGATCCAGTCCAGGATACCTCCTGGGTGTATAAAGGAGAGAGACTCACATGGTCTGCATCAGAGGGAAATTTGGGGGCTTTTGGAGCCAAGGACAGTCCTTGTACTGCCCTCTGGCCCACTGATTTCTAGACAATATCTCATCCATTACTTTCTTCAGTGGCATGTGTGTGTTTTGGCAGGTAGAAACATGATCTCAGTTCTCCAAGATCAAAGGTGAGGAGCTCAATCCTGCCTGCTTCATTGCCATCAGAAACCCCCCCTGATGTCTGACTGTGACTCTTCCATTGCCCTTGGCTCCTGTGGTCCTAGCTTACAGGGTTGCTTTGTCTCTGATAGGTACCATCTATGGTATCATCCACTTCTTTCTTGCCCTGGAGAAACCCAGGAAGTCTCCTGAGAGCTAAAAGGGGGCTTCTCCTTCACCACACGATTGCCCCAAATGCGAATGGACAAAAGCCACTCTGCTTTTACCTTTAACTCACAAACTTGCCACTGCTGCCTGGGAACTTCAGATATAATGTCAAGGCCATAGAAAGGACTTCAGGGGCGCCTGGGTGGCTCAGTTGGTTGAGCACTGACTTCGGTCAGGTCATGATCTCACAGTTCACGGGTTCAAGCCCTGCATTGGGCTCTGTGCTGACAGCTCAGAGCCTGGAGCCTGCTTTGAATTCTGTGTCTCCCTCTCTCTCTCTCTCTGCCCCTCCCCCACTTGTGCTTTGTCTCTGTCTCTCAAAAATAAACATTTAAAAAAAATTTAAAAAAAAAGAAGAAAAGAAAGGACTTCAGATACATATAGGACTGTGTGTTTGTATGTTTAATAGCCAGGACTGTGAAATTCCTCCCTTGGCTTTAGGAATACCCCCACTAAAACAGTTTTGGTGGGAGGAAGAGCCAATTCCCATTCTTAAATCAAGGAGACAATGGGAGTGGAAGCATGATATGCAGTCCGGAGCCTGGCACCAATAATTTTTGGTGACTATATTTATAAATGGAATTCATGAGTTTTATTCTAGTTGGTTAGGCCCCTCTCTTGATACATTAAATGGGCTCTAAAGGAATCTAGAAAATCTCTTTTTCTCTGACAAAACCTAGGATCAAGCTGCCTCCATATCCCATGTTCTTTTTCAAGTATACTATGTTTCCTCTTATAATGACCTTAAAAATTATACTCTATAAAATATAAATAACTTGACTGATTTTTATAGCGGTGGACATATTTTATCTTTAAAGCATCCTCTTATATAATTCATCATTTGGCAACTGGTCTGGCTGCGATTTGGGAAAATAATAATAGCCATTTATTAAACCCATTCTGTGGGCCAGGAAATGAGCTGAAATCATTACCTAGATTATATAGATGTATATCATGACACTCTTCATATTTCCTCCTAACTGATGAGGAAACCAAGGCAAGATAAGAGTTAGGTAATTTCTTGGCATCATACAACCAACATGAGTCCAGATGATCTGATACCACAGTGTCTTATGTTAACCACAACAAAAATATTATCTCCAGATGTTTACATTCAGATCTATGAACCATTCATTAAAGGATTACTCTGTACCAAACTGTATTTTAAGTGCTGAGTAACAAAGATCTAATTCAGGATTTTTAACCTCTGCACTATTGACATTTTGTGTTGAGTAACTCTCTGTAGTGGGACCTAGACTATGCATTGTAGGGTATTTAGCAGCACTCCTGGCTCCTACCCACCAGAGGCCTATAGGACGTTTCAAGTTACAACAACCAAAGATGTCTCCAGATGTTGTCAAGTGTCCACTGGGGGACAAATTGCCTCCATTGAGAACCACTGATTGAATTCTGTCTACCTATTTGTCCATCCATCTATCATCTATCATCTTTCTGTCCTTCCATTTTTTCTCATTGTGTACAGTTATGCTTAAAATACATTCAAATAATACCATAAAGATTCTGCATTTGCAGAGATGCCACACGACCCCACTCAATTCAATCTTTTATCTTTTGTTAGGTTTAATAACCATTGAAACAGACCTTGTGTTACGTGGAGGAGAATTTCTGACAAAGTGCTAAAAGCAAAAGAATTTTAAATTTAAACTCAGGAGAAATTTATTAATTCCCTTGACATTTATCTTTTACACTCAATACCTTGAATTTAATGTCAAAAGTACCAGAGCAACTATAAAATGAATAAAACTTGAGTGCTATAATAGTTGTGGTAGGCAGAATAATAGCTCTCCCAAAGATGTGTATGTCCTAATTCCTGGAACTAGTGACTATGTTACCTTATCTGGCAAAAAGGAGTTTACAGATGTGATGAAGATAGAGATTTTTAGATAGGGAGATTACCTTAGATTGTCCAGGTGAGACTAATGTAATCACCAGAGTCCTTATCAGGGAAAGAGGTGGGGGAGAGTTGGAGTCAGAGATGGAAAGGTGGAGCACAGGTCAGTGTGGTGTGTGTGTGTGTGTGTGTGTGTGTGTGTGTGAGAGAGAGAGAGAGAGAGAGAGAGAGAGACAGAGAGACAGAGAGAGACAGAGAGACAGAGAGACAGAGAAAGACAGAGACAGAGAGAATAGAGAGAGAGAGAGATTTGAAAATGATAGGCTGCTGACTTTGAAGATGGGGGAGGAGACTATGAACCAAGGGACACACGCAGCCTCTACAAACTCAAAAAGGCAGGGAAATGGACCCTTTTCTAGAGTCCCCAGAAGGACACCTAGCAGACACCTTGATTTTAGCCCAGTAAAACCCATTTCAGGCTTCTGACCTCCAGAATTGTAAGATAATAAGTTTGTACTGTTAAGCCACTAAGCGTGTGGTAATTTGTTTCTGCAGCCATAGGAAACTAAGGCGGTAGTTCCTTACCTTTAGAATTCAAGGTGAGTTGAACCTGAATGCGGTCCCTCAAGAATCCCAGCCAAGAGTGGAGAACACTCACTTTTGGTGAGCACTTAATATGTGTCAGGTACCGCAAGAATGCTCAACAATTACTTCTCATAACAACTCCAGGAGCTAACCTTTATTTTCTCAATTTATTTTTCAGAGAAACTGAGGTCAGAGAGGTTAAGGAACTTACCCAAAGTTAAGGACATGGCAAGGAAGGATCTGCCTGACTCCAGTGTCTGTGCTAATTCACACCAGAGCATGCTGCCAAACGGCACTCCCCATGATGATTACAAACGTTTCTGGATTCATTGTATTTATTATATTAGACCCCAGGCTAAGTTATTTGTAAATTCTATTGGCACAAATGATACAAACTGTAATATGTGTTATTGTTCATTTGGGATTTATCAATTAAACAAATGCCTTTTGGTTTATTCACTGCATGAAGTTATTTCCCCAAAAAGGCATTGTTTACTGCCTTTGGCTTGGCTCTGGACGTCCAAGGTCTTTGGCAGACTGGGACATTAGTCTCAGCTCCTGCTTAGTCTAACATTTTCATTTTCAAAAAGCCAGTGGTAAATCAAGCTGAGAGCCAGATACCCAGTCAAAAATTGATTTAGTAAGGCACCGCAACTCACCAGTTACAATCCTATCTTTTTGCCTTACGGTGCAATCTCTTTAGTAATTGCCAAATCTAAGGACACATGCGCATGCACACATACACACACACACACACACACACACACACACACATATGTTCCTAGTGCCCCTCTCTTATTTTCCCTCTTACTCCAACACATACACTTTGGAGGAAAATATTAATACATAAATGCAGGCATTTGAGACATGATGACTCAAATGGCAGAAATTTTTAAAATTATGTTTCTCAGTAGCTAATGGACTTTTCCCAAAATGTGTTTTTCTTCAAAGGTAAAAAATATATTGGATATAATATTCTTATATTGACTCCTAGGATCTAAAAAGTTAAAGTTATATCTTTATAAAACAGATAGTTTGCTTGAGAGAGGGACTATTTTTCTGTTCAAATTCTTAACTCTCAAGAATCCTGTATGTACTCAATAAATAAAAGACTAAACTGAATTCCATAACCTGCTCATATAACTCAGGTGAGTGATTCTAGGAGAGGAAATTATGAGCTCATTTGTTTATTATGTTTCTTGGATGGGAACAAGTTTATAAGTTATGATTT
The DNA here is from genome assembly GCF_022837055.1 of Prionailurus viverrinus. Taxonomy (NCBI): domain Eukaryota; kingdom Metazoa; phylum Chordata; class Mammalia; order Carnivora; family Felidae; genus Prionailurus; species Prionailurus viverrinus. The sequence goes on from NC_062561.1 coordinate 215,701,534, forward strand.
GAACACTTTTTCTTTTTCTTTTTTTCCTCTTTCTTTCTTTCTTTCTTTCTCTCTTCTTCTTGCTTTAAGGGAACAATGAAGCAATCAAGAAAGAGAAATGTGTACTGTCTGGATGGCCACACTGGGGAAACTGTTCTCACGGTTAGTGCTGTGCTCATAGAGCTCCAACTCCTAAGCATTTATGTGATTGTTTTATTTGCCTACATGTCTGAAATACTTTCTGCTACCCCAGTATCTTCATAATGTATAAGGGAAGAGTATTAGTCTCAATCACATCAAAAAGGCTGGACTCCAGCCCCAGCTTTGGCACTCTGCTGATAGTGACACTGGTCTCTTAAACCCTCTGGGACTGTTTTGTCATGCTCAAAAGGATTTAATCCTGCCTAACTGGAAATGTGCTTATGCGGTCATTCAAAGGGTGCTCGTATGCTGAAGCACTTCATAAACTATAGCACCTGCTAAAAATATAAGAAAACATTATCATTGCTCTTTCTCTCATTACAAATTTTCTGCCTGCCAAGGAGTGATTTCTTTGTGTTGTGTCTTCTATTCTGTCTCTCCCCTTTCTTTAGAAATTACTTGATGGTTTGCCATCATAGTAAGTTTCCAACTACTGCATTATCATTTTAAAACTCAAGAAAGTGACGTGTAGACTGTTGAAAGGGAGATAAAATGGAATATAATACTACCACTCAAATTGACCAAGTCACTTAATTTTCTTGATTTGGTTTTAAAACTGTTTTCCTTTACAAAGCGGGTGGATAGGTGATCACCAAAATCATAGCCTTTGCACAAGTTAAATAGCTCCTCCCTTTTTATTCTTTTTACATAATACGCATAGTTGGGAAGCTGGACAGAACACTCAAGATACAAATCAACTCGTTACAAGGAGAATTTTTTTCTTTTCTTTTTACTGTATCCATATAAGAAGGTGGATGCTGAGCCTAATCATTTCACAGTATATGTAAATCAAACCATCATGCCTTACACCTGAAACTTAGTGATGTACGTCAATTATTTCAGTAAAAGTGGAGAAAAAAAGATACACTAGGGTAGGAAGGTAATTTTTTTTTAATGCTTATTTATTTTTGAGAGAGAGAGGGAGTGTGAGAGCGAGCGGGGGAGGGACAAAGAAAGAGGGAGACACAGAATCTGAAACAGGCTCCAGGCTCCAAGCTGTCAGCACAGAACCTGACATGGGGCTCAAACTCGCAAACTGTGAGATCATGACCTGAGCCGAAGTCAGACGCTTAACCGACTGAGCCACCCAGGCGCCCCTAGGGAGGTAATTTTTTATAGTCCATTCTGCTTTACTTGATTTCTAAAGGGAAAGTTTGCTTTCCAGAGGGTATTTACCCTAAGTGGGGGGGGGGGGGGGGGGGGGAGAAAGGGGCAAGAAGCCTTAGGCTATAAATTAAGGAAATGAGCCAGAATCCTACGCTTCACAATTTGTGGAAAGAAAATAATAAAACAAGCTAAAATTTTGCATAACTCTATGTAAAAGCAGACTTTTTTTTTGCATCTTCTCTTTCCTGTTTCTCTTCTGAATTATACTCATATAAATAGTAGAAAGAGTTAAGATGAGATTACTTTCCAGAAATGATTGTTTTTCCTCCAAGAACTCAAAATATGTTGATTAGGAGAATGTATAGTTGGTAAAAAAAAAAATTAGTCATTATATAGAATTTTTCTCTCCCTGTATTTTCACATTTTTCTCCATAGTTGATTTTTATGTGAATTGTTGCAATCAACATTTTCTGGTCTTAAATGACTTCTTTTTTACCAGGCACTTGAATTGTCTGCACAATGTAGTTTCCTAGGAATTTTAAGAAAAATGTGCTTTCTATTGGTCAACTCTTGCTTTTCCCCATTCTGTTTCAAACTTTCTTCTACTGAGACCCTAAATGATGTCTGGTTTTCATTTGTAAAGGTCTTAAAAGAACCAACTTTTATGCTATATTATTATTTGCTGTATCTTCCCTTTTTATCTTTCTTGTTTATGCACATACAACTGTGTTGTCTTCAGTTTCTCTGGCTTGCACTAAGGTACCTTGAACTTTTTTCCTATTATATCATAAAATATTTGTGTCATTTTGATGTGAAATTTCCAGAGGTAGCTTCCATGGAAAGACATACTAAATTTGGTTTATATGTTTACTACCTAATATATCCTTGAACTTTAAAGACTTTAGATTTTCAGTTGTCAACCCAATGACAGAAAGCACTATCAGTGATATCCATATCAAACCATGCACACCTATAAACTGGGAAACACTTTTAAATTACATGGCAGGATTTTATCTCTTCCATCATTGCAGCTTAATTCAAGTAATATTTGTCTGTTTCTATGGTGCAAATCTGTCCCAGGCACTTTTAAGGACACAAAGATGAATAAAACATGTAGGCTAGGGTCTTGCAGATTTTACCAAGATACAAGTACGTGAAGATTTAAATTAAATATCTAAAGTACTAATTGAAAGAAGAGTCCTGGGACTCAATATAAAACACTACTCAATATACTGAAGGTCAAAGTTGAACTTTAAACAAAGAATTAATTATTTTGCTCTTAAAAAGGTGAAGCATTCAGGGTAAGAAATTAAATCAAGAGTGATGTTTCCCTCAGTAAAACTTTGGTTCAATACTATAAGGAGATTATAATATTAACTCCAACCTAACAACTTAATTATGACTACCAACTTAAAACTTGAGTATTCTTTAAGTGCATTCATTTTTTGCATTGCTGGATGCATTAAAGTTTGTATTGGAAAAAAATAACGACACCCGATCAGAGTCTTAACATTTCGCAGCAATTTAAATAATATTAACTCCAAATTGTGGTGTAAAGTGATGATGTTTTCAAATGAAATAATAAATCGCCTTAATAGGAGGGTCTACAGAAGTTACCAGGATCGTCAAATAACAGGACTTGTAGTGCACATTTTATTTTTAGTTTGGTTGGGATAATAAAGAAGACTTCGTATTTTTATGTATGCGTAGTTCTCTGAACTGTTGGTGATGAGTCATTTCTGCAGCTGCCTTAGCTGCTTGGCACCATCTCCTGGCCCATAATACTTGACTTCACAGAAGGAGACTGCACATTAGCGGGATAATCCCCTGGGCACCTTTGGTTCTTCCTTTTCTTCACTGTTCCTGTTCTTTGAAGGCTCACTGGATTGCAGCATGCCTTTCCTTCTTCCATGGTCTTCCCTTTGTGAGTAGGATGTGCCAGACCCCGTTCTAGGCCCTTTCTGTGTATTAATTTATTTAATCCTCACCTCAATAACTTTCTTACTCCTTCATGTAACAGTTGAAGAATTGGGGAACAGGGAGGTTAAATAACTTGCCCTGTATTACCCAGGTGGTCACCGTGGAGCTGGGGCTCAGACACAGGCAGCCTCCTTTGCTATTAACTTTACACTCTCTAGTGCATAATTGTTGAATGAATGAAAAGCATTTCTCTCCAAATGTATTCAAAAATGTCAAAGCCGAGATAACTTCTTCAATTGCCTTCTTAACTCCAATCTCTGTTCCCTCTAGTCAGCATTAAATCCCACATGCAGAGTGATATTTCAGGCTTTTTGTTATGCCCCCATTACTGCCCTCAGGTCTTCTAAAACATACTAATTCACCTAAAATATTTATTCATATATTTCACACATGTATACATTTTAATCTTCTAAAATGCCTCTTTGTGTGTGTGTATGTGTGTGTGTGTGTGTGTATTCTTTGTGAATGGAAAGCTGGAAGCAATTATAACTATATTCCTGGTGAAATATTTTGGCATGCTGCTTTTCTTTTTATTTCACATCACATATTTTCAAATTTGATTCCTCATATTGACCTTTGAGAGTATCTATTCCTTCTACTTATTTATCAGTAATAGCAATAAGAAAAAAACCTCTTTGTCTTACGGGGAATTCTGTACTTTCTTTCAACCTCCTCTTTAATTCCAGACAGAAAGCTAGGTTTGCAAAGAATATTGATATATTTTAGCCTACTTATGAGGATTATATTATGTTGTCATTTTAATAAGTGACAAGGTAAAAGCTTATAGGAAAGTGGAATTTGCTAGTAGTGGCCAAATCTATACACAAAGAGATGCCTTCTTGAGATTCCAATGACACATTAACATCCATACATAATCTCTAAATTTCATGAAGGTTATCAAGGCAGAACCCCTGTCAAAAACTTGTTTATTTTTGATAAAAGAGAGAACATAAGGAAGGCATCTTTTAATTTTGACAAGAGATGGAAGGCCTTCTAAAAGTTAAACTTATAATTCTGCTTACAATATATATGTCCTTGGCTTCTCATATTTAAATTTTTTTTTCAACGTTTATTTATTTTTTTTGGGACAGAGAGAGACAGAGCATGAACGGGGGAGGGGCAGAGAGAGAGGGAGACACAGAATCGGAAACAGGCTCCAGGCTCTGAGCCATCAGCCCAGAGCCTGACGTGGGGCTCGAACTCACGGACTGCGAGATCGTGACCTGGCTGAAGTCGGACGCTTAACCGACTGCGCCACCCAGGCGCCCCTGGCTTCTCATATTTAAATGAATGTGCCAGTTCTGTCATTCAAATCAATGGAAATGAAAAAAAATCAGTGGTTTAAGTATCTTTTTACTGTTGATTACCAATAAGTCAAGAATATTTATCTGATTTTTGGAATAAAATTCAGTCAAAATGATAATTAAGGATTTTGATTTGAAAAGAAATGTAAACTGCGGTGTTGGCGTTTTGCATATTCATATTTCCATCTGCTATGGTGGACCCATAATATGACAAAAAACAAAGAATTCTGCTGCAAATCAAGTGTTTATATTGTTTAATAATAGTACAAACAAGTAAGGTAATGAGTAAACAAATACTTAGCCATGTCTATAATATAGATTGGAGGGGATTTGTTATAATGAACATGTAGTATCTTTATAACCTTCTAACAACCTCTAGATCTGTTCGACTTGTGGAGTACGGAGGTAAAATAGCTCAGTGGGAACAAAAAGGACCTGAATCCTTAACTCTCTCGTATTCACCTTGATCCCTCCATTTCGTTCAACAAATTGAATTGCCAGCAGGAGGACATAGGATTCCACAGACATAATGACGTGGAAGTTGGAGGATTTGGGATTGGGTCCTTCTTTATCTTTCTATATTTTACTCTACTTGCGTGACCCAGGCAATTGAACAGTTGCCTTTGGGTTTATGACCAAGGTCAGACATTCTAACTGTGCTGTTCTCCACGCGAGCGACTATGTGGAGAGTTTAAGATTCAGAAAGAGAACTGCTGTTACACAGGACATCTTAGCATCAAATAGCAAATTGAAGCTTTTGTCATTAAGAAAGGGAAATCAGTTGGTGACAGGGAAACACAATGAGGATTACTGCCAATATTGGCAGTTGGGAAGTTACTTTTGAAACATTTTTAAAAAGTACATTCAACCAGCGAGTGCACGGTCTCTTAAATACACTAACCAATTGAAATATAAAAATGTTAAATGGCTGAACATTAAATTTAAATGATGAAGAAGAAAGATGTGCCCAAGGCACTTGTCCTGACTCAGGGAGAAAAGATTATTGCAGGTCATTGAACCAGAATAGAAGTTTAGGGAAGGTTATCAAGGGAAATAAAAAGAAAAGACACATTTTCATCACAATGACCAAAAAGACTGCTAATTGCATATCTAATTTTAAAATGCTCACATGTAACTATTTTGAATATCACTGATGTATTCTGAAAATTAAAATCAAGGAAAAGTAAAAGCATTGTGCATTATAATAATGCAAACATATTTGTGTAGCTCTTTGAAACTAGTCTTAACATTTTTTTTTCCTCTCTACCCTTGGGTTTCACACAGCAGGTTCTCAGCAGATATTTGTGGTATTGAGCCAGACGCAATCACTGAATGCCAAAGCGTGTTCTGGGAATGTTTTTTCATTTGCGCCTTGCAATGGCTCTGTGAAGTAGTGGATGTACAGGGGAAGGAAAATAACTGAGCTGTTACGAGGTCAGACAGACGCTGACCGCCAAGTCTAGCAGGCAAATACTCTGAGCCTTGGTTTACTCATCTGTAAGACAGGGATCTAAATCGCATCTAGTCTGTAGGGTTGTTGTGAGCTTCCAAGGAGTTAATACATCTGAAGCAGTGAGCAGCGTGTCTGGAACAAAGTAAGGCTCAGTAAATGTTAGCTGTGACGATGCTTTAATCTGATGCTGCTGTTTCAAGCGGCAGTCGTTAAATGGCTTCTCTGAATCACCTGTCAAATTAGCGCGAGGAGGTTTCTGCTCTTCAATTTATGATCTTTTCAGAAAAAAATTGGAATACAAGAAAGCAATATTTTAATGATAGCATCTTTTAAATGGTCTTTCAGAATGAGTATAATATTGCTTCATGTTTACTGAATTTGGATCATGTAATTATAGGAATAAATAATTGTTCATTCCTAATTTTAAAGGTGTGTATGGCTGACACTTTTATTTTTATGGGCCGTTAAAACATTACTGTCTAATTATCCTGAGACTAGTGGCTTTGCTGAATTGGGTAGACATTAATTTTAAGGACTCAAGAGAAAGGCATGTTAGGAAGACCTGTACATTAGAACCTCAAGTAGAACCCAAATTTTCATGGTGTTTAAAAAAGCACAGCATATCTATTTTTGGTGGGGGGGAAACTCCACAAGAGAAAACCATCATCACCTTCCAAAAAGGTAACATCAGAAAATATCTATGAAAATACACAGCTTGTCAAATTTCATAAAAACAGATCTCCTGGTATGCTACTAAAAATATAGCTTCTAATGGAGCTTCATCTTATGTATACACTATGTGGAAGGAGAGGATAGAGAACACTGTGAAGAACAAAATGGAGGAGACGGAATTAAACACTGTTGTGGACTGTTTAATGATCAGGTGCAAATCTTCTGCCTAAAACTGTGCAAAGGTCTGAGCTTGAAATATATTCATCTTTGTATTAATGATTGGCCGCATCTTCAAAATCTAATCTATCTCTACTATGTTCTTCTTTTCTTATTAAACCTAATCTTAGACTATATGTGAATCATCACCAAGGAATTGCTACGTTATATAAAGCTGGCAGGAGGGGTGTGGGGTTTTCTGAAAATGTGGAATTACAATGTTTCCCCTTATTTTTCTATTAAGTTTACATAAGCCAAAGATAACCCAGATGGATATCATATAAAAGCAAATACTCTTCCTGTTCCCCCTTGACATGAAAACATGTATCACTTTCCATTTTGCCAGCATTGGTGACATTTCCACTCTCCTGACTGTCCAGTCTTGAAATCTCTGTCTGAACTTCTGCCTTTCTCTCTTTTGGCTTCTGCATCTAATTAATTGGGAAGTCCTGCTAATTCTCCCTCTGAGGTATGAGCTCACACCTGCTGTTCCTTTAAGAGTGCTTCCAATATTATCACCTCCTTTAGAAAGCTCTACTGAGCCCCACGCCCAGTTGGCTCCTCTCCTTCATAGTTCCATAGTACTTTCTAGAGGCCCATTTTATCACTGAACTTGCCACGTTTTGTTATAGTCATTGCCAGTGATAATGCTGCGAACTGAAGCAGTGGTTGTCAAATTCTGCCACATATTAGAATCATAAACAATTAAAAACCAACTCAGTCAGAATTTCGGGGTAGGTGAGACCCTGGCCAAGGCATTTTTAAAAGCAGCACTTTTCGGGGCGCCTGGGTGGCTCAGTCGGTTAAGCGTCCGACTTCGGCCCGGGTCACGATCTCGCGGTCCGTGAGTTGGAGCCCCGCGTCAGGCTCTGTGCTGACTGCTCAGAGCCTGGAGCCTGTTTCCGATTCGGTGTCCCCCTCTCTCTCTCTGCCCCTCCCCCGTTCATGCTCTGTCTCTCTCTGTCTCAAAAATAAATAAACGTTAAAAAAAAAAAGCAGCACTTTTCAAATGTTAATATGCATACAATTCACCGGGGATCTTGTTGAAATGTAGATTACGATTCAATAGATCTCAGGTGGGGCCCCAAGAGTCTGCATTTCTAACAAGCTCCCAGGTGACACTGATGTTGTTTATGCTAACTCTGCTACAAGCTGCCCCCAGATGGTCATGTATTTTAGAAAAGAAATCGTATTCTTTATCTGTATCTGTATGTATATCTATATCTTGAGCTCACAAACTCTTACCCAATACAGACAACATCTTCCCTCCCTGTTGCCCACACCTTCCACCACCATTTTTAGGTGAGTAGAGGTGTGGAGACTTTTCTCATAAATCAGAATCCAGATTGTCAATATTTCAGCTCTAATTGGCCTTCCCCACTTTTATTCCCGGTAAGTGCCTCTCTCCCTAGCCCTGCCGTGCCCATGCTTCTGCATTAATCTTACTGGCCACAGGACACAGTGAAATGCTGGGGAGCATTCAGACAGCTTATCGGAGAGAGGTCCAAGTTTTGAATGTGATCTTATCTATTCACCTCATTGTTACCCGAGCCTCAGGATTCTGTCTTCTCTTGTGCTCATGTGACTCTCCCTCTTTTCTCCTTCCACACCCGACAGCCCTCTGCTCCCACCCATTGTCACATTTCCCTCACTCACCATCCTCACTGTTGTCCCTACAGACTTACCACAAAGTAATGGAAACAACGAACATGAATACAAATATAAACAGATGCTTGTAGAGTAAAAAACTCTTCTACTTTAAGTGCTACTTGCTCAGCTGCATTACTTTTTCTTCGTTAACACTTCTGTCCTTTACAAGTACAGACCAATCTTTTTCATTTCAGGCCCAGAGGATGGACTCTAAGTAATGTTATTTCATTAGGCTAATAGCAAGATTTAAGGTTCTATTGGCCTTTGTACACCTTTAAGTGCCAGCCTACCTACAGTCCAGTGCTGTCCACAGTGCATGCTGAGGCATCCTGGGGTGTAGCAGGGAACCCACTGTGGTGCCAGGAAGTATTTTAACATTTCGAGGGAAATACTAGCAACACTTGGGCTCTGTGAGTCTCCTTGTGAATTACTAGGCCAGAGAAGTTAACAGTTTCAACAGTAGGTGGTGCTCCATTCCTTTCGATGATGTCATATATTTATATTTTCCCATCGAACTTGTGATAATAAGAGAGTGCAATGCAAAATCAATGTGGAAAAGGAACTGAGGGGCAGCGTCTGATCTTAGAAGTTGTACAGTGCCTGGGAGATGCCCACATGCTGTAAGTAACTGTGGTTATTTATGAATAAAATTAAAATATTGGTTTTTCTGCTGATTGCTGTGTATTTTTTTCAAATAACTACTTATTTGTTAGAACATAAATACCTGTTAAGTTGTTTGGCTCTATTTCTTGTGTCCTAAGGGCACTGTAAAAACAATTATCGAAATATCAAGGGCACTGCAAACCAAGAATGTTTTGGAACCTCTGCTATAGTTTAATCTTTTTTTTTTTTTTTTTTCCAAAAGTTTCTTGACCTTGTGGATCCAGATCATCACATCAGGTATGTGTTTTGTTCCATATCTATTTAAAAGTGGACCAGGGGCTCCTGGGTGGCTCCTCAGTTGGGCATCTGATTCTTGATTTCAGCTCAGGTCATGATCCCAGGGTTGTGGGATCCACACTGTCAGGCTCCACGCTAAGTGTGGAGCCTGCTTAAGATTCTCTCTTCTCCCTCTGCCTCTCCCCACTCTGTCTCTCTCTCAAAAAAAAATGTGTACCAACTTGTTGCCACAGAAGGAACAAACATTTTTTTCCCTTAAAAAATTATTTTGGCCTATTCTTAATTGTGATAAAAACACATTATACTCAAATCCTTTTGCCTGTTGATGAAGCATAACCCCAAAGATAGATTTGGGGAAATGCCCTATTTACAGTCTTAAACACATCTGAAGCAGCAATGCTGGGAATCATGACAACTTCAATTATTGCCCTTGCTTCCCCCCCACCCCCCGCCCCCAGTAGATATCTTCTTATATGTTATAACTTCAAGGAGGTGGGGGTGGGGTAGGGATGATGGTAAGATAGGGAAATAGGTCTAGCTGCCAATAAAATACCTACATCCAACTCGTTAAGTTGAAGCTATGATTGGGAAGGGATTTTGCCTCCATCTTCTACCTTTTCCATCCATTGGGAGATCCCTTAATTACCTCATTTTACTTCTGCAATGATATAAAAATCAATATTTGTGCATTACAGATAGATTTAGTAGAGTGTTTATAACTGATCTGCTTGCCAATAATAATACTGTCTTTATGCACCTACTATGTGCCAGCCACTAGTTCCTGTCTCATGTAAGTCCATGCGGCAGGCTTCACTGCCTGCATTTTCCAGATGAAGAAACTAAAGCCCGGGAAGGTTAACAACCTGCCTTGGCCACACATGTGGCAGTGCAGCCATGCAGCCTCAGATCCACTTGGAGTCCACAGCTTGAAACTTTTCCCCGTGGCAATATTACCTCTCAGAATTCTCATGGTAAAATTGATTCCTACGCGGTTTTATCCATTTCTGTTTCCAGGATCCTGAAATATCCCAGCCTTTCTTTAAGAACGCGAAGTAGGGGTGCCTGGGTGGCACAGTCGGTTAAGCGTCTGACTTCAGCCAGGTCACGATCTCACGGTCCGTGAGTTCGAGCCCCGCGTCGGGCTCTGGGCTGATGGCTCAGAGCCTGGAGCCTGTTTCCGATTCTGTGTCTCCCTCTCTCTCTGCCCCTCCCCCGTTCATGCTCTGTCTCTCTCTGTCCCAAAAATAAATAAACGTTGAAAAAAAATTTTTAAGAACACGAAGTATTTTTGATATAAAATGGCCTCACAATTTTAGAAGAAAAAAGCAGAAAGGAAAAAGGGGGAATCAGTTATTAAGAAATTTTAATCTTCTATGACAATAATGTTATTTGTATTGCAGAAAGTGCTTTAAAGGTGGTAAGATTATTATTATTATTATTTACAACCATTACTCTGTTAAATATTGTGCTAGTCAAATTTCACAAGGAAATGGAGAGAAGTACAAATAAGTGGACTGTCTTTTTTCAGCAGTCACACAGCGTGTGAGTTTCACATCAAATTCAAGGCTAAACCCTTGGGGATCTGTGTTGATGTTCACCCCTCCACTGAATACTTCCTCTCCTACTTTATTCCACATTAATAATTCATTCATTGGAACAATGCCTGGTTACCTCAGCCCAAGCCATGGATGGCTTTCCTTCATTTATAATGGTAAATACTTAAAGAGAATATTTGCACACTGTTATTTAGGGGATATTTGATAACAGATTGAAATGTGAATGCGGAGCCCTTGGAATCTGCAAAATTTATTCTGTTTGCATGATATCCTAATATGATTGTTTCAAAATCATAGCTGTAATCATAAACAAAGACATTTTATCATTTCTGTTATGTTCATTCTCTGTTCATATAAAGGATATGTGACAATTATTTTTCTTATCAGTACCATATTATGAAACGCAGAAGCTACAAAATACAAATATGTGTCTATTTGTCCCCCCATCTCTGCTGCATGCAGATATTCTGCAACAAGAATGTAGCTGATGATAACATTTCAGTGAAACTCACGATGACAGTATAACTGAGCTGTTTCCCTGACTCAGCTCCAGTAACCTCCAAGGGCTATAATAAGTGATGCCCTCCTCACTCTACTTTCTAGAGTCAATAAAATGGTCAGATGATATTTGGAAATAGCACCTTTACATAACCATGTTTCTCTTTTGTGAACCTTGCCACAATTAAAGCACTATCTTCTGAAATGCCTGACTCTGGCCAGTTGAAACAAGACAAAACCAGCCATAGCAGCAACAATAACAACAACCAAATCTAAGGCAATATGGTGGATTTTGCGGACAAAGGGCTCCATCTGGTCAGAGAATGGATGGCACTGTCGGGTGCAGTGTTAAGAAGTAGTTAATTTGCACCTGGCCAAAGGACCAACGCTCAGAATGTTTCCTTTCAGAATCAGAAAAAGGAACCTTCCTTCCCTTACAGCTTAATCGCTCTATTCCTGTTTTTAATACATCCTACTTTATAGAATAGCTGGACCACATTTTTCAAGCTAAAGTAAAAATTAAAGGATTTATGATAATCCTATGTGGATGGTTGTGGGCGTTTCATTTTCAGTGGAAGCATTTCTTTCTTTGTTGCACTGCTAACATTTCTCAGCTTCTTGCTACAGTCTTCTTCCCGAAACTACTCAAGTGAAAAAAAAAAAAGTCTCACCAGATAAGCAACAATTCTTACTGTATTGGGGGAATAGTTCACATCCTCCCCATCTATTTATTAGGAGTAACTTCTTCAGGCTTTAAAACCAGAATGTCAAAGTGCTCAATGGAATCCTACCTTGCCCACATACTGATAATCGGATCCCGTGTATTCCTCCAGGAGAAAGAACTGATTCCACATCCAGCTTCTTTTCGAACGATTCAGCTCATTTTTGCTGTTTCCAGAGAGCTCCAGGGCCCTTTTCTTTGCTGGGAAACCACTAGTCCTCTTAGATAACGGAGATGAGAAAGTTGGGTAGGGCTGACCAACCCAAAAGAGTAGAATGAAGTACCGGTAAGTTCTCATTCTGATGACACAGTCCACTCCCTGGGCAGTGGGTGCCCTGCTCCTTCAAGTGTCTTTGTTCACTGCACTCTGTCCAGTGTCATCCCTCCTTTCTTCCTTAATGTTCTTTGCTTGGCTCTCAGAGGATGTCTGGAAAGAATAATAACATATCAAACATTTTTAGAGATGCTTAAAATTCAGTGTTAGAGCAAATAAGCTCTGGAGAGAGAGGGCGGAAATTTCAATAGCAAAACAACAAAAATAAGTTGGCTATCAATTTTGAAATGAGGAAAATGTTCTTTCAGATATGCTGAATGGAAGGCATGTGCCGAGTAGGAAGCTGCTGTTTTCCTTTCTCCTTTTCTAGCGCTTAAAAATCCTATTTTAAGTAATAGCGTTGCTGTAGGTCAACATGCCAGAGTGGATTATTTCACTACTCTCTTTTCCTCGCTAGTATGTGGGCTGAGATCTGGTTAGGAGAAACGAGTTTGTGTTTCTGATTCCATTTGCATATATATCCTCATGAACAAGTCTGAGGCAAAGAATATCACAGACAGTTTCAATTCAGCTGAAAGTGGATACTGTTGAATTTTCACTAAAATGTACCGAGTACCTGTGATGTGTCTGCATAAGTCAAGGCAGAGTCTGCTCTTCAGACTCTTGGCTCCAGCCATGGGTTGTGGTAGACTGGCCTGGGTCAAGGAAGGTTGGAAAAGACCACACATCTTCTTTTCAAAATGCATACTAGCACATTGAAGTTTCTGGAGTGAAATTTTGCAACAGTGATGCCAGCCTACATTTAATAAAGGATTTCTCAGACTTGACCAGGAAGCTGTTTTTCCTCATACGACCTAATAACATTATAGGATAATGTTTTAGAATTTGTATATAATAGAATATAGGAATTAAATGAGCAATTCTATTTAAATTTCTTTAGGAAATCCTGGGTTTTCATCTCTAAATTTTACATATATCATAAGCAATCAAGCCTATATATATAAATTGGTCACAATGCCTATGTAATTTTAACAGGTGCATCAGGTATATCTCAATTTCACAGTGAGAGTTGTCGGCTACAGGATCTCCAGAAAAGTCAGCTATTATACTTGTGAGTAATAATTTTCCAGGACAAATATTAACTTTCAAGAATGTAACCTCACATTAAAAAAAATCCTTGGGCCAGATTGCCTGGCAAAGATGTTACAAAGTGGTTTATATTTCATGTAATTAAAATAATACATGCCCATATCTCCATCCTAAACTTTTCCATATTTCTCGAAAAAGAATCTAACAAATGACTCCTTCATTGTACTATTTGAGATGGGAAAATTTCTTAAATTATACTAACCAAACATATGCAGCGCTTTGTAATGTAGAACATAACAGTAATTAAACTGGTTCATTCATGAAAGAAATACAGATAAAGAAACACGTTTTAGGTAATAAGAACAGAATTTTCTCTGTGTCTCCTATTATTGTAACAGGTAAATTTATAGATGACCAGTGTTTTTATTTTTTTTTTTTTTACCCCAGCAATGAGTAATTATAGCCACCAAACACATGGTTTAGTGGAAAGCTTTCTATTGGAATATAAGTGAGATATTTTATAGTGTTCAGCATTTTTAAACCTTTATTCCATTACTATGCATCTTCTTGACAGCAGGCTGGGGAAGTTGAAAATTCCACAGGTGAGTGAATTAATACTGTGACAATTAGTCATGCTGGAAAAATGCCAGGCAATCGTATACTTGTCATTATGTGGCCTTGGTACAGGTGAGGAATAACTGATGCTCGGTTAGGTAATGACGATTCTGTTCTTCTCGTGGATAGTATATAAAAGGGATTGAGGGAGCATATGGAGAAAAGCCCTCTAAAGACATCTATTCATTTTTAGCAGGAGAGATTACACTGAGGTTGATTCAGTGGAAATTACATTTTTCTTAATTTCTCATATTCTCCATTATTTGCATAGACAAATCCTGCAGTGAAGAATTACACGTCTGTTGCTGCACTCAGTGTGTGCCCCATGGTGCTGGCAGGAAAGAGGGATACAGAGAATGGAGGTGTCAGCTGTTTAAAAGGCAGACTCCTAAAGGCCATTTTAAAGAAAAATCGATCCCTGTGGGTGTTGTGTGGAAACTCTACAAGCTGTTGCCACTTGAATATTAAATATTAGTTCTTTTTAATATCACAGATACCAAAATGTCAAGTATTTTTCTTTCTTTCTTTCTTTCTTTTTTTTTTTTTTTTTGCTTAGTTGGTAATGAGCTTTTAAAGTGATGCAAATTTAAGCAGTGTTTGCAAGTATGCTAGAACATCTAGTTTTGCTATAACCCAGCTCTTTTTGCATCAACTTGGCAGGGTGTGCCCTTGTTAAAAACTCAATATGCAAAATTACTAAAATTACTATGATCCGCTCATATTTAGTGTTAGCTTTTTAGAGGGATAGACTTCTGTGTGAAATTCATAGTTTAAAAAAACTCCAACAAACTGAACTGTTGAATATATAACTTAGCAATTCTCATTTAATACTTTGTAATAGGCAAGATTGCATGGTGGTTAAGATTATCAATGCTGGAGCCAGATTGCCTGGGTTTAAATCCAGACCCTGTCCATTAGTTGCTGTGAACTTGGGAAAATGCTTAATCTCATCTGTACCTTAGTTTCTTCTTTGTAAATGGGGATAATTACAGTAACTACCTCATAGTGTGTTGTAAGGATTAAGTCATTCCATGCAAAGCACTTCTAACAGCGCGTGGCGCTTAATAAGGTCTTAATAAGTATCAACTGCTATTATTATTATTACTGTTGTTATTACTATTGTTATTGTTACCATGATGCATTGCATATTAAGAATTCATCTATAGCACACTGCAAAAGTCTGCAAAAGATAGCATGGTTCCCTCTTATGCTTGAATATTTTTTAATTTTTCTAGAAGCACTTCTGAGCAAGTCAAATTCTTTTTTTTAGTCAAATTATTTTAAAATTAAAAAAATAGAACATCTTTAAAAATCAAAATCACACCATTTGCTAATCATTTTCCTCTGTGTAGACTTCAAGTCGGAATTTCATAGTAATAATAGTATAAAAACAGAGAGGGTGGAAGCTTTATGCCCACTGACTGCATGAAGAATGTGGGCAAAAAGGAAAGTTCACTGGAGGATTGACTCATTCATGGAATCTGTGCTTTTTCCCCCCTTTCCATTAAATTTTTTTTTAATGTTCATTTTTGAGAGAGACAGAGAGAGCACCTAAGTCTGATGCTCAACCGACTGAGCCATCCAGGTGCCCTTCCTTTCCATTTTGTTGTGTTAAGGTTTTGAAAGTCATCTTTATTCAGGTGGAAAAAATCAGAACCCAGTGTCAACGTAGGAATTTTGCCCTTGTAAAAATGATACCGGACAAACACGTCTTTGTGTAATTTATGTGCTATTTTTATTCTAACGTTATACTGGATAAGAATATGATAAAGTTTAAATGAGTGATATGTATATATTTTAGATTTTACTTAATTAAAAAATATGAAATAAAAACATATTCCAAGCATACTCTTAGATCCAAAAAACAGGATTCTTAGGATGTGGAATTGCCATAGGTCAAGGAGGGAAAAGCCCAGTGTAGCACAACTTTGAGAAATATGGGAAAGTTGCTGACTTGTAAGCAGTCAAAATACAGGAGTACCACATGGCAAGTAGTAATCAGCTATGCAGGCTCATTTTGTAGATGTCAAGAAGTAAACCAAAAGGATAAAGAGTTAGGGCATGCATAGACACTGAATTTTAAAATAGCAGGCAGGCATGGTATTCAGTCAGGAAAGAATCAGAAGGTTAGAGCGCGAGAGAGCAAACAATGCAAAACAACGTAGAGACTGTACCTTTTTGCCCCCATCCCCTCATGGCACTAAGAGCAAATCAGTTAGAAATATCAAAAACTCTATAAAGACAAGACTTGAGCTGCCTAATTGCAGCTTAATGGCAGCTTAGCAATGGACTTAAAAGATTACTTGATAGACCACGTCTCTACTTTTTATTTTCTTTTTGCTGGGATCTGGGTTTTTTGGGGGGATTTTCTGTTTCTTATAGGCCATCATTCGTACACTCTGAAATGTGATACGCGGAAGTGGTTGATCTGGAAAAATAGTTTGAGTCGTTGCAGAAGCCCTTTCTTAGCGATATGTAGAGCGTAATTAAGATGTTTATGGATAGGGGCACCTGGGTGGCTCAGTCAGTGGCCTGTCTGACTCTTGATTTCGGCTCAAGTCATGATCCCAGGGTTGTGCGATCGAGCTTCACATCTGGCTCCATGCTGAGCATGGAACCTGCTTAAGATTCTCTCTCTCTCTCTCTCTCTCTCTCTCTCTCTCTCTCTCTCTCTCTCCTCTCTCCCTCCCTCCATCTCTCTCTCTCCCTCTGTCCCTCTCCCCGCTCTCTCTCTCAAAGATAAAAAAAAATTTAAAAAAGATGTTTATGGATAGTGGGGCAAGGCCCACACAGCGTTGATAATTGCATATGTTGTAACTTAATTTGCCTGGCAGCCAGTATGCATATACATTCCATCTTCACGCGAGTACGTAGCCAAGTCCAGCTTTTATTTAATGAAAGCCATTTAGGAGGAGCCTGGAACTCATTAATTCACGAGCTACCAGTTTAGAATATGTGATAATTAATGCACAAGCTCGGCTAAAGTTTTCCTTTGATTTGCAAAACCTTTTTCCCTAGATTATTGGAAATTAATAATGTAAAAATATTTCATAGGGATATATAGAATGAGAAGATAAACTACAGTGTCTTCAAGTTCTCTAGAGTCCTTTGGAATCACCTTCTATTTGCAAATCATTAATATGCTAATTAAAAACTTCTCTATTGATTGAATTGCTTCTCTGGTGACTTATGTTTGATAACAGTCTGAATGTCTCAACTGTGTTATCTGGTTTTGAGATACTGATTTTATTATACTATTTACAAACAAATAAGTAAATATTAAACAGGTTTAAAAGCAATATAATTACTTTAAAGTTTTAGAATTCAGACTCAGCATACATTTGTTCTATTATTGTTGATTAATTCTAATCAGTGCAATATTACTATAATGCTACCTAGGCTTACAAATTAAACCAAGCACGTTCATTCTTTGGTATGCAGAGCCTTAACCTGGGCACTAAAAACATAGGAAGCATTCAATAAAACAACATTCTTAATATACTTTAACCATTTACCATAGTGAGAGAATATTTTAAAATCTGGTAGGAAACCGTTTCTTGGAATAAATAGTGTTGCATATAAATGCTGTAGCATGGTATTTTGCATTGATGCTGCTTACAAAAAACACTTCTGAAAATATTGTCTATACATGAGTCATCCTAACCCATTGGCAGAACCCATTAGCAATGCTTTGGCATATGTATTATAAATCCCTTACTAAGTTCTGGTACATTTTCTCACCTTAGATCATTAATGAAGTAGAAAACAACTGGTTATTTACAACTACTTAACATTTCTCCTGACTCTATTGTATTCCAACTCTGAGCCTGAAATTGCTCTAGTCCCACAAAGCCTTTGGGTGCGGTGGGGATGAAGATGGTATTTACTCCATTAGAACCTAGCAAATTTAAGAAACAGAACTGTGATATCAGGATAAACCAAACAGAGGGCAGCCAAAGGTACTCGTGCCTTTCTTCAAGTA
The DNA here is from genome assembly GCF_022837055.1 of Prionailurus viverrinus. NCBI lineage: Eukaryota > Metazoa > Chordata > Mammalia > Carnivora > Felidae > Prionailurus > Prionailurus viverrinus. The sequence goes on from NC_062561.1 coordinate 215,719,731, forward strand.
AATCTTTAAAAACATCCATGTTCTTTATTCTGAGAGAGGAGCTTTACAACCAATTAAGTTTTTTCAAGATCAATTATCCGCTCTCCCAAGAAACTTTGTTTTGAATAAGTTGTCTCCTGCTGTGCATAAAAAGTCTACAGTACATGGCTGATCCTCTAGAAGTGGTGGCATAAGGATAGAACCAATTTAAAATTTTTGGTAGATATTTCACATGAAGTCTTCATTTCTAAACTTCCATTTCATTTTTCTGTAAATGTCAAAGTCACTGTTGAGTAAAATTGGTTCTGTTTCATGTGTGTAATGAACTCCACTGAAATGTGTCAAACAGCTTTGGCACCTCTCATCACGTAGCATTTCTCTTGTGCCAATGAATCATCATGGCAACAGCCATCAAATGATGCCTGATTTTTTTTTGTAAATGTTTATATTTGTGGATAATATGCCAATCTGTTTGCAAACTGATGTATTTCCAGATGAAGCTATTTTAACAGTATTACCCTCGTTCTAAAATCACATTCCACACATTGCATTAATGAAGATAAAATCAAATGTGTTACAGCACATAAAATGGTGTTTCATGTGTAGTTGAGGCTCAAGGAATATTTGTTGATGTGAAATACTCATTTGGGACAAGAAACCCCCAAAAGCACAAATCAGAGGATAAAGACAAAGTTCTTTTTCCACATGAGGGAAGAATTCCAACCTATTTTATCATGAGAGAAAGTTATCAGGGTATGGTTAGGAACGGACTCTGGCACACCACACATCTGGATTAGAAGCTCAGCCCCACTCAACACTGGCTGGGGATCAACACGTGTCTCAATTTCTTTAAGTATAACATGGGACAGTTTTAACAGTACCTACCCCATAGGATGCCTGTGAGGATAAAATGAATGAATTCATGTGAGGTGTTAACAGTAAGATGGCCACAATTACCTAAGCTGTGAAAAAAAAAAATCTTAACAGAGGACACACATAGGCTATACCAGGAGCAGAGTTTTGCCTCTTGTGTATTTCTTGTTTGCAATTGAACAGTTAAACCAAAATCAGCCACCAATCTTTAAAGATCAGTGCATGCTCATTTCTGGATTAAGTTGATATCAGGAGTTCTGGTGACATTTTTATTTCTGGAGTGGACGGAGCTCCCTTCCCAAGCATGGCAGGTGCTTCCCCACTAATCCTTAATGACGCTGTTCAATTGCTTGTTTCATTCCTTTATGCATGTTGCCTGGCTCCTGAGGGTGTCTGGGCTTGTGGATGTTGTCTTTTCCCAAAAGATTTACTCAGGCAAACAAAGGAAAAGAGAAAGCATTTTACACCTTTAATTAGATAGTCATAGCATGAATTTTAAACAACTTCTGTAGCAAACTATATGTCTAGGTTGCAGAAATGTATGAAAGACTTGATTTCATATTACTCCTTGCTTGTAAGTTAGGCTCTTTGGGAACTACATTAATTCTTCTGGATGCATAGCCATTTAAGACAATGAAGCTTGAATAAGACTGCAAGATGTCAAAACCCACTTGTACATTAGTGTGAATGATTTCAATGAGTTTGCTCTTCTTTTTCAATAGCTCAATGAGAGGGCAGGCTGAGAGTATTGGCTGGGAGTTGGGGCTGGCTGGAGACAAGGGTTTCTTAGTGGGTGTAAGGAGTTCAGGGCAGATTTAAATTTATTGAATTGTAAAAGCAGGAGTCACATGGTTGGGTTTATCATTAAGTCGTTATGAAACTTGGCACATCACAGATGATTCTAAAGGCTCATACTGGTGCAAAGTGTCATGAGGAGTGGAGATGTTGTATTTAATTTTTCCTGATATTATATCTAAGCCTTTCATCAATTACATGAAGTCTAACTAATAAGTAGTAATACTAGTTAAATCTGCTGTGTTCCATCCCTGACCTTATTATGTGAAGGTACTATGCTAAGTATACCACAGACATGTTTTAATTTAGCCCTCATGCCCATTCTGTGAGGTGGATAATCTTCTTATAATTTCTGCTGATGAGAAACTAAAGCTTGGAGAGGTTGAGTAACTTGTCCAAAGTGATGCCATGGGTGTGTAATAAAGCCAGATCCTGACCTTGGCACCAGGGTCCTTGCTCTGAACACACCTTGAGGAGTCACAGCTCATGATAAGTGCTTAGTATGGTTGTGACTTTAGAATGGAGTCTTCGTGACTTCCCTAAAATTGTAACAGCCATACAGGTTCCTAGAGGTAAAAAATAGTCATCACTAAGTGCATAAGCTAAATAAGAACAGCAAAGGTTTGCTCTGTGCCAGGTAATGGAATAAATGCTCTATAAACATGTAAGTCTTTTTTTTAATGTTTATTTATTTTTGAGAGAGAGAGACACACACAGAGAGAGAGAGAGAGATGGAGTGTGAGCGGGAGAGGTGCAGAGACAGAGGGAGACACAGAATCTGAAGCAGGCTCCAGGCTCTGAGCTGTCAGTGCAGAGCCTGACACAGGGCTCGAACTCACGGACTGCAAGATCATGACCTGGGCCAGAGTTGGATGTTCAACCGACTGAGCCACCCAGGTGCCCCTAAAGATGTAAATCTTAAACAAGAATCCTTTGAGATGGAGACTATCATCCTTACCCTCTGCTTCAGAGATGAGAAACACAGGTTTCGAGGGACTGGATCCTTTGCCCAAGGATGCACAGCCAGTGGTTGGCAGAAGCTGGCTAAAACCCAGCTAATCTAGAGGCTCCTTCTTAACTATAACATTCACTGTCTCATTTGTAGTTTGCTCATGGAGACAGCATCTAGGTTTTACTTACCCTCATTTCAGACAAAATTTGAACAAATTTATCACCAGGTTTCTAAATCCCCAGCAAATTAAAGAGATTGGTCTAAGGAGCGCTGGAGGCTGGAGTACCAATTTTAGTAGGAGGCGATGGCTGAGGGGGGCAGAGAGAATGGCTACAAATGGCCAGCAGAAGAACTAAAGACAAAGGATGGAGTCAGGGGCTGGTCTGGGGAAGTAGTGATGCTCTGTGTTCCTATGCCAAGAACAGTGCCTGTGCAGAGTGACAGCGGATAAGCATTTGTAAAATAAGTGTGTGTATGGATGAATGCACAGGCGACTGAGTGTAAGAATGACTCAGTGCCTGAATTAATGACAGGATGACTCATGGGCGTGAGGATGAACATATGAATTCTTAGCAGCACTTGAGGGTACTATGATGTTGCAAATCTAGCAATGAATATTCATAACGATGACCTGGAATCATTAAGAAAAGGTCCAAGTCTCTTGAATGCTTGAGAAGTCATGGATATGTACAATAAATCTAAGTACGACGACTATCAAAAGTTGTTGTGGTGGTGTTTAGGAGAGCTGGGTTTTAGGTCCCACTTTGTTTCTGTCTTTCTCTTCCCATTTCATCTCAGACAAGCTTCTCTATCTCTCTGAGTTTATGTATGAAATTAGGGCTGGAGTGCTATTACCAGGGAGAGCATAGCATCGTGGTTGGAAGCACAATCCAGCCAGTTCACCCATTTGTAGCCCAGCATCAATACTCATTAGTCTTGAGGAGTTGTCAAGTGGCTTGACATGATGTGCTTCAGTTTTCTCATCTTCAGATTGGGAATAGTAAACTTTGGGGTCTTGGTGGAGGGACTTGATAAATAAAACCTGGTTTCTCTTTCTAAGAAATTTCCAAAGAAATTAAGAAATAACGCCTGGGTGGCTCAGTCAGTTGAGCGTCCAACTTCGGCTCAGGTCACGATCTCACGGTCCGTGAGTTCGAACCCCGTGTCGGGCTCTGGGCTGATGGCTCAGAGCCTGGAGCCTGCTTCTGATTCTGTGTCTCCCTCTCTCTCTGACCCTCCCCCGTTCATGCTCTGTCTCTCTCTATCTCAAAAATAAACTAAAAAAAAAAATTTTTAAAAAAAAAGAAATAAAATGAAGAAGTATGGGGCAGCTGGGTGGCTCAGTCAGTTAAGCGTCAGACTCAGACTCTTTAAAAAAATTATTTATTTATTTATTTTTGAGAGAGGCAGAGACAGAGAGTGCATGTGTGTGGGAGGGGGGCGGTGGGGAGGGAAGGGGCAGAGAGAAAGGATCCCAAGCAGGCTCTACACTGTCAGCACAGTCTGATGCAAATCTTGAACTCACAAACTATGAGATCATGACCTGAGCCAAAATCAAGAGTTTGCTTAACAAACTGAGCCACCCAGGCACCCCTAAGCATCAGACTCTTAGTTTCCCTTAACGCCATGACTTTATGTTTCATGAGATGGAGCCCCTTGTTGGGTTCTCTTCTGCCCCCCAGCATGGAGCCTGCTTTGGATTCTCTCTCTCCCTCTCTCTCTCTGCCCTTCCCCTGCCTGCAGTCTCTCTCAAAATAAATGAACTTTGAAACAAAGAAGTGTTAGAAGGAGACTAAGCAATCACATTTATTACTAAAATAATAAAAGGCAGATTGGAAAGGTAGCTTAGTGTGAGAGCCGAGCAGGCTTGCTAAGTAAACCCCAGCATTAGTCAGAGGCCCCCTGGAGTCAGGGTTGCATTCCGCTTTGTCTTTTACAAAAGCCACGGAGCAGGCTCTGATTCTACATGCAGCGCCAGAGAGAATGACTTCCTGCTCCCACTTCTGGACAGCTAAGGTACAGAACCTGGATGTCTGTAGAAATGATCCCAAGGAATCTGTTTTCATACTCAATAATTTAAAAAGATCATTAGATGGGGTGCCCGGGTGGTTCAGTCGGTTGAGCGCCAGACTTTCAGTTCAGGTCATGATCTCACCGCTCATTGGTTGGAGCCCCCGCGTCAAGCTCTGTGCTGACAGCTCAGAGCCTGGAGCCTGCTTTGGATTCTGTGTCTCCCTCTCTCTCTGTCCCTCCCCCACTCATGCTCTGTCTGTCTGTCTCTCTTTCTCTCTCAAAGATGAATAAATGTTAAAAAAATTTAAAAAATTAAAAAAGATCATTAGAGACATCTGTGATCTTGAGAGCCACTAAGTCATGTATTAATTACCAACAATTCTTGTATTCATAACTTTGCTTTTTGGAGTTGTTTACAGCATCACTAAAAGGAAAATGTATGAATAATTTACAGATGGGGAGTTTGAAGCTTCCCTTAAAATATCTTTCACTTCAGGTCAATCAATGCGTTCTAGGCAAAATGAATTCTTTTCCATCTTTCTTCATCTTTCCCACTACACACACACACACACACACACACACACACACACACACACGAGGTGGGGGGCGAGAGAGAGCGAGTGAGCAAGCAAAAGGGATAATGATCTAGATGTTTTTATGTGCTTTGGACATTTGCCAGTTAGCACTGAAAACTACATGCTATTCTCACCCAAAAGGGTAGCACTATTTATAGCTGTGTAGCTCTTTATACCAAGTTTTAATGGGAAAAAATAATCGAACCCCCACTTGATGTTTGGATAGCTTCATTCATTCAATGTGTTTTATGTAACATTTTATTTGCAGAGGATTCATAACCTAAATTAGATGCTTCTCATAATATCCTGGTGTAATAACTTAGAAGACATTTAATTGAATAAATACTGTATAACAACGTAAAGGGGTACTGCAACATTTAAAGATTTATTCCCTGAGACGTACTAAAGTCGAAGGAGGTCTGTGCAGGTAGTGGCATCTTAACTAATCCAGGCTAATGTTAACTGACCATCAAATTAAACCTTCACAGACAGGAAGACAATGTGCTTCAATGGGTTGCTGGATGTTTTATCAATTTTGATTGCCTTCATTTAAAAACTTTAATTAGAACCTCTGTTTACTTGAGTCAAATTGTGCATAAAATATCATGCAAAACATTTTAAGAGGGAATTTTAATTATACCACTAAAGAAATGCCCTTGTTCAATGTTTACTAAACACTTGCCAGAACAAGTTAATTAATACATGTTTAAATAAGTGAAAGAAAAAGAAGGGAAACAAAAAAAAAATCACGTTCATCTTTTGTCAAGTTTTACTGCAGTTGTCAAAGAAGTTCAATTTCTAATTTAACGACTGTGCTGTTACAGTGTACATGTGTAATTATAAACAATGGGGCACCGGAACACAATGACGGCCAGCGGAAAGCTAATTCCCACTGGAAGTTGTTGTTCAAAATAATTGTGCGTTGTTACTTGATGTTCTGCAGTCATCAAATCAAGCACTTTTTAGTGCTCATTCATCTATTTATTTATTCCATGGTAGAAGATTGGAATGTTCAGTTGGCATCTAATATGGACTTTTAATTGTTTAAAGCTACAGAAAAATGCTTTTTAATAGAAAAAGCATAATGTGTAGACAAAAAAAATTTGATGATGTTGAATTTTTAGTTCTCATTTTAATATGCCACCAACTTTTTTACTTTATTTTTTTTTAGAATCCTGATTTTTCTCATGTATGAATGTAAACCATGATTGGCTATGTTAGTAAAGATTGATATTGGTAAACACTTGATAATTTACTGGAAAAGCAAAATGAAATCAATGTTTCTTGGATATACCCTATCTCAGTAGCTTTATGAAAAATGGGAAGAAAAAGTATCCAAATTAACTTAGAAATCTTCTGGAGAAAGAAAATGCACATATCCCATTAATGATCTCTACCATAATTAAGAAGCCTATTCTCTTACATAGCATAACCCACACAGTCCTATTGTAGTTTACTCCACTAGTGTTGAAACTGATCACCAAATTTCTCAAATCCTGTAAGAAGCCACAACCTGTGCTGGTCTGGGAAGCGACAGTGACTTAGGAGCAGGTCTCCCTTGGGTGTCCTACTTGAGGTTCCACTGATGGGCATGGCCAGGCCCATCAAGACAGTTAAATTAAGCCTCAACGGGATTGTTATAAAAATTACATATGATACAGTGTGTAGAACACTCACCATGTTGCCGTGTAAACAGGCACCGAATATGAGTAGTATCCTTTTTGGTAAGCTCATTCATTACTTACATAGAACTGATGTTATGCAGTGCAAGAATAGTACATATGAACAATCTGCAGTCTTTGGGCCATTTAATATTAGTAAAAAACATGAAGTCAAAATATCATAAAAGGCAGCCTACTTAAAAAACAAAACAAAAAGTGTTTTCTTCTATATATTATTTTTATTTAAAAATTTTAAAAAATATTTATTTATTTTTGAGAGAGACAGACAGAGCATGAGCAGGGGAGGGGAAGAGAGAGAGAGAGGGAGATACAGAATCCAGGTGGGCTGCAGGCTATGAGCTGTCAGCACAGAGCCCGATGCGGGGCTCAAACCCAAGAACCACAAGATCATGACTTGAATTGAAGTCCGATGCTCAACTGACTGAGCCACCCAGACAACCCTCTTTAAAATTGTTTTAATGTTTATTTTTGAGAGAGAGAGAGAGAGAGAGAGGGAGAGAGAAAGAGAAATGGGCAGAGAGGGAGACACAGAATCTGAAGCAGGCTCCAGGCTCTGAGCTGTCAGCACAGAGCCCAGTGCAGGGCTCAAAATCATGAACAGCAACATCATGACCTAAGCCAAAGTCGGATGCTTAACCGACTGAGCCACCCAGGCGCCCTCTGACATCCCTCTTTTAAAGAAGAAAACTTTATATCTAGAAAAAAGCATGTTTGATACTTAAGCATGCCACTGACTTGCTCTGTAATTTCAGCTGGCAGGGGAAATAGAATTTCCTAATGAATTTTTCCTAATAAAATAAGAACCTGAAGTGCCAGCATGTTTGCACACCTACCAATTATGAAGTGAGTTTCCCAGGATATTAAAACTAAGCCAAAATATAATTTAGTCCTATAAACTACTGTCAAACTCAGCTATAGTTACATTTGAAGGATCAGGAATTATTTGATTAGCAATTGATTAATGGGCTTTAATGTGACTGATTATTTTTTCCAAAACACAGAATTTCTTTGTAAAATGAGTATTTTTTCCTATGAAGAAAATATTATATGTACCTAATATATATGTATAGATATATATTTAAACACTGTAAAGACATCTTTGAGAGTCAAGTGTTTCTGACATCCTAACCTTAGAAGATGTTGCAACTCTGTCACTGATACTTCAGATGACTGTAAATAAAAATCAGGTATCCGTGGTTATAAATACTCTGTTTCACATTTTCTTTAGCAACAGCAAAAAATTTCAATTAATTGAATCTCAGCCAACTACAAATAATGCCAGAAGTGCAATACTTGGTGTACCAGGTCATGGGCAACCATTAATTAAGATGCAAAGGATCAGCACTAAAGGCCCCCAATACCAGATTTTTGTCCCAGAATTTTTTTTTGATGGGTATGGACTGAAATATCTATAAAATGCACTTTCAGCTATATGGGAAAAGAGAGAATTGGGTACAATCTTTATTTTGCTTGCTCTGGAATTTTTGATAAAGTTCTGAAGTGTCATTTTTGAAAATGAAGATGAAAATAATCTTACTTAAGGATTTTTATTTATAGACTAGAAAAGCCCTTTAAATTCCATGTTATATTTATTTGTTTAAATCTTTATTTTGAGAGAGAGAGAGAGCAAGAGCACACTCTGCATGTGAGCACCAGCAGGAGGAGGGGCAGAGAGCGAGGAGAGAGAGAATCCCAAGCAGTCTCCGTGCTGTCAACACAGAACCCTATACGGGGCTCAGTCTCACCAACCATGAGATCATGACCTGAGCCAAAATCAAGAGTCAGGCACTTAACTGACTGAGCCACCTAGGCATCCCCATGCTATCTTTATTTTAAAGGAACACCGATTCAATCATTTCCCATTGGAGAGATGGATGGGAAGATGAAGATCTTTTTAAAAATGGTTAAAGCCACCAAATGTGAAATTTGTAACCTATGATATACTGATTTAGAAATTTTTCCCCCAAATAACCCCCCAAAAGGCCAATAGAAATTATTTTAAAGAGACAATCCACAATCTTTCATAGTATCTAAATTTTGAAGGGCAGTATAATTGTGTGCATGCCCATGTGTGCGTGCCTGTGGTGTGTGTGTGTGTGTGTGTGTGTGTGTGTGTGTGTGTGTGTTGCTTTCCAGAATGTAGATATTTCTTCATGTTGCTTTATGGTAGTTGAGTTCAAACAAGAAGAATTCTCAGAAAAAGATCAGTACAACTTGTTAGCCTCCAATTTATCATCCACCTATCCAAGATTTAATGGTTGTGTTAACCCGGAGTCTCAAGAATAATTATAGTCTAAACCAAGTCCTTAAAGTAAGGAGATGAAAAGAACTGTATAAAGCGAAGGCTGTCATGAAATAGAAATTGCACAAGCAAGGGAACTTTCATCGTGTTGAGTAAGTACTTTACTATGGGATTCTTTTTTAAATTAAGGTGCCAGGTAAGTTGGATGAAAATAAAATATGTATGATTAGCAGGGAATACCTTGGCCCAGAGTAGTTGGATAGGAGTGGAAAAAGGACAGAGAGGTGGCTTTTTCCCCCCAAGTCATTACCAGCTTAGTTCACAGAAAAGTTATTTCAAATACTTTCTTTGAAAGACTGCTTTGAGGTCTGCTTTTAATTTGAACAGTTAAATATCATATTCATGCCAATGAATCTTTTTCCTCGTTTTAATATCATTAAGAAGAAAGCCTCCCAGGCCAGAGTGAATAGTGTAATTGCTTAAAAGAAGAAATATATAACATGCATATTTAATTCAAACCTTTAAAACAATTTCCTTATGTTGACTTGGCACCTTTGTTTATGTAAGACAGCCTTTTAGTTTTTTAAAAAACTAAACTACATCGTACCATATGGAAAAATCTCTAGAATAAGATTTTAGCAAAATACTCTTCCACAGCTCTTTCTCCGGTTGTATCTGTCTTCCCTGGTTATATCTGTTTAGGCTGCAGGTCAGTTTTATAGGATCTTTAAATTTTCTAATACAATTAGAGTAAGCCACGCTGTATAAATCTGAAAACCTCCTAAGAACAAGATAGGAGGTATCATGAAACTTAGGTCATAAATTCTACAAACAAGTGCTTTGAAATTTTCCATGTCTTGAAATGCTCCCACCAACTGAAGAATATTTGTTTTTGTGAAAACTTTCTAAAAAATAGAATGAATCGCCACTTTTCATAGCTCAACAGATTGCTGTCTGCATGCACGACATTTCCTACTGCTTATAACTAAAGAGAAATGACTTTGGCACTTTATCTGTTTGATGAAAGACTGTTATTGCTATTGCCCTGTGAGACACCAAGCCACCTGCCACAGCATCCCTGGCTGTCTGAGGCAATCCTCTCCAGTTGGTGTGGGAATAGCAAACCAATATGTCACCGGATAGAAGTAGCCACAGCATTCCAGCTAAGAGATTGGGCTTTGGAATCAGCCAGGTATAAGTTGAAATTTTTATTTACTTATATGACTTTGGACCTGTTAGGTAGCCTTTTAATGTTTTAGCCTTTTCACTTTTAAACTGAGGATGATCATATTTAGGTCCTGGGGTATTAATGTGGAGATTGAATGACAGGGTGTACAGAGGGAGTAGATACATGATAGCTATTACTAGGTCATATTTTGGTGAAGGTCTGAGGGAGTGAAACTTTGGAGATGTTTTTCTTTTCCATCATAACTTTCAGATATGGTGGCTCACTGCCCCTCAAACTTTTCTGTGGAAATGTACTGAATAAAGATCCCTCAGAGGTATGAGAGCAGGACCCAATGGGTGAAATTTATTAAAGCCTTCAATTTTAAACATTTCAGCATATTTTGTATTCTACTCAATAATAGATCTAAATTGTTTTGTTACTCATTTTTGCCCCTCAAATCTTGTAAATCTGATGCTCTGGTGTTACCTTCACACTGTGGCTTTGCCTGGCCTCTGGTACCTGTGGGGCATAAGAATGGCCAGCTTGGGGCCCACTGCAGAAAAACCAGGCAATTCAGATTTCCATTAACTCTGCTTCCTACTGCCCTTGTGCTGATGGTAGGCAGAGCTTTCTTTCTCTGACCACTCCATCTCATTCCAAAATGAAACATAGTCAGGGTAGGTGTTCTCTTATGGATTATCCTTGCCATTTTAATTAAAAATGTTGGCTGATTTGGCTGAGAAATAGGGTGCAATGGGGAAGGGGAAGGGGATTGAGAGAAAAACATTTATTTCTTAGTGAAAAAAATTAAGTAAAATATATTAAATGGTAAAACATATGCCACTTTATGTTGGCCCTTCCCCATCCCTATGTTGGTGTCCTTTAAGAAAATGTTAAGACAGCCTTAGAATCAGGAGGGTTGCTTAAAGATTATGGTATATGCTCAGTAGGGGTTGAATTTCATTCTATAAGTCTTGGGAAAACTTGCGGGTAATTTTGCAGATTAAGTGGGGAGGAAGATAATAACATGCTTTGGGTGACTTGCTATGTAGACAACTGGGTCTCAGCTGAGGCTAAATAACATTTCTTGTAAGTAAAAATTCAAGATAATAATAAATCAATAAATAAATAAACAAATAAATAATAATGTTGCATAAATAAATAATTTCATGATATAAATAATAAAATAGTTGTTTGTATTAGTTCTCAGCCTTCTGTCACTCTGATAGGTTAAATAACTATCTAAGTCTTTTTTCTCTTTTTCAAGTTTTTGTTTAAATTCCAGTTAGTTATCATACAGTGTAATATTAGTTTCAGGTGTAGAATTTAGTGATTCATCACTTACATACAACACCCAGTACTCATCACAAGTGCCCTCCTTAATGCCCATCACCCGTTTGGCCCACATGTGAGTGAGTCTGTTTCTTGGTTTGCCTTTCCTTTTCCCCCCATGTTCATCTGTTTTGTTTCTTAAATTCCACATGTGAGTGAAATCATATGGTATTTGTCTTTCTCTGACCACTTAGCGTTATATTCTCTAGCTCCATCCATGTTGTTGCAAATGGCAAGATTTCATTCTTTTTTTATGGGTGAGTAATATTCCTCTGTGTGTGTGTGTGTGTGTGTGTGTGTGTGTGTGTGTATCACATCTTCTTTATCCATTCATCTGTCAATGGACATTTGGGCTCATTCCGTAAATTGGCTGTTGTCAACAAAACTAAAAGGCCACCTATGGAGTGGGAGAGGATATTTGCACATGACATATCTGACAAAGGGTTAGTATCCAAAATATATAAAGAACTTATAAAACTGAACATCCAAAGAACAAATAATCCAGTTAAAAAATGGGCAGAAAACATGAAAAGACATTTTTACAAAGAAGACATACAGATGGCCAACAGATATATTAAAAGATGCTCAACGTCACTGGGCATCAGGGAAGTACAAGTCAAAAGTACAATGAGATATCACCTCATACCTGTCAAAATGTCTAAAATTGACAACACAAGAAAAAACAGGTGTTGGTGAGGATATGGAGAAAGGGGAACCCTCTTGCATTGTTGATGGGAATGCAAACTGGTGCAGCCACTCTGGAAAATAGTATGGAAGTTCCTCAAAAGGTTAAAAATAGAACTACCCTACTATCCAGCAATTGCACTACTAGGTATTTACCCAAAGGATACAAAAATATTAATTCAAAGGGATACATATGCCCCAATGTTGAAAACAATTATCCAACTTAAAAATAAAACCCCATAGAGTCTGTCCTCTGTTCACCATCAGCCTTTTCAACCCTTTGTGCTGGGAAACACAGGTTGAAGAAATTATAGAGATAATTGTGGTACTTGTTAATATTTCATCCTGGTCAAAGGCCCATAAGGTAGATAGAGGGAAGAAGAGAGAGAGGGAAAAAGAGGAAGATTAAGAGCAAACTCTGCGATGGTCCCCTAATAATTGGGGAAAGGATGGAAATCAAATCTAAACTTATCTCTCACTGTTTGTTTACATTTTATGCAATGAAAGTATTATATACCTGTTGGGGCCCATGACATATTTGGCCTTTATTACTTCATAGATGGGCTATTTATTGTCTCAATTCTGTGTCATACACGTGTGGTGATCAAAACAAACTTGTCTTACTGTAAATCTTCCCTTCTCAGCTGGGGCTTGCTTCCTGCTAGAAGTACGTGGTGGAGAAAGGGACAGGGTTTTGCTGTTCCCAGTCTCTCAGTCCTGAGGCCCCAATTCATTAGCTTCAGTGCCTGCCTCCTGTCAACATTGAAGTTGTTAGCAGGGAGGAAGGGTAAGGTAATGGGACAGTACTTTATGCTTTCTAGGCCTGTCAAATTGTTTAAGCTGATGTTTCCGTGTGGCTCAAGTATATTATTAAAATGGACTTTCCTATCTTGGGGCACTTTGATGGGCTTCTAAGAGGTTTCTTACTTCTGGCCCCTCTTCTACAGCCCCCTTGCTCCAGCTTATATGGTCTACTCAGGATGGCCTAAGAGGACTATTCACGGCATCTGGACACTTTTATATTCTTCATGCTGAGGTCACCTTGCTCCCCCAGGAGGCTCTATTGTATAGAGCCTGATGACCACCCCTCCTCCACTGGTTCTTTTCCCTTTGGCCCACGTGTGTTCCCAGGAAACACTCACATACATATCCCTACACACTCCTTGGAATGCCCCAGGTCTCTTGCCCAAATAGTGAGGTAGTCCCTCTCTCAGACCCCAGTTGACAGCCTGCTCTCCCTGTGTCCAGTGTGAGCCAGGAACTGGCCCCCTTTGTGTCGCCCAGCTGCAGGGGCACCTCTCACAACAATCTGGGTGGTCCCGTGGATGTCTCTCTTAATACTGAAGTCTCTCTTGATTAGGTTTAGGATGGGAAGGTGGCAGACCCTCCTACAAAGGAGGGTGGCGATTCGGTTATGACAGAACCTGCCAGTAATCTCCCCTTGAAATCCTCACTCTGATCCCCTTTTATTTTCTCCACTTGGTGAGGGTGGCCTTCGTGTCATTTATGAATTCAGCACCTGATGGGAGTTGAACCCACATCCTTGTTGCCCATGCTATCTTGGTAACTGAGTTTTAAGTGGGTTAAGGAGAGTCTTCTTCCTTACTATACACAAATCTGGCTTAATTCAATTAGGTAAAATAAGCAAACTCCCCATGATAACTAAATTTAAAAATATAGAAACATGTTATCAAAATTAAGTCACTGCAACACATTTAACTTCTCTGGCAGGTAATTGGGCACTTAGAGTTTGATTTGACCATAAAAACAAGTCTGCACAAAATCAGTCTGAAACTGTCATAAAAAGAAATGAACTTTAAGACTGTATCAAATTCACATCGTGAGCTTTTTCCTCGAAAAGCGATATTTATAGGCTTGGTGCCAACCCTGTAAATGCAATCTGAAGCAAACATTTCCTTTGCACATTTTCATGAGATGCCTTTGATTATGTTGAACAGAGAGTGGATAAGATACTGGTTTGTTTTAAAGTTGTATAGCAGAGTTCCAGGTTTGAGCATGAGCTGTAGTTACCTCTGGGATTGCAACTGGTCTAGATGTGCCTGGCAGACTCTTGGGGTCAGTCTGCCCAGAGTCTGTGAGCATGAGGCACCATGATGCCTCCCGGGAGAGAAATTGTCCTCAGGGAGGGAAGTGTCAAGTAGACAAGCTTGAACCTGTAATGAAGCCTCAGCCATCACATGGGAAGGACAATTCTGAGCACAGCATGATGCTGCCATTTGGATTTGTCCCCTTAGGGACTCAGGTCTGGATCTTACGGAGGAGGGGGCTGCAAAGAAACTGAAAGAGCTATTTTCACTAAAATCTTCTGAGACACTGAAGATTCAGATGACCTGAATATTCCCAAACTCCAGTTGATCCCTGTGCCTTCCTGACTAGAAAAAGCAGCACCTCCTCTGTCTGTTAGACTGATATAATCTTGCTTAAAGACAGCCTAGTAACCCCAAATCTGGATAGTTACCCTGCAAGGGGATGACAGCTCTCCTCATGTCCCCACCTTACCAGGCATCACTGCCTCTAGACCTGTATCCAGCAGTGGACCTCATTGGGCCTCCATGGGGCCAATTACAAAACCAGATCCAAGAGAAGAAGTCTCTCACAGAAAAGAACTGTAAGATTTTGAGGAATATGTGCTTGGATGGATTCTAAGGGTGTTATAGCAGGTAAGGAGGAACACAAGTTTAGATTGAGCATGTGTGCACTTACCAGGTATTCTTGGTTCTGTGTGTTTGGTTGGTTAACTCAAAAGTGGCTTCAGCCATTGCCAGTGTTGAAAGAAGTTCAGAGGCCAGAGATTCATTGGTATAATATAATAGAAGGAACTGAAAGATTTAGGGAGATAGGAAGTTGAAGTGGATATATTTTGTTACTATTCACCCACCTTAACTAGACAGCCTTCAAACTACCTCTACGTGTCCCAGAGAATACTCCTTTCCTTCATATACTGAGAAAATATACCAGCATTCTTGCAAGGGGCCATGGGGTTGTTCTCTGTAGGCTGGTGATGAATGTGGTGATGCCACTATTGAAAAGGACTTCTTAGTTGCCATGGTGATTGTATGCTGCCAGGATGGTAGAGGCAATGTGCAGTATATGACTTCAAGAGACAAGGTGGGCATGGTATCATAATACACACTTCAGCCAGAGTGGTGACCTGTGGAAATCTTTGGTGGCAGCTACTGGATCGTAGAGATCTTAGGACTAAAATAGTCTGCTAAGGTCTTCCTTGATCTATAGAGCCGATAGACTCCAGATTTGGCAAGCAGACTCACCCCATATAGCGACCAAGCCTTTAACAAAATTCTAAGACTTGAGGCAATTCCTAGACCTAGTAACTGTGAATGAAGAAGAGGCTTGAAATCTTTGAGATCAGACTTTTTATAGAACCCAGCCTTCCCTAAGGGTCTTGTAACTATTTACCAGAGTTACTGTGTACAAGGAAAGAGAGAGATCCCAAAGTCTTCACACTGTTAGCGGTGGCCTCTCTCTGAAATTCCACTGGGATGGTATTGCTTTTGGTTTACTCTATTAGACAGAGGGATCTCCTTTGACTTCCACTTGACTCCTTCTATTACAATGCTCCCATTCCAGGAATCAGGGAGCTAATGTAGAGATTTAGTTCTTGAGTTTATCTGTTCCAACTACTGTTCCACCTATATACTCAGTAACTGAATTGTAGTGGGCATGTGGACACTGGCTTTGAGATGAAGTTAATCCTGGGGCCCAGATGCCACTGTGGTATACTGGTCACAATGGGGGTTTAATGGAAATCAAGAGGAAAGTGGAATGTATTTTATACTTGATTATGGTGAACAGAGAGTGGATAAAATATTGGTTTGTTTTAAAGTGATGTAGCAGAGCTCTAGGTTTGAGCACGAGCATGGTATAAAATCCAAAACAGTTCTTACCACTCTGTAAGGAGGACTTGGAAACAACTTGGCTGCAGGTCAATTCTATCAGATCTCTTCCCTCCTGGAGTAGGCACTTACACTGGGTATAGATTTGCTTCCCCTGCATGCCATGATTCTGCTGCTGCTGCCATCCATGGACTTAACATTGCCACATTTGCTGTCATCATAATAAGCCACCAAATATTGCTCTGAATAAGAAACTTCTTTTATAGGAAAAAAAAAAGTCAAGCAATGGGTGAATGCCCATGGGATTTTCTGATGTTACCATTTACCCAATTATCCTGAATCAGCTGGCTTTAAAGAAGAGTGAGTTGGCCAACTGAAAACTCAGTTACAGATGCAATTGGGAGACATCATTGTGAGACCGCATCACTGTCCTCCATTATGCTCTAATCTAGTGAATAGCATATGGTGCAGTTTCTCCATAAATAGAATTCCTGGAGTAGAATGGCAGCTATCATTATTACATCTAAATTTCACTTATAAATATTTTATTTCTCAATCTCACAGACTTGGGCTTTGCTGGTTTAAAGATCTCGTGATGCAAAAAAAAAAAATCGCCTCCACTAAGGGACATAACAATAGGTCCATTTAATTGAATGTTGGGACTGCCACCTGGTTATTGGGCTTTGCATGCCACTGGGCCAACAGGGAAATAAGATGTCACTGTGTTGTGGGATTCTGTCTGATTATTTGGGCGGGGGGGAGTTGGTGCTCTATAACAGGGGGTAAGAGGATCCCAGGTATTTTCTTAAGTGACAGTCTTGCCATGGAAGGTGGGAAAAGAAGTAAAAGGAGAGTGGAACAGCCCTATAGCAGAGACTGTGATATCACCAAAACACATTTCCTTTTCCCTCCTAGGTACAGGGCTATATTGTAGTTTCCAGCCTGCCTTGCATCTAGTAGTGAGCATGTGACTGGGATATTTCAGAGGATTGTGAAGAAAGCATTATATACTACTTGCAGCCCTAGCCTGTGAAAACCTCTTGTGCAATCTTCTGTGTCCTCTTTCCTTTGAGGCTGAATGTTGAGAATTCCAGGGCTTTATAGCAGGGCAGAGCTATAAGATAGAAGGAGCCAGGCTATCAGAAGACATCATCGTCAGTCCAAGGACACTCTCTTTGGGCTTTATTTCAAAAAGGAATAAATGTCTTTTGGGTAAAACCACTGACAATTTCAGATTTATCTGCTACAGCAGCTGGCATTACCTCAACTAATTATAAACCCCTTTAAAGCATGATTGTCCCATGAGTCAATGGCACACTTAAAAAGAAAGTCTGACCACAGGACTTTATGCCTCTATTCTATTCAATAAGAATGCTCTCTGGATGAAGAGATCCAAACAGCAAGAGACCACAAAGAAATCTAAACACAAAGGTTGGAAAAGTTTGAGCCAGAGAGGATCTCTCACCCTAGGAAACTGCAGTTGGGGGACCCTTGTTGGATGCCTGAAACACTCACACTTGTTTCTTTCTCATGGGAGAGCTTTATCTCAAATGTCTGCCACAAGCCAGTGTTGATGGTCAAGGGACACCATGGCCAGTAAGATAAGAGACACTTGCTTTGTTTATCTCTTTCATCTCTGCACTTGATGATGAGGATTGAGAACCAGAAGATTGGTGGTAATGAGGAGGAGGGAAATAGGTTGTCTCCCCTCCATGTTCTGGGCACTGCAGCCTAAATGTGATGAAGGCAGCGAGAGAGGTTGAGCTCAGACCTGACATTGGAACATTCAACTGGACGGAACTAGCCTGGCCTATAAAACAGCAAGGCAACCAGAAAGTTATGGAATTTGCCCAAGATAAATAGGGTGGGGAAAAGAGATTCAACAGAGCATGTGAGAATGTAGCAACTGGAGGAATGGAAAACCATTTCATACTGTTCGACTCTGTTAAACAGAGGTTAGAGTGACACTATCGTCACAGGCTCTCTATGTTTCCCTCTATGTTGCCAGATGAGCATGGAGAATGATGAGAACGAATCCTAGCATTATGACTTATAATTGTGGGAGAAAGTTTCATATTAGTAAACAAAAATTGCTGTGTTTTCTTCTTGGCAATTGGTGAGCTGTCTGAGAAGATGGAGGTTTTCATGAGGGAGGGGGGAGGGAGGAATTCTTGCTGGAGTTTCGTGGGATATAAGGTGGAGGTCTCATTTATTTAGCATTGTATTTTCTGCTCTAAAGGTGACCTAAATGATCTGGCTGTGCCCTACCGCACTTTGTCTCTAAGTGAAGGTCAAGATGCCTCAGGCGCTGATGTTGCTGAAAATATTCCCTCACTTGCCCTCCATGAGCCAATGTTTGTGGTCTGGCACACTGTGTTTGCTTCTCCCTCTTTCCCCAGCTGGAAGGAAGAATACACAAAGCTAGCATTTCCTACAGGAAATTTCCTCCAAGTGTGTTCCACAGGAATCTAGTTCCATGGGATGTTTAGTGATGCTACAGAGGAAGAAAAAAATTCTCTATGATCAAATCACTTGGGTAAATCTGGATTAAACAAAGAAGAGGTTTTTTTCTTTCTTTCTTTTTAACAGAACTTTTCTTAAACTCTATGATGCTAAAGTATGTGCTGGAGCTCAGGACAGAAATACCAAGAGCACAGTTTCCCAGACTTCTACATCTGCCCCCCTTTTTTTTTTTTTACCCCAGAGGACTGAGTGTTCATCAGCCCATACTTTGAGACCTGCTGCTCCAATTCAGTTCCCCTTTTGCAGAAAAAAATCACAAGTAATGAATTGATGTGAATAAAAAGAGAAAGTGAAATTCTATTCATTTATCTAAAAGACCATTTGAAGAATTGTCTGTGTGAAAATCATGTGCTTTTTTTTCCCCTGGACTAGAGAGAGGGCAGACTGTCCCTTGATAAAGTGAATTTCCAGTGAAACAGGAATGCATGTTTCATCCCAATGCCAAAGAGCTATAGATTCCTCTGTGACTCTTCTAATATGTATCTTTTATGCAAGTGAGTTTTAAAATGAATACTATGCATTTGCCCTGTCAGATTTTTCACTTTTCATCACAGGCGCCACCTTTAAACTGCCCATGTGGATAAGAGAAGCAGCACCTGCAAGTCCCACATTTTGTTACAATCAGAGCAGACCCTAAGTTCACCTTGCTTCCAAAGGCGAGTTTATTAACCATTTATTTATAAATATTTGTTTCCATATACTTCTAGGAAATGCTTTTTTATACCACTGCACATCTTTATATCAATGACTTCTGATGAGCTAAATTTTATACAAAAATTCTGAACATAAATGGAGAAATAATCTTCCGAAATAGAGATTAGAAATATGGATTTGGGGGGCACCTGGGTGTCTCAGTTGGTTAAGCATCTGACTTCAGCTCAGGTCATGATCTTGCAGTTAGTGAGTTCGAGTCCTGTGTCAGGCTCTGTGCTGACAGCTCAGAGCCTGGAGCCTGCTTTGGATTCCGTGTCTCCTTCTCTCTCTGCCCCTCCCTCACTCACTCTCTGACTCTCAAAAATGAATTTAGAAAAAATTTAAAAAAAGAAATATGGATTTGGTAATCACCTAAAGTATGGGAGCAATGAATAAGTCAATTCTCATTATTCAAAGAAATAAATCTAAACTTGCAGTCAATAAATCTAGTTTCTATTTCTTCTGTGTTTCTAATAAGTTCTGTGGCCATTGGCAAGTTTCTTCATTTTTCTAGGCCTCAGTTTCTTCAACTGTAAAATAGAGGGCTGGAGATGATATCCTCTAGGGATCTTTGAAGCTATAAAATTCTGATTCTATTTGTTTTCCCCAAATTTCCACATTTAGCAGATTTCATTAGGTATTTGTCATTGTGATGCCCCAAAGAGGAACAGTCATGGTTTCTAGAACCACACATCTATGGAATGTTGAAATAGATGACCTAACTGGAAATATCATACCCCATTATTTTATAAAGGATAGAACCAGCATGGATCTTCTAACCATCAGTCAAAATTGCATTTGGGCATTTGGCTACTTAAGTGTGTCAATTTTTTTCCTAAATGTAGATAGAGAAATAAATTTATGACTCGAAATTCAAATCTTTTTTTTTTTTTGAGGGAGAGAGCATGAGCAGGGAGGGGCAGAGAGAGAGGTAGAGAGAGGGCGAGTGAGAGAGAGAGAGAGAGAGAGAGAGAATCTCAAGCAGGCTGCACACTCAGCATTGAACCCAATGTAGGGCTTGATCCCACAACCCTGGGAGCATGACCTGAACCCAAATCAAGGGTCAGATGCTCAACCGACTGAGCCACCCAGGCGCCCCAGACTAACTTTTAACTTTTTAGGGAAAAACTGATATAGTCATAGCACAGAGAACAGGCAAACATTTCTAGAGCTGTGATGACCCATATAGTAGTCACTTGTTACATGTTTCCATCGAGCACCTGAGATGTCGCTAGTCTGAATTGAGATGTGGATAACATACATGCCAGATTTTGAAGACTTGGTGGGGAAAAGAAAAGGGTAAAATACATCGCTAGTAATTTAAAAAATATTGATTGAATGCTGAAATGATAATACTTTGGATCTATTGGGTTAAATAAAATATATTATTAAAATTAATCTTACTGTTTCTTTTTACTTTTTAAAATAGGGCTATTAGAAAATGTAAAATTACATACGTGGCTTTTATTATATTTCTAGTGGACAGTGCTGTTCTAAGGGATTCTGTCATGCTGATGAAAGTAAAGACGCTTTACATACCAACGCTGAATTCTACTTTATCCCTATAGAAACATGAACCAATATAAGTAGCTCCAAACTTTGAAGTAGGCTCTGTTTCAAATTCTTATGTCACTTTTCTCTCAATTAGAATGATTTTTTTTACATTGAAACAGTATTATGAAAGACTGGATAGTTTCCTAGCTCCTTGTATAGTTTATTTTACCTTTAGTGCAGCTAAGATCTTACATATTAGCAATCAAAATATTAGGATGGTAATTAAATCAATGAATAAAACAAATCTTTTTGTTTGCTTTGGTTATTTATGCTTGAGTCAATTCTGTTCAACCCAAAGAGAAATATAAGATGATAGAAAACTTCAGTGAGGTCCTTCAGAGGACTGTGAGGCACTTTCAAAGATTTAAATCTTATGTCTGTCATTACTTCAGAAGTCACTGTTTCACTGTCTTTAAGACATATGTAATTCTCTTTCTTTCTTTCTTTCTTTCTTCTTTTTTATGATTATTTATTTTTGAGAGACAAAGAGAGAGACAGAGTGCTAGCAGGGGAGCGGCAGAGAGAGAGAGGGAGACAAAGAATCTGAAGCAGGCTCCAGGCTCTGAGCTGTCTGCACAGAGCCCCACACGGGTGGTGACCAGGAGCTCGAACCTACAGACAGCCAAATAAAGACCTAAGCCGGAGTAGGATGCTTAACCTACTGAGCCACCCAGGAGCCCCAAGACGTATAATTCTTTCACTTCGTTGTTACTTATTGCCAAGAAACAATTACAGGAATTGTTTTGATATGCGACGGTAAAAACGAAAGAGGAGTAGAAGCAGAATTTAGAAAGAGTTCTTTCTACTTTCAGAAGGACAACTGAACCGAGATAGCTTGCTCTGAATTTGGGTGCAACCCAAACCGTGTTGGGGTTGGAGAGTATGGGAACAGAGAGGGATTGAAGGCCACTCCTCTGTATGGCCTTTCTTTAAAATAGTACTTTGCAAGGAGTTCATTTCAGTTCTCAGCCTGAAAGCACAGTGTTCTACAATAGCAAGATAACTTTCCCTTTTGATTGTTTCTTTTTGAATTATTAATCCACAATAGAATTTGACTATCTTAAAGCCAGCGACTACTACCTGACAGCTACATCCTAGACTGAAAAATCTCTAAACTTAAAGTTTAAGATAATTTGAAAAATCTCCAATGGCCAATGACTCAATCAATTATGCCTATGTAATGAAGCCTCCATTAAAAAATCAATTTATTACTTATTTAAAAAATCAAATACAGGAATATTTGAGTAAATATTTAGGTGGTCCTAATTTCAGAGTATCTCTTTTTTCCCCCTTCAAGTGTTCAGGGAGAGGAAGAACCTCGAGAAAAGGAAAGAATTAGCACCTTCTCTGTATCAGGCATTGCGAGAGGAAATGGAAAAATCTTTGGAATTTTTAACTCTCGTAACCATCCTGTGGGGTAGACATGACCATCTGCATTGACTGATGAGGAAACTAAGACTCGGGAGTTTCCAAGAAGTTGCATAAGCTGCTCATGTTTGCACAGCGAGCAGTACGAGGGTCAGAAATGGACTTGGTATCTTGTGACTTAAGCGCCCATTTAATCTTGTGGCTTCCTCTGCTTTGTCTCCCAGAGAAAATGTGAGAGGAAGAACATTGCATGGAAGACAAGGATGCAGGTGTGGAACATATTTCACATGCAAAGAAATACTGGGGAAAAAACAGTAGAATCCATTCTCTTACCTCTGTCTCTGGAATGAGAAGTCAATTTTTAATTATATGGGTAAGGTTGACCAGGACCAATGTATCAAAAATGCCGAGTTCAGGGTTGGAGATTAAATATAAAAAAGAGGTTCAATTTATTACTGTTTGGAAGAAATAAACATCCACATGTAAGAAAGAGACTGGGATCTCTCTGCCTCCAGCCTGCCCTTGACCCTGAGGTGAACAGTTTGAAGTATGATCTCTCGGGACAATAAATGAATAGTGAGTGGAGAACATGATTCAATGTTAATGCCATTATGTTCTGGGGTGATGATCAAGTGTGGGAAATCATGTGGCTATCACCATCTGCTGACACCATCCTTTTTGGGGGCACGGATTTGCTCAGGTCAGATAACATTCTTGGGAGCCTACCCAGGGATCTTTTTTGCCTTGTGATAACATAGACCCTAAACCCTGTGCCTGATTCATTCCTTTCCAACATGTTTCTGATTGCTAACCACTTATTAAACGTTATTCGATATGCTTTCCTACTTTGTTCAGCTGTCTTAAATCCTCTCTGGAACAAGACAAGATTTAAATAAACAAACTGGGTTCATTTGTTCTTAAACATGCTACCTTGCCAAACAGTCATTTTTCTGCGTGTTTAAAAATATAAGATGGCTAAATGGCAATGTATTCTTAAACATACAAATCTAAGTGGATTTCCTTCTGAAATGAGATAAATTTTGCTCTTTATCATCTTATCAGCATGATTCCACAGTACTCCCCATGCATCTGAAATCACATTGAATAAGGTACTAACTATGATGAAAGACAGTTACGGGAGAGAACGGTGCATTGGGACCCTCTTCTCCATTCAGATATTG
Source organism: Prionailurus viverrinus (assembly GCF_022837055.1). Lineage (NCBI taxonomy): Eukaryota > Metazoa > Chordata > Mammalia > Carnivora > Felidae > Prionailurus > Prionailurus viverrinus. The sequence goes on from NC_062561.1 coordinate 215,743,220, forward strand.
GGCACAAATATTGATGTGAAATCCCAGCACAAGAGGCCAGATTTTCAAATTCTGCTTATCAAAACAGGTTTATAGCCAGCACATTCAAGTATAGAGGACAAAATGACACTAGGAGACAAGGGGAGAAGGGAGGGGGGGTTCCTTCCAAGCAGAACCTTCCTCTTTATCCCCAAAAGGCATACATGAAAAACAACAAGGCTAGCTGAAAAAATTGGGAGAGGATATAATGATGTTTGCGGTAGGACAGAATATGTGGCAATGAGTTCACCACACGGCTGAGCTCGGGAAAGGCTGTGTACCCCTGAATACTAAGTAGATCAGATAGAAATAGGCCTCTTTCCCCCCTGCTTCACATCAGCCTCATTCACATTGCGTTCACATCACTTCTTAATTAGGGGAGTATATTATACTTCAATGGGTCATTATAAACTATAACTGAAATAAAGTTGAGTGATTTGTTTCAGTGAAAGACACCTTGATTGAGGTGGTTATTAGTAAACTATAAAATACAGTGAGGGTAATTGGTGTGAGCACTATCATTATTTAGTGATGTCTCAATTTTTCCCATTAATTTTCCTGTGATTAAAGAAAATTACTTACATTTGGCCAATTGAAAATAGAAAAGAAAAATCACTTGCCAAAGCACAAACTTGCTATTTATATTTGAACCATTAATAAAATTTATACTTCATGATAAATTCTTATGTATTTTTAGACATGTGCTTCTTATGCAAGAGCCTGGCAAATGTTTTCTTTTGTTCAAAACATGAATGGAAAAAAAAATCCTTGGCAATTAAAAGCAAATAAAACTGCAAATATCTATCCTGTAGTACAAACAATAGGCATAAATTAATACAAATAAGGTGAACTAATGTCCCAGAAGGTCCACAGATCCCTTCTTCTGATCAAAGGAATACAAAAATTGAAAAACAGGTATTTATATTAAATTTAAATTATATAATTTTCTTAATTTTTTTAGAAGCTCACTATAACTTCTTGCTTGTGTTATAGGATCTTCAGTTCATGGCATTTTGTTTTGGATTAAAAAAAAGAAAATATATTTGGCAATGAGATTGTCTTTCATTTGTTCCTTGAAAACAAGAAATTATTTGTTTGGTTTTCATTTCTATAAATAAATTACTCATTTGAGGCTTGTTTCTCCAAAATGAAGGGTTTATGCAATCAGTCATGCATAAAATGTGTTATTTTCCTTCACTTAGTCCAGTAGCTGTTTGCAGAGAAATTGTATGAGCAGTTAGTTTTCACTGTCATTATGGCAAACCAGAGACAGAAGAATAAGGGAGAATAGTAGAAATCAAATAGAGGAAAACTCTAAATGTACCATGATGGCAGATAGCAATAAAACTGTCGACTCTGAAATGAAACCTCAGGACAATATTTCTTTATAAATATATGGGCGCAAAGAAGCAACTCAAATCACAAAATTATTCTTTTGTTGTTGTTGTCTCTGATATAATGTATTGGCTGAAAAAGTGGAAGTTTTCTAACTTTCTAGTAGAGCAAGAAAATAATTGTTATGTAACTTCAAAACTATAGAGTATATGTAACTGTAACTATATATAGTTATAAATATACTATATATACTTATATATATAACTATATATAAGTTATAAGTATAAAGAGAATATGTATGTGTGCAGATCTATACACATATGTGTGATTCTATATGCATTATGTATATGTATGCATATATGTATGTATTATAGATATGTGCATGTATGTGTATAAATTTGGGGTAATTGTCATTATATTAAGAAAGTAGGCCTGGAGCCTAGAAAAGAAGACACGTTTATCTCTCTAAACTCTGACCAAATACATGGCCGGTTTTGTGGGAAGTGTTGTCACAGAAGAAGTGAAACAAAGAAGGAGAAACGAAGGAATGCCATTGTTAAGTGATTTACAGTGGGATCCCCAAGTAGACATGGAAAATAGTGGTGGATTGGAATGTGATTTCCCCATTCACTTTCCCTTTCCTTCTACATAAGATTCTGAATGGCAGACATTAGGAAAATAGCATCTTAGCTCCTAGTAACTTTCTTTTGTTGTCTTTGTTCTGTGGATACATTCCCATTCTCAACCTGTAATAGTTTTGCTAAATTTAAAGATGTGACTTAATTAGCAGACACATATACATTCAATATATGTGATAAGACTCATAATCCATTACAAAATACAGACACAGCCTTTGAATTTTATCCCAGTGTATAGAAATGTACAAAGTCACATATTTCCTTTTCCGGTATTATTTTAGTATAATCTTTGCATATATTTAGAAATAATGTGTCATAAGTTTTTGTTACAACATCAGAAAAGGTAAGATATTAATAAAGAATAAAAATATACCCTTAATTACAATTATTATTAGGCTAGAGTCTTATAAATTTCTAGATTTTAAAATCTAATATTCTATCAAAATACTTATTGGGGCGCCTGGGTGGTGCAGTCGGTTAAGCGTCCGACTTCAGCCAGGTCACGATCTCGCGGTCCGGGAGTTCGAGCCCCGCGTCAGGCTCTGGGCTGATGGCTCAGAGCCTGGAGCCTGTTTCCGATTCTGTGTCTCCCTCTCTCTCTGCCCCTCCCCCGTTCATGCTCTGTCTCTCTCTGTCCCAAAAATAAATAAACGTTGAAAAAAAAATTAAAAAAAATACTTATTAAGCACACACTGTAAAAGGAATAGCATTACGAAAAAGAAATTTTGAGATATTGACTATCACCATAACTTTCCATTTACTTAAAAGTCATCAGAATTGAAAATTTAATAACCCAATCATTTATTGAGAATTATTTTTGAGTTCCTTTTATGCCCCAGACACAAAGTCCTGCCTTGTGGGGTTTACATTCTGGCGGAGGAGACAGACTATGAACAAATGAATGATAGGTAAGTAATATATTTTGGATCATTGATAAGACCGTTTGAGACAAAATGGACTGGATAAAAGGATACTGAGTTACGGGGGTGGGGGGTCTATTTCATGTAGGGTCAAGGAGGGTCTCTTTGTGAAGAAACTGGAATCATGATGAGCCACCCATGGGAAAAACTGGTGGAACTTTCTTACAGAGGAAACAGCAAGTGCCATGGCCATAGGAGGAAGCAAACTCCCAACAGTCTTTAATAGAGAAAGGCCACTAGGAGGTGAGATGACCAGAAACTGTAATGAGTAACAATAAGTAATAACAAGGAAATAGGATAAGTTTGGTAGTTTTATAACACATTTCTCCTTTCTGAGCTTTTATACTTTATAAGGTAACTTCTCTAGTATAAAATATACTCCTTAAAATATATAGTCTCTCTGTATGTTTGTGTACATGTATATATCAATATGTGTGTGCAGCATGCATATGTATGTGTGGATGTGTAATATGTGTGTATGTATATATGTGTGCATGTGTATGTATATAAACATTACACGTGCATATATATGTATGTGTATATTCATCTGTTCATTTCATGTTAAGAGTATGGCATAGTGGACTTTGGATTGCCTAATTTGCATACTGTCTGTGACCTTTGAAAGGTTCTTTAACCCCTTTGTGCCTCTGTTTCCTCATCTGTACAATGGAGATTATTAAAGTACTTACTTCAGAAGGATGCTGTGAGAATTAAATGCACTAATATATGTCAAGCTCTTAGTGCCTGGCACATAGTATAAATGCTATATAAATGTTACTTTTATAATTTCCTCAACAGCTGGCATTTTATCTGAGTGAGTAGAATGTATTTATTCATTCCAACTGACACTCCCATCAGCAAAATCAACAGTCAAAAAGCCTGACTTGATATTTCTTTATTGGCCACTCATGTTCATTTACTTGGCAAACTAGTTCAAACTTTTGTTTATTTTTGGAATATTTCAACCTTAAAGAGGACACCTCTTCTGCTTCTAATCTGGGATAGTTAAATGTTTCTGTCCTGGATAGAAGGTGCAGCCAAAAATGTTTTCCTGAGGATAAGGGTGCATTAAACATGTGTCCACTTGAGGGAGCTCCAAGATTTCTCCGAAGCCCTGGTCTTAGTTTTTCAGCCGGGGCACTCGGTGTCCAAGATACTGGGCTTGGGTTACATTCATGGTGGAAGGAAAAATTTAAATGACCATAGTTAAGGTTTGGAAAAGAAGTGCCAGGTAATAGAACTGATAATTATTTTACTGTTTTCCAGTTATGTATTTAATTGAGGGGAACAGAAACACTTTTTTGAGAACTTCAAACAGTTCAGCTGGAAGCACAGGAATTAGCATAAAGTGAAATATTTATGGGAGCTTAATACTGTTTAAGACTCATTTTCTCCTTGCCTTAAGACAAGAAGTCAAATTAACCATTTCTAATTAAAGAGTTGGAAACAAAGTAGTATGAGACCAGAAGTAGAAGTTAAATGGTAATGTCTAAGTTGTGAAGTGTGAAAAAGTCATTTGACATAGAGGTCAAGAATGGGAAGATACAAAAGAATTCCTGTAGAACAAGAGAAACAAATCAGGGTGATTAAAAAATATATATAATTATAGAAGGCTTACTACCACTCCTTCCTGGATGAATATTTTTTCCTTTTAAGGCAGAGTTCTACAACTGGACATGATAATGCCCCTTTGTCTCTCTATGTTAGTAGTTCAGCTACAAAGGAAGCACACGTGTAATATTCAAAATGAACTGGGGATCTTTTAAAATATGATTCATGGGAATTCTGGTCCAAAGGAATAGCCAACTACTAAAGATATTGAAAAGGAAAGAAGTTCCCAAAACCCAAGAAGATGCAATCCAGCAGACTCCAGAGAAAGAGGCAACTCTCTCTCTCCTTATTTAAAAAAAATTTTTTAATGTTTATTTTTGAGAGAGAGAGAGAGAAGTTCATGTGCGCATGAGTGGCAGAGGAGCAGAGTGAGAGGGAGACAGAGAATCTGAAGCAGACTCCGTGCTGTCAGCGCAAAGCCCAATGTGGGGCTTGAACCCATGAACTGTGAGATCATGACCTAAGCTGAAGCTGGATGTTCCACTGAGTGAGCCACCCAGGTGCCCCTCTCTCTCCTTATTTCTAAACCACTGTATAGATACACAAAGATTTGCTTAAAGTATCAATTTTATGCATGTATTTTAATTTTAATTGCACCATGAGTAAACTGTTGAAAAATTTTGAACAGTTGGCCCTTAAATCACTATAGGCTGAGTCATCTACAGATGAAAATAAGGCAATAGAGACCGTTACCCAGAAGAAAAGGAACATATTGCAATAGAATATACTTTCAACAAATGAAAACTATAATTAAAATATAATCATGTGATTAGAAGTAGATTACAAAGAGCATATCATGCTTCCAGCATATTCTGTATACGCGTAGATCTTAAATTTTGAAGTTTGTTAGTCTTAACGTGGCTTTAAGTATTTTGTACCAATATTCACAGCAGTCTTTTCATTCACAGTTCGTGAAATCTCCCACAGTTTTATTAATTAAAATATAACTTTTTTACCTGAATGGTATGCTAACTATATTGTTAAGGCACTTTTGTATGCATCTCAAATATACCATCAGCATGATCTTGATTTTGACCTGACTGAATGGATTTGTTGTGCTACTTGGAAATATAGTCAGGATTACCCTGCAGATGGTTTTTAAAACCTTTTATTTTATAACATAGTTTCCATTTCTCATGGAGCATGTGTTTCTTTTTGATTTGCCTATAAGCTTCTTCTCTTGTTTTTCATAAGTACATTACCTCATGGTCTTAAACACCTTCTGTTGCTTTCTTGAAAATGAAACAAGAGACATGCCTGTTGAGGAAGCCTAATGCTTCTGTAGTCTTAAAAAATAACTTGGAAGTGTATTTTGATGGTGTTTAATGTAAAGAGTTTAATACTCAGAGAAAATGTTTCTTGGCAAGTGAGCGGGAATGAGCCAGGCTTTGGGGAGATTTTTTTCTGTCTGTGATGGCTACACAGACAAGCCTGTGCACAGTCTTGTGCACAATATCCATCATCCCTTTGCGCATTCTCTGGGTCTTCTTGGAGAAGTTATCAAATGGTCAGACAGGACTTGCTCCCTATGTGTAGTGAGTTGATCTTTTAATTTGTAACGGAGATCCTAAATGAATGAATACTTGGAAGGATACAGAGGCCCTAGCCTTCTTAACTACAGCTTCTAAATTGGGACGCCATTTACGTGTGAAAGAGAAAGCAATTTCTTTTCAACTGGGGTATTCTGCAATGAGTAGGATCATTGTTATCTTGACTTTGTTGTGCAGACAAGCCACAGTGGCAGCAGAGATAGCATCAGCCAATTAAACTCCAATACAGTGTTCAAAGGATATGGAAGATAGAATTTAATTATGAAACAGATGACACCACTCAATCCTAATTGTCATAACAGGATCCAAGTCAAGGGCCTGTTAATCATCAGGCCCAGAGAATGGATAGCACAGCATCTTACGTCACCAAGGGCAAAAAGCATCAGGCCATGGTTACATTGCACCTTAATAATCCCAAGTAGGAACAAAAACAAATAGAAACTTCTCTTTATTTTCTGTAACATTAAGTATCGGGAAATAATTATGCAGTTACTAAGATGGCAGGCAATTAGATTTCTTTCTTATAGTTGATTCTTTTACTAAGAAATCCTTAGGTGAAACTCTGGAGTTTCTTTAATTCTCACAAGTATTTTCAGAGTTATGATTCTTTTTTACATCGAAAATTAACCACACTTACTGGTTTAGCCAATAATATCAGGGGAACGAGAGACCTATAAAAGCTTCCAAATTGGCACCAGCCATACACTCACAAGAGCCAAGCTGCCTTAACAACTTGTTACAAATGCCTAACAGCTCCAGAGAGAAAATATTTTCCTGAGCCTACAGTTTCTCATCTGTTTTGCTTTTCCGCAAACTTCACAAAGATAGTGGGCAATATGCCTCACTTCCCAGACACCAATCTATTTTGGCCAAATATTTAATTTTTAACCAGTATGGTGACCAGAAGTAGAAAATAAGAAGGATGCTATATAGAATAGAAAAACGCAGGACTTGGAGTCAAAATGGTTGGTTTGCAGTCCCTGCTTTGCTGCTGCTTCCTTTTTCACTGAGTAAGTCCCTGAACCTTCATTGGATTCCAGTTTGGAGATGGGGTAGAACTCATGGGTTGTTGTGTACATTAAGAAAGATGGTTTGGAAATACCATACAATTGCTACTTAGTATTACATGAGATTGGAGTTGTGCATCAGAATGGGTCAACTAACCTTAACACCTGCTACAGGTCTATCATTAGGTAGTTTTGCATTTCTATGTTCCATTCAAGGTATATTTTCTCCATGTTACAGGCAAAAAAGCAATTACAAGGAGATTAAATAACATGCCTAACATCATAAAGCTTTGTTATTGGAAAGACTGGGAAGAGAATCTTCTTTAACTCTGGGATTATACTTTTTTTCCATTCTTCCAAGTTTGGAATTAAGGTGAATGCAGCTTCCTTCTTCAGCTGATTTAACTCACGAATCCTGCCAGAGAGAGTATCTGTGTTTGGCAGAATAATGGGCCCCAAAGATTTCACTCTCCAATCCTAAGAACCTGTAAATATATTCCTTATATGGCAAAGAGAGTTTACAGATGTCATTAAGGATCATGAGATAGATTATCTGGGTGGGTCTAGTGTAATCACAAGTGTCCTTAGAAGAGGGAGACAAGAGGGTTAGAGGAGATGTGCCAGTAAGGCACAAGTCAGAGAGAAAGAGAGTTGTGAGGATGTTACACTGAGGGCTTTCAAGCTGGAGGAAGGGGCTCGGAGCCAAGGAATGCCGGTGACCTCTGGAAGTTAGAAGAGGCAAGGAAACAAATCCTCCCCTAGAGTCTTTTTTTTTTTTTAATTTTTTTTTTCAACGTTTATTTATTTTTGGGACAGAGAGAGACAGAGCATGAACGGGGGAGGGGCAGAGAGAGAGGGAGACACAGAATCGGAAACAGGCTCCAGGCTCTGAGCCATCAGCCCAGAGCCCGACGCGGGGCTCGAACTCCCAGACCGCGAGATCGTGACCTGGCTGAAGTCGGACGCTTAACCGACTGCGCCACCCAGGCGCCCCTCCCCTAGAGTCTTCAAAAGAAATCCGGTCTTAGGAAACGATTTTAGTCCAGTGACTCCTGACCTATGAAACTGTGACATAATAAACTTGTATTGTTTTAAGCCACTGAGTTGTGGTAATATTTGTTACTGCAGCAATAGGCAACTAACACAGGGTTCTTATCTTTTCCAGGGGTCTCAAGCTTTGCTTGTGCAGATGGAGAGTGGCTCAGCTTTAGTCCCTTAACTAGGAGGTGGATGGACCATGGAGGTAGGACAGTTGATAGGCAGGGAGTGTCTGAGAAGTACACATGTTGTGGCTGGGATAGGAATCTATACTTGCTCTTTTAGAAAAATAAAATTGGGGTTGGTGGCCACAGAGATGTAAATTCTGGAGGAAGCCTTGGTCTGAGAGGTTTAGCAGAAGGTGAAGGAACAAGGGTGTTGGTTTCTGATGCTCTATCAGGACAGGGAGGAGGCCTACATTCGAGAACCTTGGGAAAGCGTCAGAAAATGCTCCTGTTTCAGAACATGTAGAACAGTGACTTCCAAAAAATTGTAAAGCATGTAACCTCCAAACATATATACATATACTTCTGTACTAATATACTATATATGGTATTGAGCAAACAAAAATATAAATTGAAAGTATACGTGACAAAAATAATTAATAGAGTAGTTCAAATGTCTTCTTCCCAAACCCCAATAGATTATCTTCCACAGTCACCATGGAGTGATGTAGAGAATGAGGGAGGTTTGGGAAATGTGATTTGATGGGTGGTGGGTGTCCCCCTTCATATTTCTTTTTCCTCATCTCTTGCTAAATTTAGTTTAAGAAAGGGGTGGAGGATGGAAAGGGCACAAAGAAACCTCCACTCTTGTCTAAGCTGGCGCACCACCTACAGAGACAGATTGCAAATTCTGAAGTCTGGGGAGTCCTGCTTTAAGGGAGCTGTGTCTGCAGGTAACACATTCTGTTGGGAGAAGGGGCATGGTTTCCAGGGAGGAGGACTTCTCAGACTTTGAGATTATGTGGTTTAAACAGACTCATCGTTTTCTTAGGAAAGTCATGAGATCATATTTCTTCACATTTGATTCTGAGGATCATAAAATACTGCAATCCTTAATTAGTTTTGCAGAGTGATTTGACTGCATAATAATGAGGATTGTGGGTTTTCACCGTTCTCGTCTTTCTTCTTCAAAGAGACTAATTTTCCACAACATATTTGCAGTCCTAAACAATTTATGAAAATAATGAAGATAATGAGTTCATGTCCCTAGTTTGTAAAAGCATTTCACCAGTTCAAGAGGAGGACACACCAACAGCTTTCGTACCACCAGCCCCGCTGCATGGGAAGCAGGTCAAAGGAGGTGGACATAGTGCAGGAAAAAGCAAAAAGGGACTAGAGTAGGGACCAGAACTGGGCTCTGGTCACAGACTCCCCTAGCTTGCTGTGTTAACACAATCAAGTTGCACACCCTCTCTGTTGCCTTGGTTTCTTTTTCCAAGAAGGGAAGTATCTGATTAGAAGAGATGATTGTTCATACTCCATTCTAAATAAATACTTTTTATTTTTTTAAAGTTTCTTTACTTATTTTGAGAGAGGGAGAGAGAGAGTGCAAGTGCACGAACATGAGTGGGGGAAGGGCAGAGAGAGAGGAGAGAGAGAATCCTAAGCGGGCTTCACACTGTAAGGGTGGAGCCAGCTGTGGGGCTCAAAACCCATGAACTGTGAGATCATGACCTGAGCTGAAGTCAAGAGTCCTATGCTTAATTGACTGAGCCACCTAGGCACCCTGATACTCTATTTTTAGATGCTGTTTTTGAGATAGCAGACTATTTTTTTTGTGAAATGAGAATATTTCTTCTCAAACCCTCATATCTGGAGGGCTACTCAATTGTCTCTAAGCTGAAAAATGTTAAACTTTATTTGATGGAAAACACCACCTTAGTAAAATAAAGGATTACAGCACAACTCACAAGTTAACATTTCTCTTGCTAATATATCTGGGATATGGTGAACAGTGTCAGTATCTGAGATGTGAATCCTGGAAAGTTAACCTCTGTACAGTTCCTTATGCACAATATGGAGAAAATCATACCTACCATGCAATATCGTCATGAGCATCTGAATATATAACATGGTTGGGACAGAATATGTCTAGAATGGGCTCTCATGTTGTGTCAATAGCAATAATAGTATCATCAGGCTCAAAGGATACATTACTTCCACTCCCCATGGCTCTAAGGGATAATATGAGCCTTCTGCTTTTGTTTTATCAGTCTCTCCTATAAATACAAGGTCCAGAGTCATTTATGCATTAAAACAGAGCAGTTAGGACAGAAATCAAGCCATATAAAGACGTGATTACCAGAAAACCCTTCACTGGACAGTTCCTTAAAACAGGGTTTCACGACCTCAGGACTGTCGACTTTTGGGGCAGGTAATCCTTTGTTGTGGGACTGTCCTGTGAAAGGTAGGATGCTTAGCAGTATCTCTGGCTTCTATTCACTAGATGCCAGCAGTACCTCCGAGTTGTCACAGCCCCGATGCCTCCAGACATTGTCGACGGTTCCCTGGAGGCAAAACCCACCATCTTCACCCCCACTGAGAACCACTGCCTTAAAATTATGAGCTATACAATCCAGAGGACTACACTGAAGTATAAATACCATGAGATTACTTTTTATATTCATAAATATTGAAAACTACGAGTGAATGAGCACTGGGTGTTATATGTAGGTGATGAATCACTAAATTCTACTCCTGAAACCATTATTACGCTATATGCTAACTAACTTGGATTTAAATAAAATAAAAAAAATAAAAATACCAGTGAAAGTGGCTAAAAGTTTGTGTCTGGAAACTTTCACTCAACCTCTAGTTATCTATGTGACTTTAGATAATTTACTGAACCTCTCAAAGTTTAAGTTGTCTTATTTGTGAGATGAAGATAATAATCATACATGTCAAACAGGTCATTGAGAAGATTAAATGAGATAATCTGGTGATGTCCGGCCCACAGAAGCAATTGATAAGTGCTGGCATTTGTTCTTTCATTATTTTTCATCACTACTACTGCTACCACCATTATGGGTAGTTCCCTCTAATTGCAGCACTTAAGTATTTCTTAACAATAGACTATAACTTTAAAACACAATTGTTTCAGAAAACAGCATTTTTAACTCCTTTATAGGATTTCAAATTTCAGCCTTCTAGATGAAAGGATCATCAAAATATCTCTCCTTTTTTTCTTTTGACTCATCATTCATTAGTAATCATTATATTGGACACAGTTAAATATGCATTTCATCCAGTGGTGCCCACAGGGAACCCAACGCAACATACACCACCAAAACCAAAATGTAATGTTAATGGAAATTAACGAAAGACAAATCATTCCATAGCACACTAATTAGTTTTTTAAGAATTAAATCACTGAGAGCTGCACATTCTACAAATAATTACAAAAAAGAATAAAATAAGAATCTCATTAAACTATTTAAACAAAGTACTGGATTTATAAAACTCCTAAGTTCCACATTAGAGAGCACAAGTATGTTTCCCAGAAGGAGGGATAATGTTACAAAGCTTCCGTTTTTCTGAAATCCTAATTTTATTAGCAGCAAAGTAATTAATTTTTGTGACAACAAATTCTTCAAGGAGAAAAAAATACTAAGTCAGAGCAATGTGAGCAAAGCAGTTAAAGAAAGGGAGATGAAAATACATCAAGGAAGCCTTAAGAGCAATTTTTATCCCCTACTATGAAACTATGTCCTTAAAAATCTGGTTCATTTTCAAAAGGGCTTCTAAACAAATCTCCGCTACTCAAAAGATAAAGATAGTATCAATGAGCCTGCAGAAAAGTCAACTGGGAGAGAAAATGGGGGATATTTTTTTCAGGTACTGAAAGACACTGTATAGATTGAAGGAGTGAAGAGATTGGTAAAAAGAAAGTGTGTGTGTGTGTGTGTGTGTGTGTGTGTGTGTGCGTGTGTGTCTGTTTATGAGAGAGTGAGTGGAAGGTGTTGCAGAAGAACAAAGGATTTTATCTCAAAAAATGAAGACTTTGCAAGACGATATAGTCTCTCAGATATGTAATGATCATGGCATTAATCAAGATAATGCCCACAATACTAAAAACAGAAGATGATGTCAATTTAGAATGGCTTAATTTTATTTTTGCCATATGCAATTAATGAATAGAGGCTATGTGGAATTAAGTAGACTTTGGTTTAGCTTATAACACCATCACTAATTGTCCCACCTTAAGTGAGTTTCTTAACTTCTTTGCATCTCAATTTTCTCATCTATACAATGGATCTAAATATTTCTATCTTATAAATATTGACAGGAGTAAGACAAAGTGTACTAAAGTCTTAGCATTGAATTTGGCACCCAAGAAATGAGTCTTATTGTACTCATGTCTGAGTCCTCAGAAGAAAACACTTTCATGTTAAGCTCAACTGAATGTACTCTTTTGGAAAAAAAATTAATTAAAAAACTTTCTGTAATATTATCCCAGGCAAAATAAAAATGTGTAAGCTTTGATATGTATGACAAAAAGAAAATAAGGGACTTAACATACTTATATCTAATTTTTTCTGTTTTATTTATGTACAGGGCTAACTTTTATATCCATATCAATCACTTTTACAAGATGGCGGGATTACATTCTCAGAGTAAGGAAAACTGGTTTTAAAGAATATTCACTTGGTGTCAGAGTTTGGTCAATGTATATCATTGTTATGTATGTATATCAATGTATATCATATGTTAGAAGCTATGTATTTCATTATGAAACACATAGAAACTGTGTATTTCAACTATTAAAACATCTCTAAATGTTTTGGATATTCTATTCAAAAAAAAGTTGTAGTGGCTATTTCTATCCCCCCAAAAAAGTTATTTGGGTCATTTAAAGATTATTTCTCCTGTAAGGACTTTACAGGAAATCTGATTTGGGAAGTCTTTCCTATTCCTAAAAATACAACGAGAAAGGTATTTCATAGTTTTAGTGAAAATGTTAATAGGTAAAAAGAAAGACACAGTAACATATACTGAGAGCTTACATTTTGAGAGCAAGCATCCCTGATGGTTTTGCATATAGTTTCTTATATAATCCACACAACAGATCTAGTAGTTTCTGTCCCTATTTTTACATGTGAAAAAAATGAAGTTAAAGGAACTTGGGGAAATATTTGTCTCAAATACTCAAGCTAGTAATGGCCACGTTGGAAATTTAACTGTTTATTGTTTAATCCTCTACAACTCAAGCTTTTCCTACTACATCATACTGCTTTTCCTTAACAACCCTCCCCCAAACATTTCAAAAATATTCCTGTTGACTAACATGCCTGAATCTGTTAACTTATACTTTTCATAAGAGATACTGCATTCATTCTATTTTACAGATGAAAAAATGAGGACTAAAAGAAATCGAGTGCAAGGTGGTACACAGTTATCAAGTTCTGTTACTATACTAGACTGAGTTTTCTGATTTCCTCCAATTCTTTCCATGAGTCCTCAATCTTTGATGACAGCCTTCTTTCAAGTGTGTGTAATAAAATGTTTGATAAAGGTCAATAAAATATATTCAAAATATATTTTAAAAGTTACAGTATTAATGAAATGAATTTTCTAAAAAACTTGAGGACCGGGGCTCCTGGGTGGCTCAGTCAGTTAAGTGTCCGACTACGGCTCAGGTCATGATCTCATGGCTCATGAGTTGGAGTGACCCGTTGGGCTCTGTGCTGACAGCTCAGAGCCTGGAGCCTGCTTGGGATTCTGTGTCTCCCTCTCTCTGCCCCTCCCCCCCTCATGCTCTGACTCTCTCACTCTCTCCCTCTCTGTCTCTCTCCCTCTCAAAAATAAATAAACATTAAAAAAATCTTTAAAAAACTGGAGGACTATTCTCACTTAATTCTAAGATTCTACCACTTGGAGCTGTTATACCTTAATTCTTTCAGAATAGAATTAAAGTTGATTTCAGACATTCTGAAACGTATGTGGTCTGAGTGCAAGACCAATAATAGGGTTCTGACTTTACTTTTCACAATCAACACTATTGGTATGTAAGGAAGAGAACTATTGATTCAATCCATCCAGTTAGAAGTGTTTACTTTCTAAAGAGTTCTGGCAGTGAGCTGGAGTGCTTGACTAGTGAGTGAAGAGTGGCTGGGGACAAACTGAATTGTTGCCATTGACAAAGCGCTTCGTCAAAGCACACCAGGCTGTGCTTGCGTAATGAACAACGAAGACACCTAGTAAATTGAATTTTGTTGAAGAGATTCAATTTGCATGACGAACTACGTGGTTTTCATTTAAATGTCCCCCCTCCCCACCAACCATGCACACCTTATGTGCAGGATACGGTGAGATAGGCAAAGCAGCATAAGATCTTAGCAAAAGACTAAAGGAAAGAAAAAAATCTTGAAGATTTTAAGGATGATGTCCCAGGGAAAAAGATCCCTTCAGTTCTTAAACTGGATGAAACATGTTGCTCCCTTGAGTCCTTACGCATACTACCCCCTCTTCCTGGTATCCTCTCTCCATCTTCATCTGCCCACCCTATTTTCTCTTGGCATCCCTTCTCTTCGTCCTTCAGGCTGGGTAATGAAATATCAAAGGGACTTTCAAAGACAACTTTCATGACTTGCCCATCAGAGTGTATGTTCCCCAGTTATGCTCTATCTTCCCATCCAAGTCTGTCTCCTTCATAGCACATATTATAGTTCTTAAATAACATGTGTATTTTTGGATTATTTATTTGCTTACACTTTCTTCCTTCCTCTCTCTATCACAGTGTAAGTTTCTTAAGGTCAGGGACTATGTCTATTTTATTCACCAATGTATACTTGTCACCTAGCTCCATACCTGGTGCTTAGTAATGCTTTATAATTAAATGAATGAACAGATGAATGAGTAGATGAATGAATAGAGAATTTGGCCACTCTCGCATTAGTCAACTGCATTAACTACAAAATATGAGATCCAAGGAGTGTAGTGGAGTATGTTTATAAAGTTAAAATATTCTAAACACTTTTAAAATGATTTAGCATATCTGTTGGAGTTGGTCCTGCTTCCTGAGTTCTCATGTTAGGAAAAAATCAGTATTTGCTTTGATTTTGTCAATATAGGCAATACTATTTCATTAATTCAAAAAAGAAAAAAAAGAAACTAGTTAGTAGTTTCAACCTTTGGTACTAGGTGCACACTCTGACAAGACCCTTTTGTTCTTCAATAGGGATGGTTTGCCATAAGAAATATAAAGAACCGTTTTTAATTGTGGAAGTTTACAAAGGAAGAATAATGTTGCCTTGACTTAATTAAATTTATTAGACTAAACTATGCCAAAAAAGAGAGAGAGATTTAGGAGAATTTTGGCATATATTTGAGTTTTCCCATTTAAGATTTAAGTATTGCAATTATGTGTGGAAATTAACAGAGGAACTACAACTTTTTCATGAGCTATTTAAGTAGCTTTCTACTTCATGATGTGGACTCTAGATGCAGAATGGCCTCCTGAACTAAAAGATCCCGATGCTTGATGTACAGTGCCTAGAAAACAATTTGAACTCTAGCAAACATGCTTTCTTTATTAATTTGTTCACTCATTTACTCAATAAATACTTACTGTGTCCCAGGCATTGCTCTAGGTGCTGGCGACCCAACAGGGAACAAGATATAACAGGTGTTTTGCTTCATGGAACTTAGAATCAGTCGGGGGGAAATAGACACTACACAAGCAAACAAGTGCATAAGGATTATTTCAGGTTGAGTTCCAACAAGGAAATAAAACAAGGTGATAAAATGGAATATCTCAGAGATCGACTTTAAGCTGAGATACGAATGATATGAAGGAGGCAGTTATGTGTTGAGCCTGGGAAGGGAGTTCCAGAGACAGAATAGCCAGAACAAAGGTGTTCTAGTGAGAAAGGGTGCTCTAGTATTATAGGTGTTGAAGGTGTTATAATGAGAAAAAATTTGGTGTTTGGTGTATTAGTCAGGATTCTCCAGAAGAAAAGAGCCAACAGGATCTCTCTCTCTCTCTCTCTTTCTGTTATCTATCTATCTATCTATCTATCTATCAATCATCATCTCTAGATTGATTTATTGATTTTAAGGACTTGGATCATGCAATTGTGGGGGACTAGTGAATCCAAAATCGGATGGGGTATGGCTGGCAGGCTGGAGACTCTGGAAATAGTTGCAGTTCATGTCCAAAGGTCATCTGCTGGGAGCAGGTTTATATATTTATATATATATATATTTATATATATTTTTATATATTTAATATATTAAATAAATATATAATATATATTTACAATATATAAATATTTATATTAAATAAACAATTATTTATTATAATAAAATAATATTATTTTATTAATAAAAATATTAATTTTTGCTCTCTTAAGGCCTTCGGTTGATTGGATGAGGCCCACTCACCTGGTGGAAGTAATCTGCCTTACTCAAAGTCCACCAATTTAAAAGTTAAGCTCATCTAAACAACAGTTTCATACAACATCCGAGTAATATTTGGCTCAGCCAAGTTGACACATAAAATTAACCATCACATTTGGGAAAGAAAAAGAAGTTAAATGTGACTGAAGTATGGTGCAAGAAAAGGGGTGATAGAAAACGAGGGCAGATAAGAAAACAAAAAGAAAACGAGGGCAGGTAAGTGCCGTGGGAACCACTGGGGCTTTTGAAGCATGAATAAAATGTTCTGGTTTACATTTTACAGACTCTTTCTTTACGGAGAGCCTGATTTCACAGAAGCAGAAGAGAGGATTCAGCTAGACAAGTTTGGTGGTTCTTGTGGTAGTTTGGGCAAAAGGAAATGGTGGTTTGGATTTGGGTCTGATAGTGGAGAGAGAGGAAAGGAGAAGGATTCTGGGTATATCTGGGACACAGATATGACTGAACTCTGATAGACTGAATGTGGGGCTAATGTAGAGGGGCCCTGTGCTTACTCCTGGGACTTAAGTAAGATGGGGAAGAATGGGAAGCACATGCTTAGGGATTTTCTAGCAAATAAAAGGTAGTGGGTATAATGTCTTTAAAACAAACAAACAAAAAACCCACTTCTGTGTCTTCTCATATCTACAATTTAT
Source organism: Prionailurus viverrinus (assembly GCF_022837055.1). Taxonomy (NCBI): domain Eukaryota; kingdom Metazoa; phylum Chordata; class Mammalia; order Carnivora; family Felidae; genus Prionailurus; species Prionailurus viverrinus. Next base: position 215,760,392 of record NC_062561.1, read on the forward strand.
ATCAGTAAAATAGGTTCTTTGTTAAATGGATGAAACTTCAGTACATTTGGAATTGCCTACCCATGTTTTTCTTTAATTAACTATAAATCTTTAAGACATGTGAGATAAACCTCTTTCGCACATAGTTTTCTTTTAGCTGTGATTTCAAATGCAACAATTGGGTATTGTGTACCTTTTTTGTTGTTTTTGTGGGTTTCTCTGCTTATAAAATCCTAATTGCATCATTGGATAATATATTACAATTAAACTTAAAATAGTAATGGTTACAAAAGATATTGCAGGTATATTTCAAGTTGGTATTTCCACAATTATAAATGCTCTGCAATTTCAAATGTATTATAATAATATTATTATTTTTAGTAATTCAGTTATGAAAATGAACTCAAAAGACTTTTATGGCAGTGGGAAAAACAAATGCCTTCTCTACTGATGCAAACACACTTCTAAATGCCTATTCCAGTATCATCTATACTTACACTCAAATTATGTCTATATTTAAGCTAAACATATCTTAAAGTTTTTCTGCTCTCAAAAGCTGGTTTAAATTTTGGGGGAGTGATTAGATCTACCTAAATAGCAGAACAGGAAACCATGTCCTAAATCCAGTTAATTGAAATATTAGCTAAATAGAAGCAAAGCTGGGGCTGGGATGTGGATTTCTCTACTTGCTGCCGGGAACTTGATACTGTAATCTGTATATATCCTGGCTGAGCTGAGCAATGTTCAACCTTCAAATCATTTACTCTTTACCGGTTACTTTCCTAACCCAAACATTCAGCCCTTTGAGGTGAAGAAGGAGGTCTTATTGATCATAACATCCCAGTGTGTGGCATGTGTCTGGGCCAGGCATTTATTAAGGTGCTCAATGAACAGTCCTGAAAGAACTGATTCATTCAATTCATTTGAGAATATTCAGCTATTTATTTTGAAATACTGTAGACTCAGCTTTTCAAACTGTGGATTCTGACCCATTAGTCAGTCATGAAACCAATTTTAGTAAGTCTGATGAGAATTTAAAAATAATTAAGTGGAGTAGAATATAATAGAACAGACAGCTTTGCAAGCAGAAAGCTTCTCTTTTTTTGGTGAAACTCTTCTTTAAATTATAAAAATATATGAATATGTGCATTAGGTTGCATTATAAACTGCATTTCTCACAGTGGTTTGAAATAAAAACATTGAAAAATTGGTCTAGGTTTTAAAGTTAAAATGACAATGTTTTTAAAAAAAGATCCAAATTTATGAAAATTGTGCCTAATAATGAGACAAAGAGGGACTACATGGAAAAACTGAGGCCTTACTAATTACCTACATTAACATAGAATTAATGGATCTCATCCCATTTACCAAGTATATAGTGTGCACTTATACATGCTCTTGGCTAGGTGTCTGCGTGGGTCAGTCAGTTAAGTGTCTGACTCTTGATTTCAGCTCAGGCCATGATCTCTTGGTTAGTGAGATGGAGCCCTGAGTCAGGCTCTGCCCTGACAGCGTGGAGCCTGCTTGGGACTCTCTCTCTCCCTCTCTCTCTGCCCCTTCCCCACACGTACACCCTCTCTCTTTCTCAAAACAAATACATAAACATTAAAAAAATGCTCTTCACTAAATACTGTGAGGAATATAAAAATACCTAATATAAGGTCCTTCTTCTCAAAGAGGGTGACAGCACCCAGTGGGAAGAGCTTTATGTCTCTAGCTACAGCCTTTCAATCAGGAAAAGATCCTCTTCTTTGCAACTTATGGCCACCTATTTCCAAATTTCATAGCTCAAGATCTTAGTACTACAGTAAAAATAAATTATAAGTTAATTAGCATTTGTGGGCTAGTCCAGTAATCAAATTGCCATTTATTATTTAATTCTGATGGCCAACTGACTTCCAAGTGAATTTTTGGTCTAAAACCTGTTCCTAAGTTGGATGTTGCTTCAACAATTTTTTTTTTTTTTTTTTTTTTTTGGTAGCAGGGCTTGCTATGCTCGAGAGGAGTTGGCAGACTTTTTCTCTAAAGGGCCAGATAGTAAAGATTTTAGGCTTTGTGGGCCATACACGGTCTCTACTGTAACTACTCAACTCTGACTATTGTAGTGTGAAAGCAGCCATAGATAATATGCAAATGATTTGTTCCAATAAAATTTTACTTATGGGCACTATAATTTGAATTTTATATATTTGTTATGAACTACTATTCTATAGATTTGTTTTCAACCATTTAAAAATGTGAAAAACATTCTTAGCTTGCAGGCCATACAAAAACTGGCAGTGGCTGGATTTGAACTGAACTACACATTGTCAACCCTGTATTAGAGCAACAACATATTTTTTTCCCAGGAGATTTACTGTAAGGGTTTTGTGTAACTGAATCAACAAAATAAAGCACTAGAAACTGCCTTTTTTTTCTTTGAGAAAGAGAGAGAGAGAGAGAAAGAGAGAGAGAGAATCCCAAGCAGGCTCTGCACTACAGTGCAGGGGCTGGAACTCACAAACCATGAGATCAATGGCTAAACCGACTGAGCCACCCAGGCACCCCAGCACTAGAAACTTGTCTTAAGCCCAGAAACGGTCTCATTTATTTAAAAAAAACAAAAACAAAAAACCTAAAGTTTAAAAAAAAAGTCAGATGATATATTGTAACTTCTAAAAATGTACTGAATGTCTGCATAAATAAGTGATTTAAATAATATAGTAGACTATCTGGTAGTCCTTATCAGGGAAAACTGGTTTTAGGTCATCTGTCTTCTGGTTCTCATGTGAAGCGTCTCCCTCCTCTATCAGATTGGATGACCACGGTTTGATTTTATAAAGGTCGCTGAGTGATTTCTTTGTGTGTGTGTGTGTGTGTATGTGTGTGTGAGACTTGGAGGATTCAGAAATCACATTTTTTTACTTGCATAGAATAATATTGAATAATAATAAAACTAATAATCAAATAATAATACTAATCAAAATGGCCAAGATTTATTGAGTACCTACTGTGAGCCAAGAATTGTGTGATGGTTTTATAATACTTCTCATTCAATCCTTACAATATAAAGAGGTAGGATATAGATGGAAAATGATAGTGATTGATTTAGTCAAGGTCACATGGCTGGTGAGAATCCAGATAAGATGCTGACTTGGTCACCACCCTGAATCTGCTTATATATGGCCACACTCTTTAGGTTAGACATGAAACATTAAAATCACTGTTTTGGAATGAGTAATATGTCTTCTGCACACCATATATAGAATTCTCAATTTACCTAACTTTATTAGAGTTATATTAGACTATGTCGTCAAAGCATTGATTTGCTCCAATCAGCATTATTTTACATGGTAGAACTGAATTGGCCCCAAGCTATTTAGTTTTACATTTTTCTATTACCTAAATATTGATGGTTCCCCCAAACCTATCATTTCACCACATTCTTAAAGACATGTTTTTACTAACAAAATGTTTTACATGATTTCAGGGATCCAGTGTAGGAACTATATTGAAGCATGGGTTGAATGATGTTCACACCCACAGAAGTTTATTATAATTCAATAACTGTAGTATCTAATTCTATGAGATACTGTGTTTACAGGCTTTAAAAATTCATTATTTTCTGTAAAAAAGTAAAGTATTATATAAAGAAAGCATCACTAATTGGTGCTTACTAAAGAATTTTTCTTGTAATTATAGTTAAAATATATTAAAGTTAATCATATACATCATTCAAAAGAGCATTAAGAGAGAATTATAGTCAAAAGGAGTTTACAGTTCTCCTTTTAGCCAATTTATCCCAAATTGGGTAAGATCTCTCCTTGGCAGTGGGACTATAATTTCAATTGTAGCAGCTAGATAAAAAACAGTTAAAGCTCATAATTCATGTGTGTGACTTGATTCATTTCTATTAGATTTCATGAATGAGTTAATATGAACTGTAATGCTTTTTACATCAAAATTTCAAATTTTTGGAGCTAGACATTTTGAAGCTAGCAAGAGTAAAGTCATAGTACAAAATCATTTCAAGTTGGCAGTTCATATGAGTTCCCAAAACTTCACTAGGACCTGCTCACATCTTTCATTAATTTCAGGTCAAGATTTATCTGCAATCAGTAAATAAAGGCTTACAGAATATAGTTCCATTGCCAAATGCGTTAGCTTCAAATGTGATTTTCTTCCAGTGTGCTTTCTTTTAGATACAACACAATTTCTTTCTGATCCTGAGCATATGGGCCTATGCTAATATGAAATGGTGTCTTAGAAAGGTTATTTTTGTTTTCTGCAGGGAGTAGTCATCCTTTGACCTATATTCAATACATGACACAGATCTGATTGTGCAACAACCATTAGCCTCATCCGAAATTCCCTAGTTGGAGGTCAGGGCTCAGGTCAGGGACCATTACTCTTGGGTGTCAGAGCTAAACTTAATTAATGCCTTTTAAAAATATATGGATGATATTTTGTTCCCCTTAGGATGTATGAAAATGGCCTGCGGAATTTATCCTGAAAAACGTTAAAAACAAGAATGGTTTAGTTGTTTGACATGCCCCCATCACCGTTTTCTCAAATCATCAGCACTGCCCAGTGCATTTGGCTTTTTTCCATGCCTCTTGTTCAGTTTTTTTTGTTTTTTTTTTTTTGTTGTTGTTAAGGCACAGATTCCTTCTGTGCACCTTTCTGGTCCTCAAGGCACCCTCTGGTCAGCCATGGTCCTTTGAAGATGGGCCCTAACCCCTCGTGCTGTTCCAGAGCCCAGAAATGTTTAGCAATCATTTTCCAATGAGAATTGGCAGTTGTCTGCCGGGAAGGGATGTCATGTCAGCACGAGTGTCAGAGAACGAGAGAGGTTTCTGAGGGAGTAGCTGGCACATCAGTTAGGGCTGGGGAAAATGAAAGGTGCTAGGGCAGGCAAGAGGAAGAGGGCAAGGCGCTCTCCAGCAGATAGCTTTAAAAGTAATTTTTAACCAACATTCTTTAAGAGCCTTTTGGAAAGCAGATCCCCCTTTCCCAGAGGCATCTGCCAACTGACAGTACAACAGGAAAAGAGGAAACTACTTCCGAAAAGGCTTTAAAAAGAGACTTTTAGAGGCTGTTAAAAAGACATACAATCACATTCTGCGTAAGCCTGTTTAAGCAGCAGCTTACTGCTCAGGCTGGGCTTCTTTCACTTCACAGCCTGCTGTTTCTCTTTACCCCCCAACCCGCCACCCTCTCTCCAGAGCCCTTCACCCAAGAGCTAAGCAGCCCCTCTGTTTTTTTGCGTAAGCTCCACACAGGGTGGGTACACCAACAGCTGTTCTCTTGTGTGTGGTCTGGAGATGTGGTCTCAAATTTTACTCTTTCATTTTTGCAGTAAAATGTATACTGTCCCACCTCCTAATGTCTGAGACATGCAGTTTGGGAGATTTCCCAATGGTATATTGCAATCTTTGTTCTGTGCTTTCACTGTTTGCGATCTAATGACCTTTCCTACCATCCATTGTCCAGCCAGTGAAGTAGCTTACATCTGTGGTTTTAGATTTAAGGAAGATGGCTTCAAGTGTCCCCTACCAGTCCTGTTTGAGAATTTTCCTGGAGACATAAGGTTCTCAGTGAAGGTAACAGGAATTATGTTCATCATTGTGTCTGCTGTAATTAGCATACAGTAAGCAAGCAGTCAATACTTGCTGAAAATATGAATGAATACATGAATGAGTGGATATGAATGAATATCGAAAGGATACGAGGTAGGAATAGCAAAGGGGGGGTTTCCAGGGGTGCCTAGTTGGGCTAGAAAAACAGCTTCAATCAACTGGTAGCATTGATTTTTAGAATTGTAACTCATCTCCCTATTTTTCATATGCAGATACCATATTGGGAAATGTTTCCCAGAGAGCAGAATTTTGGGACAGCAAAGCCAGAAAGAAGGAGAATCAGTACAAGAAAGTGTTATCAAGTTGGCTACCACTTCATGAAATCATCCTAGAAACCCTATGAAATGCATCTCAAGACCATCTCTCCTGGGGAAGAAAGGGAGAAATACTTATCCACAGGTTCGCACCTCCCATTTGTTAAAGTTTCACCTCATTGGACAAATTGCCAGCACTTCTGGGTTGTATATGGTTTTAGCGTAAAACAGGTTCCTGTGGTGTCTCACTCTGTGCCATCAACATAGAAGCCCCAGAGTGGGAGGGAGGGGTGTGCATGGCACAGGACTGACACAAAGCACCGTCAGGTTGCACTTGCAAGAAGTGGGTCAGAACCTGTGAAGAACTGGTTGTCATGACAGTGGCTGGAAGGAGAGACAGGCGAAGCTGAGGAGATCTGAGTGGTATCTGATACAGTCTCCAATACTAAGATCCTGCATGGAGCCTCTCATCTTTAGGAAAAAAAAGTGTAAAATCACTTACATTTGAATTCATTAAGTTGAAAACTACAATTTTAAGTATTGTGTTTAGTAATGTAAATTGAATGTACTATTAGTGAAACCGTATCATTATAGAGTTAGAGAAATAGAGAATTTGACTCATCTGGCTCTCTTTGTGTCTTCGTCTGTTCTTAGTTTTGATCAATACATTTTCAGGAGACCTTAAAATTGGAAACCTGCCAGGAGGGACCTGTGATCTGATGTTTTCTGCACTCGTGTTAGGGGAATGACTGCAAAGGAATTAGCCTGGGCTTGGTGCAGAGTTACCTGGACTATGTTTCTGGGAAGTCTAAAGTTGGCTATGGAGGTGTCCCAACTGATGAATTTAGGGAAGAACCAGAGCCTCAGAGCAAAAGCATGTCAGCTAAGTTGGTACGAACAAGTGGTGGAGTATGTACAATCTAGTCTTCCATGGTCTACCATAGGGTACCTCAGACTTTTTGGTTGCATGTCAATGAAAGTAATACTGAAAAATCTATGTATTTCTTCCATTAACAACTAAAATATTTTACTCTAAGTTGTTAAAAATAATGCAATTCCTGGCCAATTGTAAATATTAACATTAAAACAAACTGAAATCACTTAAAAATATTTTTCAATGGAATCTTAATACAGTAACAATTCGATAGTCTCATTAAAAAATATGTAAGATCATTTTAATAGTCAGAAATTTTAGGGGCGCCTGGGTGGCGCAGTCGGTTAAGCGTCCGACTTCAGCCAGGTCACGATCGCGCAGTCCGGGAGTTCAAGCCCCGCGTCGGGCTCTGGGCTGATGGCTCAGAGCCTGAAGCCTGTTTCCGATTCTGTGTCTCCCTCTCTCTCTGCCCCTCCCCCGTTCATGCTCGCTTTCTGTCCCAAAAATAAATAAACGTTGAAAAAAAATTAAAAAAAAAAAAGAAATTTTATACCATTCCTCTTTGAACTCATTTCCATTTAACCTCCCCCACATATTTTAATGTAATGTGTTTTTCATACTGGAACGTCTTATATTGATCACATATGCTTTGCAAAAATTATGTATATGAATTAAAAATGGAAATTAGTATTTTTTTCTTAAAGTCTAATAATTTTGTTCTGAACAGATTTAACTTTATCATTATGACACAAGTCAACTCGGCGAACTTTTGTGGTTATATAATCATATTTCTACACATAAAAGTAACTTTGCATGAAAAAGGTTCATGCATATATATATATACTGTATATATATACATATACATGTATACATACACATATGTATACATATATATGTATATATATAATGTATACATATGTGTATATATATATATAGGTGTATAGTACCGAGCCCGCAAGCCTAAGGCCCGGCCGCCGCCAGCGCCAGGTGCAAACACTGCTGGGGATGAGCGTACAAGCCCCGGCAGGGGCTCGCGGCGCCCAGGCAGAGCGCGGAGCGAGCAAAGATGGCGCGCCCCGCCTCCGCTCCCTGACGGCGCGTCCTAGGCTCCTGGATGTGTGCCAGACTTTTGCCTGCCCCCAGGCCAAGCACATAGGACTTTTTCCACGCCAAAGTGGAGGTGTGCTTCACGCTGAGGTGTGTGCAGCGCTTAGCGACGCGGCCCGCTAAGAAGTCTCTCTCCCCGGTGTGGGACCCAGGAACGCAACCCCTCTGGCCACCAGGGTCAGCTGTGCGTAAAAGCTCCCTTCGCGGGCACGTTGGGGCTCTGGAGCCTGGCAGGAGGAAGGCGTGATGGTGGCGCCCACCGGGGAGCGCCGCAGAGGGAGCTCGGCCGCCAGTCACCGTCTGTGGAGGATTCCTCAGCCCCCACGTGTACGTCGGGGCCGAAGCCGGTCGTCCCGCTGCAGCTGCGGGACGAGCAGAGGGGCTTCTCCCGCATCGTCGCAGACCCCGCGCCCCTGCCCGGCTGCTTCCCCGCTGGACCCTGGGGCTGGTGAGTCTGTGCGTGGGAGTCCTTCAAGGGGGGGGTGGCTTCTCACGTTGGTTCAGCCTCGGGTCGGGGGCCCCGCCGACCTTCCTCCCTGGATGGCCTGGGGCTCCTTTCTCAGATGCGGGGCTTCAGAGCGCGGAGGAGCCGCGTGGGGTTCACACCTCTTGCTCCACAGGGAGAGGCGCCGGGTTTTGAGTTCCCTCCTGACTGGCCGCCGGGCCTGCGCCGGTGATGGCCTTTACGCGAGGGTGTGCCGGGCCTCTCTTGCCCGCTCCCCGGGCGCCTGCTCCCCTAGGAGTCACGCAGCCGGTGTTTGAGTGTCTTCCACCGGAAGCTGTTCCGTTTGCAGCCGTAGATTGGGTGTATTTGTGGGAGGAGGCGGGCTTAGCACCCTCGTAGGCCGCCATCTTGCACTGGAACCTCCTTACCCCATTTTATTTGCGTGTGTTGCTGCGGCCCTTGCTTTTCGCTTTTCTGCAGTCACCGCCGCCATCTTGAACTGGAACCTCCTTGCCCCATTTTATTTGAGGTTTTTGGTGGCGGAGCTGGTGTGTGTGTGTATTCTCACGTGAGCACCGTGTGTTGCTCAGGCCCTTGCTTTTCTCCATCTTGCCATCCTGCACTGGAACCTCTTTACCCCATTTTATTTGCGGCGTTTTTGGTAGTGGAACTGATTTTGTGTGTGTGTGTGTGTGTGTGTGTGTGTGCGCGCGCGCGTGTGCGCGCGCGCGCGCTCACGTGAACGCCTTGTGTTGCTCAGGCCCTTGTATTTTTCCGGTCACTACCACGTGGATGAGGGGAGGCTGGCAAACAGGTTAAAGGACCATCCACAGGCCAGGACAACAGAGTGCTCCAGAGAATTCGCATTGATCATTTTTACTTCATCTTGACCACAGTCAGTTCACACCTTTGCAAGCCCAGATGAGGAGCCCAGCTCAGGTTGCAGATTTTCTGGGGAACGGTGCTGAAGAGGCTCTGAGGAAATTCTGAAGTTAAGCCATACTTGGCACATTCACTGTGTCAGCCAAAACAGGGTTCAGTGAGAAGAATTATGGGCATATTGCCCTCAGTGGCACGTTACATTTGTGACATAAAAAAATGTGCTTCATTCCAGTTAGTGAAATTAGAAAAAAAAAAAAAGCCAGCAGCATGTTAAAGATACCCCCAAAACCTCAACTTGACTGAAAATGTGAAGAAATAATGATAACAATAGTAACAGCAAAACAAACACTTAGCATTTGGGGGCTGTTTCCCACAAGCTCTGTACTCTGCTTAAGTTCTTTGTGGCATTATCTTGGTAACTCCTCATAACACCCTTATGAAATTGAAACTACCGTTATCCTCATTTTATTGGAGGAAACTGCACTAAATGAAATGTCCAACAGGGTCTCCTGCCTGTTGTGTCAACACAGTCAACCTGGGACTCCCTTTGTCATGCAAAAGTAGGACAGTTTAGGAGTTTAATGATCAAGATGCTCTCTTTCCTCAAAATGTCACCAATTACTCATCTCTTGATTAAACATTAAGCTTGTATGGTCTTGGTTCCTTAATTCTGCCCCCAAATTGTTAGGCCAGAAAAAAATAAATAAATAAAAGAGATTTTTGTTATAGTTAAATATTTGCAGAGAGGTGAACTCACACTGTGGCAAAGTCAGCTCTAAGGGAATACAAATAAGATTAGGGAAAAATATATAAGCTTTTAGACCTTAGACTTTATTACAGGATGTTTTAGGAACATCCTGTTGTGTGGCATACATTGCATCCACATTAATGCATTAAAAAAAAAAAATCTCAGAACCCTACTTTGGCCTAAAATTACCCAGACAACAGGGGCGGAACTCTGTTGGGTTTTCATTTTATGTTTTACAATTATTTCTTACTGTTTTAAGTTGGATTTAGATAAACATCTGCATTTCAGCTTATTTGCCTTTCAGATAAAACCTAAAATAAAAAAAAGGGGGGTTCTTAAGGAAAGATTCAGGTTATTTTTAGCAATAAAGGAGAAAATGTTTTGTGATTCTATTTTTAAACAACATTTTCAAAAGTTTTCTTAAAGCTCCAGTGGTTAGGACAGTGCTAAAGGCAAAAATGTTGCTTAAGAAAACACTTCAGAACATGTTAGAAAAGTTAAAGCCCAAGCCAAACCCCCTGAGAGCAAGAAAAGTGCTCACATGGTATGGTGTCCTTTGAGTCTCTTAAGATTATTTTCTAAATGAGACTATGGGAACAAAATGAAATTATATTTTCTTTCCAGCTAGTTAAGCCTCCAATGGCTAGATGAAAAAAATGTTTTCTTTTTGGACAGTGATGACTTTCTAGTCAGTCTGTTCTCAAAACAAATACACCAAAACCCTGCTTTGTGCACAGAGTAAAATGAAATAGGAATAGAGGTCATTCAAATGGTGTAGGTATCATTCTAATTGCCATTTTGCAGGTAACCCTCACTTGGTGCACCAGGTGGATTTTGGTCTTGTTCTTTATTACCTCTAACTATCATTTATGAAACTGAATCCCATTGAAGCCCTTACTTGTATAATACAGTACAGGAATCAAGGAAGCTGATCTCAAGAATGGATCTTAAGTCTAAAGAGCCAATTAGCAAATAGGATTTCTAAGCAATTAATAATATAATAAGAGTGGTTGTATGACCCAAACTGGCTTAATTGGACTATCAGACTGAAGGGCATTGCTCTTACTTCTTGACTATGAGAGAGGTTTCTTTCTCTTCTGCCAGACAAGAATAAGGAAGTATGTGGCCCCCCTTGCCACTGGAAACCTTAAAGTCTGAGAGAAATCCCTGGTTGAGTGATTTTGATGCCCAAGATGGGAGGATGGAGGGACAGAAAGATCCTGAATTTTTGACCACACCACTTAAGCCTGCCTTCCTATGGACTGTCTCTCATGTAAAATGTAATTTTATTTATTTCTTAATGCAGTTTGAAATGGGATTTACTCTTACCCGTAGCCCAAAGCATCCTAATACACAGGCTGAAAACACTTAGTGAGAAAGAGTAATCAGATCTTTAGGATGCTGAACGTGAATTACTATAGCTTGCTTTTCTGATCACCTTTCCTCTGTTAATAGGCTTAGTTATTGGCTTCCCCTCCACCCCCACTAGTTAATCACTCCTGAAAATCCTTTAATTCTCTACTTACCATTCTGAAGTTGAAGATGTGAAGTATGAGAGAGGACTGACCCTATGCAGTTTAGATTACTTGTGTTAATGAGTGATGTTACTGATAAGAAAGTATTAATCAAGAGAATGGTCAAGAGGCAGAGAAGAATCTTGGGACTCACTGTTTTAGTTTTGGTAAATCCTGAGTTTCTACTACTTTTCCTTGGAAGTTACAATATTCCACAGTAGTGAGGTGTAATAGAAAAATTTGACAAGAGGGGCATCTAGGTGGCTCAGTGGCTTAAGTTCCGACTCTCGATTTCGGCTCAGGTCATCATCTCATGGTTCATGAGTTCGAGTCCCAAGTCAGGCTCTGTGCTGACAGTGTGGAGCCTGCTTGGGATTCTCTCTCTCCGTTTCTCTCTGCCCCTCCCTCCGCTTTCACTCTCTCTCTCAAAAATAAATAAACATTAAAAAAAGAAAAATTCGATAGCCTATATCACCATACTTATTCTAGTCTAGAAAATCACTTATATGAAACAAACTATTGTATAGTATTGATTAGTAAGTTTAAAATTCTCCATGTACCTTAGACTTCAGGCTGATGGATATCACATTAAAAGGGGAAGTATAAAGAACATCATCCAAACCTCTTCCACTTCATCTCACAACCTTACAAAACATTTGGCATGCTCAGATAGAGCTGGGTTGAACTGCATATTTCATTGCCAGGCAATATTCATGAAGATTCTATTCCATGCATTGACTGCCACTTAAGGAATGAAACAGGACTACATAATCAGTTGAATTAAATTCAATCTATTTTGTACAGCTATGTTCAAGGTTATAACAAGGTATGTAGAATCTGGTATTAAACTTCCTATAGAACCTTAAGAAACATTGCCAGGGTGAGAATTTAAGGGAAAAATTATTTTCCTCACTGAAAATTACACAAGAATATTCCACAGACTGTTTTGTAGATTCAGTGTGATGTACTACTGTGGGTGGATTATAAACCAAAAGATAATCAAGGTTTATCATACTAGTCTACACAAAAGAGAGAAAATATACAGCCACAGTTTTCAGCCTGAACACATAAATAAAAACTGTAAACAATTCTATGTCTTTCTTGGTATAGAGTGACCAGGCAAAAGTCAACTTTTAGATAAGAAGACATCCTAAATAATAATAATAATAACAATAAAACCCTCAAGTATTGTATTAGGAGACCTGCCAGTTACAAGGTTTGTAACTCTATTTCAGATATTTGGCCAAAGTCACCAAGGTTGTCCTAGGGATATCACTCTTCTGTTGGATGTATCCCTTTGGCCTGGACAGTCTGGAAGGCTTGCACTGACTTTCTTGTGTTGTGAACAAAGGAAATCTGATTATAAGTAACGAAAACAAACATCCAACATGAATAATGTAAAAACATATAAAGGTAGTCTGGAATAATGTGTTCTTGCTGTATGTCAAAAACAGTGCTAGGCCTTAGTGGTAAAATAAGTCCCAGAGACTTTGTTTTCCAGGTGCTTACATGTGATTTCATTGGTGAGGCCTAGATTATCATGCAGAGACTTTTGGACAGATGTGTTTACAGTTGCACTGAGATTAAGTAAGGCCTGTTATACAGTCATGTAGTGAGAAATCTAAGCCAAAAGCAGGACAGGTGAGTGAAGGTCAGAGGAAGCTTCTTGGAGAAATAGACTTTTCCCTAAAGATCCAGTGAGATTTGGTTTGGCCAGGTGAAGATGGATGGGGATACCAGAGGTAAGCAACCAGAATAGCTCTTCCGGTGCACACCAGCTCAATATTAGTACTGAGTTCGGGTGTCAGCCATTTAGCAAAGGTAGATCCTAATCTGTTCCATGACTGAAGACTCAATCCTGACAGAACACCTATCTGTTCATTAAATACGTTTCTAAAATGGTAGTTTCTAGCAGTCCTATTTAATATTAAATACATATTGGAACCGACCTGACATCAAACCATGGTGTTATCTATGGCACCTGACACAATGCCTTGTACAAAAGTGTTCATTAAATGCTTCAATTGATTTGAAATCCCCTCACCTAAACCTTAATTTCAGCTTGTCTTCTTGGGGGTAAAGTGATTTCTTGCTGAATGTATTTCTCCTGGTCAATATATATAAGGCTTTATGCTGTACAGCAAACTCTTTGGTAATATTGTAAGGGTTGCTGAAAGAAACACTGTGAATGTATTCAGAGTTGTATTATCAAGAATAAAACTCTAATAAGCTTTTGGTAGTGAACGGTTTTGGATGTGTGGTTGTTTCTGAGCTGGGGTGGAAAGTCAAAAGCCAAGCCTAAAAAATAAATAGAGACCCTACAAATCATAATGTAACCTGAAATTAAAGGATAATTTCTATATTCATGTAAGATGCAACTATGGAGAGAAGACAAAACATAGTCAACTCTGGATGTCCTATTCATTATCTACAAAGCTGGTATTATTGGCCTACCATTAATAGACCATGCATCAAATGATGCTGTCTTCCTTTACTTTGTTTTTAAGTTCTGGCTTCATGCTCAGGGGTTCTATTACTATCTCAACATTGTAAATAGAGATTTACCTAATTGTTGGTTAGTAAAGTTACAGTTTTATTTTGTACTCCTGAATCTTTAGTCCATATAAGATTTATGTGCTTTAGAGTATGAAGAAATAAATCAATTTCCCCCAAATTGCTAGTGCATGTTTGTCTGGTCATCCACTGTCTCTCTTTCCTGCACTGGACACGGGAGGCCTTCAGTAAATATTACAGAAGGAATAAATAAATGAATGATGAATCTGAACCTCCCAATACTCTTGCTAGGCCCTTTGGGACAAGCATTAAGTGATTGCAAGATTGACTCAACATGAATAGCCAGGCCTAAAACTAAAAGGCTTTCGTGAGGCTGGTATCTGCTGCTTTGGGCCAATGTTAATTGATCATTAATTGTTATGCAAATATACTGATACATTCATTGAGGGATGAAAAGGAAAGATGTGTTTTCTTATTTTCTTTCTAGTAGTATTTCTGAATCCTGAGAAATGTGTACATTACATATACTGTATATATTGTATATACTTACACTTTTGACATTATTTGTGGATTTGAGATACATACATTTGAATCTATATCTGTCCATTATCTTTTTGAGTGCATACATATTAAGCATAAAAGGCATAAGAGTTCAGCAGTCAAGAGTATGGGCCATCAAACTTATCTCTGACAGGTACAGTTGACTGTTGAACAACATGGGTTTGAATTGTGCGGGTCCACTTATATGTGGATTTTTTTGATACTGTACAGCACTGTAATTGTATTTTCTTTATAATTTTCTTAATAACATTTTCTTTTCTCTAGCTTACTTTATTGCAAGAATACAGTATGTAATACATATAACATACAAAATATGTGTTATTGACTGTTTATGTTATTAGGTCAACAGTAGACTATTAGTTAAGTTTTGGGGGACTTGAAAGCTATACACAGATTTTCAGCTATATGGAGGATGGTGCCCCTAACTTTTGTGTTATTTAAGGGTCAACTCTACTAGCTGTGTGATGTTGGGCAAATTGCTTAACTGCTCTGTTTTCTAGTCTTAAAATCAGGAGGATTGACAGAATTTACTTCAGAGCATTGTTATGAACATTACATTCCTATAAGACATTTAGAACAGTGCCTTGAGTATTGTAAGTGTTCTCTAAGTGTTTTTATTGTTATCCTACTCAGTTTTCCCAGTCATCTTTCTTATTTTTGTATTTCATGATATTTTTAAAAGAATATGTAGGGTTATTTGAATGGGAGGTGAAAAAAGTCACTCACTTAGCAAAAAAGCAATTGCTTTATCATAGAAAATGTATAGTAATATACATGGATATTAAAACTGTAAAAGAAAAAAATCTCAGAACAATGTTTAGTTTATGCTTGGATTCTTAAAAAGAAAATACATTGAAAATGTAAACTCAGAGGTACTTCCTGTTTCCAAACATAAATTAAGAATTAAAAAATCAAAATGACAGACTTCTTGCTAATCTGCTTAGGAAGGCATAAATTGTTAATCAGGCTCCAGGCAACATTGTTTCATACCAAGTTTAATAAAAAGTCTGCCTGAAGGAAGAAGAGGTCTGGTGGCCCGATTTTGAAGCTGGGCAGCTCTATTTTCATGCTTAGTCCCTCTAGCTCTCAGGACACCATGGATAGGGTTTCCTTTGAAATCAGCTCCTTTTAAAGGAGTCAGAATTATTAAAAATGATTAGCGTGGGATAGAAAAGTTAGATTTTTTTCACTGCTGTGAATGAACTTGAAAAGGAAGTAAATTGGGAAAATATTTATTGAAGAGAATCTTGTAGCTTGTATGAGAATTTTACCTAGTAAGCATTTATTGAGCCCTCACTATGTGCTTATATTTGCTAGTAATGCTTTCACCTTAAAACTGTGATCTGGAGATGGAGAAGTGATATTTTAAAATTGTTTCTCCTTTCTCCTCAACCTGGATTTATTTATTCCATAAGCCATCTTATATGTGGATCAGGTGTGCTTTTGCCGTGCAGGGAAGCAAGTAAGGAGTTTTCTAAAAGTCTTGGCATTGTTTTTAGGAGTGCTTGTCATTCAGGTAAAAACTAAATTGGAAAGTATTTGACAAGCAGGGCATCTTTTGAGCAGTTGGAGCCTCATGGCTGTTTCTTTGGATTGCTGAGTTTAACACTCAGCCTAAATTGCTCTCCTTGCTTTAAAGTCTTTCTTAATAACATTATGGATATTAGTGTATATTTCTCAGTTACAAAGCAAGGCGAAGTTTGGCTCTTGTTTTCTGTGATTAGTTTCTCTAACCAGACATGATGAAAAGATTGTCATATAGATAAAAAAAGAAAAAAAATAAGCCTTTTAAAAATCCATTTTAATTTAGTGACAAATTGGGAAGCAAACATATGCTCTATAAATGTTCAGAACATTCAGGGTGCAAAGCAAACTTCTTGTTCTTAAGAGCCCAATTAATCCAGCATAGGGTTTCAAATATTTCTCCTTTCTCTGTCCACTGTATAAAAATCTTTCACTACATTACATTAAACTCAGTCACTTTAGAGCATTTTGCTCTATGTAGCTTTTGCCTTCATATTTTCAATAAAGTAACTGTCTTATTTAGCATTCTGTTTGGTGAGAAAGTGGTTATTCACCTGATCACCAGACATCTTGCAGTGTCCCTCCCTCTATTGTGGTCATTTCTTTAATTTGATTCCAGTGTTTTTTAGAACACAAAATATACACACATTTAAATTCAATGGGGACGTTTTTAAGAAAAACAAACCATGGTGCTATTTGGAAAGATATTTTGGAGTGTGGCATCTGAGAATTAAAAGCAAACTTGAGGAAGAAAAGGAAGTATCATGAGACAAAATTTTTAAATATGAGATCTGTATTTGGCATGCCTGCACTTATTTCAAAGGCAATTTATCTGCAGGTAAATATACTTTCTCTGAATTCAAAACTTATTGCAGAGTTAGTACTTTCTGGATCTGGAGGTTTGGGACCACTCCTCTTGATGATACTAATCAGTAAGTGACCCCTTGATTCTGTCTTAGTTAGGACTTGCCCCAAATATTTTCTTTTTGGTAAAAAGATAGATAGGAGTCAGGAAGAGAGTGAAATTGTGGCACTGATATTTATCACAAGGCCTCCAACATGGAATTAATTTATGAAACACTGACAAAAATCTCAACTAGATACTTTTTAAACAAGTAGTTTAATATGAGAATAATTGTTGGGAGATATAGTAGCTTGACTTGGTTCAAATTAGGATTCAGTAGTAATATTCCAGTCTTGGTGGATTTTATCATTTTACATTGGTGATTACTTAGTCTGACCACACCATTTTGATCTGTGTTAAATTAGAACCTGTTGCTAAGGAGAGCTTAGAATATTTTAGCTGAATGTGAAATTGAGCAGTTTCAAACATTTTGTAAAATGGATGATAGTAGATTAATGAAACTCTCTTTTTTTAATCCTGCAAAAGAGGTTTAAGCTTTGCAGCTAAAAATATGATAAGCTCATTTTCATGACTGAAATCTACACTATAAGCTAGAAGGCAATTGCTTTTTGAAATAAAAATGCAAACCTTAAAATACAATGCAGCATCTTAGAAAATTTGTATTTGTCCACAATTATGTGAAGTTCACTTTTATGGAAAAAAAAGATACCTTTTTTATAATGTGAATGGTTCAGTTGAGCTGGGTTTTCATTAAGTCATCAAGTTAGATGTAAATTTAAAACTTTGTTTTCCGCTGAAGAATCCACTATGTAATCAAGTGGGCAAATTCATTGTTGATGACACATTCTGTCCAAGAGCTTGGAAAAGCATGCCTTTGGAGGACTTGTTAATATAGTCAAAGACTGTATTAGTATTCCAAACATTTGTATTAATCTCTATAAGGTTTAATTAAGGGATCCAAGGATACCTTTTGATTGAATGACTTTTGTTTAGTTTGTCTTTTTGGCTATTTGACTCTTAAATATCATTATAATTCCCCTTTACTTTTTATTCATCCAAATAAGGAAGAGAAGTAGGTCAATCATTTTTGAAGATGATGTTATTCATTATCTAACCTAGTCTCCTCAGACTTTTGGATTTTATGGAACATTAACGGTGTCTTTTTTTTTAAGGAGATAGGGTTGACTTTGGGTTGCTTGCCAGATTTTAATTTTGATAAGGGTAAAAAACAACATAATCTATCCACACACTTTTGTGAAAGAATTGACATGTTAACTCTAAAGAAGGGGGAAGGTCACTGGGTACTTAAATAAATTGAGATTTATGAAAAACACAATAGATTGTCATAATTTTTTATATCCAATCACTGACCAATAATTTTTTTTTTCCAAAGATGGACACTTTGGATAGCCTGGGGAATCACTGACTTAGATAAAGCTCACTCAAAACAACCATCAGGCCATTACAATAAAATAAAAACCTAAATTTTATAATGTGTCCCCCAAATAGTGGTCAAAAGTTCGAAGTAAAGTTTTAATTCTTCTTTACATTGGGAACTTTACAAACACATGAAATTTCTAAAGCCTAAATCCTCATTTTATCTGTAAGTTTCCATGTCTGCTCCTTCACAGCATATTTATAAATAACAATTTTTAGATTTAAAGTTCCTCTTCAGTTTTTAATGCCATAATTAAGTGGAGATGATAAAAAGCAACACTGCCCAACAGCCAGAAGTTACAGAAAGGAGAGATAGAGAAAACTCACTAACCTCCCTGGTCATCAAGTATCTCAAATGTAAATGATGGATATTGGGTCATTTCTAAGCTCCAGTGTCTCACATTCTCTGATTTTACTTGTAATTATCACATTGTCCATGAAAGCTGGATTAACTACATGACTTTTTGAATACTGGCAATAGAAAGAATAAGGTTTAATGAAAATGGCTCATCAATATCAACCATATATAATATTATTATATAGCTAATAGGATGTCTTCCTTCCCCACCCCCAACTTTTTTTTTTTTTTTTGGTGTGAAATTTTACTGGGGAGAGAAATCATTCAGAACAAATATTGAACTATGATGGTAATTAAATAACAAAATTGTGGTCATCAAAGAAGAAAAAAATTATTTTTACTCATCAGATAAGGAGGGGAAATACTATGACCTCACTCAACTCTACCCATAGTCCTAAATACTATGTACAGAGTGAGAATATCCAATGCACTGAGAAAGGACTCATGCTTTCAAAGGGTGCTGCACAGGTGGGATGCCCCTGTCAAGGAAATGAATAGTTGTCATTTTTAGCTACCTTCCTCAAATACTCCTCCAACATGAGGCTATCTCTGAAGGTAAGAGATCATTTATTCTCTTATAAAAAGTACCATTACACTCAAATGGTTCACATGACACTTTTTACCACAATTATAAGCTGTAATGCATGCTTGCAAGTAGTTTTTCAAAAATGAGTAACCTACAAGAATTTTTCCCAGCCTTAAAATCTGCATTGCTTTGGTCAAAATAATCAAATCATTCCCATGCCCTCTGCTGCTATGTATTTCTCAGAGAGTCAGACTTTAAATTCTAAGATAGCACAAGTGTTAGTAAACAGCACATTCATTAAGTGCTTAGCTCAAGCAGAAATTCCCTGGAAATTCGAACCAAAAAAGGGCCAAATAAAAAGGTTATAAGTATAACATTTTCCTTTTTACTTAGTGTATAATCATTACTATACAGAATACATGTAAAATGCTTAGAACAGCATGTAACATGTAGAAAAGCTCAGTAAAGTTTTATTTTCATTTACTTTATCATTAATTTTTTAATGTATAAAAAATCTGAGCCTAATGGTTAGTGTTTTTTTTAATCTGGGCTGTCATATATACATATATATGTATATAAATATATACATGTATATATATGTGTGTATATATAACAGGCATGCGTAGGGGTGGAGAAAACTGTCTTGCTAGTTCAGTCTTTCATCATGCTTTCCCACACATAGAATTGAAATGGGTGACTTATATTTGAGGTGTCTCACTATTATATATTTTGGTTTGCATGTGCTAGAAGATCACACAGTAGATCTATTTAGCTTGCAGAACAATAAAGATAATAGATGTAGAAGAGTCACTATTCTTCAAAGCAGTAAGAAAACCTCTTTCTTTGATTCTCCTGAGATTTTAGACCACTTTTTAAAAAACATGTTTCTTTGGTTATTTTATGATCCATGCAGGATCATTTCCTTTAGATAGTGATTTTTTTAAAGGATCATTTTCAAATTTACATTCCATTGTAGAGAAGTGTAGTGTTTATAAACATGTTAATGATGTTGTGTTTATAAGATTGTACTTAATAGTAGCAATATTTATAAAGTAGAAAATGCATTGTGTAAAAACAGCAATTTTGATTCTATTTCTATTATGTTTCCCTTTTATGTAAAAATTCATCCCTTCATTTCTTTTCCTTTGCTTATACACCTCCTCAATTTATTTTTCTCTTGTTGCTTTCCATTCCTATAACTTATTGAGTCTCCTAAACATCTTTTGGGCAGATCTACCAATTTAGGAAATTATAGAAAGGAAAAGCACAGTGATTTCAAGTGATGAAATATGAAGACAAATTATTCCCGGTGGTGGCTAGCTTTATATTTCTCATATTCATAAGATACTCTCTTCCACAAGATAGCACTGCATATGGTAGGAGAAGCTTGGGACCCATGCTGCCCATTTATACTGCACATCAAATTTAATAGTACCATTCTGGCTTTAATTAAACTCTTCCTCTCATAAATCTCAGCAAGATGATCTGATTAATAGAGGAAATAAGCACCTAACAGTGTTAGTATAAAGGTATTAAACAGATGAAACAAGGTAAAATAATCTCTAATCTGTGGGGATGAGGGACACAGCGCCCTCTGCATATGTGTCTAGTTTACATTTATGCGTGTGTGCTCAGAGCGTTCTTTCTTCAGTGAGTTATCTTTGTTGGAAGAGTTAAAAATTTCCTGGGTAGTACAGTCTTAAACAACTAGATACTGGTTGTATCTGGTCCCCTCTGACCCAGCCATTTTGGCTTAAAGAGCTTTTAGTCCATTTTACTTTTGTAGTAAATGAAGGTGCACCACCTTTTTGAGTAGTTATTTGTATGAATTTCCCCCTCTTCTCTTCCTACTTTGTAAGTGATGGCGTTACAAAGACTGTATACACTTGGCTCTACAACTAATTAGGGATAACCTGAAGTTTCTCATATGACTGCTTTGAAAAAGGGAGCATTCCTTAGGAATAGCACTTTTAAAATGTAGGCCAGTTAATCTTCATAAGAGGAAAGCTTAAACAAAAATATTAGATCTAGGGAAGTGCCCCAACCTCATCTGTCTTCAAAGTAAAATAAAAATCCCAATGGAGAACAAAAAGAGAAATAAAAGACTGAGGAGGAAAAAAAAAAACCAACCCAAGCCCTACATTTCTATATTTCTTCTCTAATATTATCGGAACAGTGTCACAACTGGGTGTGCTCTCTCTCTCTCTCTGTGTGAGAGTTTTACTTTTTCTCTTTTAGCAATTTCCCTATTAGCATGATGTTCTTGAGTCTTTGTATTTAGAATCATTATTCAGAAAAAAAAATTTGTACCAGAGAATGTTTGATTATCTACATTTTCACCTTTTTGTGAAGCAAATAAGGTGAGCTCAGTAGACACTAGCTAGCTGAAACACTATTAAAAAATGCAATTCAGACTGAGTCACTGTTCGTTATTTTTATAAGCGAGACCCTAATTCTGATCAACCCCAAAGAATGGTTTGCCGTGACTAAGCAAGCAGCACAAGGCAACTGGCTTCTGCCGGATGTTATCTCATTTGGAACACATTTCAAACTTTAGAACAGATTTTTAAATTGGAAGTTGCAACCTGCAGACTGTCAGCAGAAGAAGCTGATTCACCCCTAGAGAACTTACTTTAAGTCCCAGGCAGACTTTTTTAAGGAGCAGGTTACCTAAAATGTGTTGTGATACATCAAAGAGAAAAATAAAAACACCTCACAGAATTAGGGTGATGCATGCATCCAGACAGCATTTGGACATTTAATATATGCTTATTTGAATAGGGACTTCTTTATATTATAAGCCTTTAGTTTAATATACTTATGAATGTTTATGGATCTCTAAAAGGTTAATTAAATTTTTTTTCAGCAAATATTTCTTTAGTGGTGGGGGTGCTTTTCATGGAAGTTTTGAGTCATAACTATAATGCCGTTATTATTATTGGGTAAATTTGAATGAAGGAAGTACAGTCTTGGCAAGGTCAGAAATAAGGAAAATCTTATATTGATGGTAGTGAATTCTTTATTAATTGGCTAATGCTTTTATTTGGAACCATAGAAAAGTTACTGAAAATCTGCATGCCCAGCTCACTGTGCAAATACTCCTGAGTTTTAGAGGAACCACACACATGATAGCAATAATAATGATTTTGACCTGGCATAAATGTCAAGGTAGTACTTGGAGGACATTAACTCAACTATGGAGAAAAAGCTGTTATGCACTTATTACCTTAGATAACAAAATCCAGATGCAACTGAACTACGGGGAGAAATGCATGGAGTGACCCACTAGAGGTCCCTTCCAACTAAAAAAAGTTTTGATAGTTCAAAGGATGCAGCCTTGGTAAGTTGGCATTATGGCTGCAAAGCAAGTAAGGGCCAGAAGGGGGGACCACACATTTCACTTCCTAAGGAGGATATGTGGTTTTATTAAAAATATTTGTCATATTTTATCATTTTTAAAAATCCCTATGTATATTATACATATGTGTGTATATACCATATATATTAGATATTCAAGAATTTGTTGTTCCAACTTATTGACACATTTGCCAGAATGAAGTGTCTTTTGATGTCCTGGAATTGTAGTTGTGCTTTCTAGAAATTTTCACTGTTTCAAGTTTCCCAGAGCAATATTTTGTGAGATAGACTTTTTTCTTAAAAAATGAAGAATGCCTTAAAGTGAGTTTTTACTTGCAGAGCTGATGGAAGTGGTGGGTGGAGGAGGTAAGGTACACATTTTCTGAGAGTAGGCTACTTGGTAGAAAATGACTTTGTTTCTATACATTATCTTTGCAAAGTTAGCATTAAGAAATATAATTGCAATAAATTGATGTAAAAGCCAGGTAGTAAAGGGACTAAAAGTCCCTATAGAGGATCCAGTCTGTCACTTATAATGGCAGTAAAAGATAATTTTAGACAAGTACAGTAGAACTAAACCATTGCCATTTTCCTTCAGAACTGTGCTGCTGCCTCTCATGTTTTCCTGAAGAAATTTGTTACTTCCTCTGCTTCAGAAGTATGCCATGAACCATCAAAGTAGGTAGAAAAAGATCTGCCTTTTATTTCCTCCCAATACCTTTTTAATTAGAACAGACCAAAAACAAAAGGGGGTGAGATACAGTCCTATGCAATTGTATTTTCCAGTACATATTGGATTTCTTTTAACTTTCTGAGCTCTGCATTGAAAATCTGGCCTCTGGTATAAACTTTGCCCTCTTCCTTTTGACATGATGAAGACATCTGCTTGATCATACCCCCTTTCTTCACACAACTTGTTTTCCGGATCTCTAAAATAGCAAACACAGAGCCATGCAAGTGCTATTACACAAAGGATGATGCTCAAGCTAAACTGGAAGAATTTTTTTTTTTTCTCCTAAAGTAGAATCGTAAAGGCTTTCTTTTCAGGTAAAGGTATCAGCAAGAAAAGAAAAAAAAAAAAAGAAAAGAAAAGCAATCCTTGGCTACCGTTTGTATAAGCATATTTGTTGTTCATTCTTAGAAGAGTTGTACATTTTCTAGGTATATCTCTGTGTTCCTTTTCCGATACAGAGAAGAGTTTATTATCCCCTGGATAATAAACAATCAGAAAGCCCATATTTTGCGTGTGCACCCCTCTAGAGCAGCCATACATCTACATACCAGCCACTCCAGCTATGTTTGAAGGAAAAAATCTCTTCTTTCCCACATTATGTGCTTCAGTAAGTGAAAGTGAAGATTGGCGGAGACAGGGGCTGACATACTTCTATAGTGTAAATATTATAATTAAAATAGCTTTACCAAAAAAATGAAGGAGAGGGAGGGAAATGTGGGGCTATTCCAGATGATTAAACTTCTTGGTACTTGAATTTTCTCAGTAGTTAACTCAGGTGAACAGCCCTTTGGACTAACAAGGACCTGCATATAACTCCCCATAAAATATGGATTTTATTGCAGCAGTGAAAACACTTCTCAGCACCACGCTGACCTCTCCAGCAGCCTCCATCTGGAGATCTCCGATAACTCTTGGCAGAAGAATATTTAACTACAGAAGTAAACCCGGCTCTCAGCTGCTGCAGTACACAACACAGCAACATTCGCTCTTACTAAATTCGGGGATTAACGCATTGGGGGCTCCACTTTTCCTGCATCGGACACCTACAACCCGGCATACTTGGTCTGCTCTCCAACCAGTCCGGGGGAGGCGTTATCCCCCAGATTTGTGCCTGGCCAGCCGTGGAAGAGCACCATCGAGCTGCGTCGTCCACATGACTTTTCCCTGGACAGTGTGCTCCATTTTCGGAGTCCAATGTTGGACTTTCCTTGCAACCCAAGCATTTCTTTCCCTATGTGAGCCGGCAGGCATTTCCCAGAACGTGCAAGCTAACAGTTTTCTTTGGCTCCTTCTCTGAGCCATACCATCTATTTAGCTTAAGTTTTCCTTATTGGGAGCATTCAGGAGTTTTCAAGCTACCTGATTTTCTGCTTTACCCCCCAGGGCAAGAAATGTAACTCAGCCAAAGCAGTCCCCGCACAGACCCTTGTGATGTGGGCAGGTGGAAATAAATCAAGCCCCCAACGGCTCTGCGGGTCCTGCACGCACCAGCGCCCTTGGTAATTGACCAGCCAACTTTGCAAATGCCGGAGCTCTCCTGGCAGCCTCTGCCCGCGGAGAGGAAGGCAGCGAGTTCTTCCCGGCGGCCCGTTACTTACGCTCCCACCCAGCCCCAGGGTGGATCGGTCTTACCAGAAGGCGGAGGAGCGGCGCCCAGACTCCCCGGAAACCCGCGCCTGTCCTGGGCAGCGGCAGCAGCGCCGCCCGCGCAGCCGGACCCGCGCGCCTGCCCCGACCCGGGCTCGCAGGCTGAGCATCCCTCCCAACTCCGGCGTGCGGCACCCATCGGGCAGAGAGGACTCTCTCTCTGATTGGCTTCCATCAACGCTACAGAATTAAAAAAAAAGAAAAGGCTTGCACCACCACCACCACCGCCAACAGAGACCGAACCCACCTCTGCTTGCCTTCCTGCGCCCGGGGAGACCCTGCGACCCGCCCAGGCTGCTCCTGCCTCCGCTGCTTCTGCAGTCGCGGGCTCTGCCTTTCTTGCTGCCGCGGCTGAAACTGCAGCTCTTGGGATGGGAAGGTTACAGGCTCCCGAGAGCTGGCTCTTGTGGGCACACACTGATTTGCAAGTGAATGAAGTGGGAGGGAGCAAAGAGAGGAGGACTTTGTTAGAGAGGCCCAGTGCCTGCCCCCGCCCGCCCCCTCCCCTTGACAGAATGACTCCCTGTGTTTGAAGTCCTGAGCAATTCGCTCCCGGTAACACTCCCTCAGCCCCAGGCTTTCCTTTCCTTTCCTTTCTTATTTTTGGGGGTTAAAACATACTCAGAACTTGTGTGACTCTGTCTGTTTCCTCCTTTATACTGCCAAAATGCACCTTGTGCTATTATCAGCTACGGTCGGATGTTCTTTTTTTCTTTTTTTACCGACCGAGCAATTATAATTCCCAGGGACACAGTACCTCATCGCTATCAGTTGGCCAGCTTCGTGTTATAGCATGCATAACATGCACACATATAAAACAAACCGGGTCTCCTGAGATAACAATACCGATGGCTTTTCTACACAGCATAAACAGGCGTTCTCCAGACGGAAGCAGACACAGATTCAGACGTGTCTTTCCTTCTTTCCTCCCAGGAAGACAGGTTTTTTACATAGTCCTGTGATCTCTGTACTTTGTCGGAGTGAGTAACCCCAAGATGTAGCACGAAGGTGTGCATCCCTGGGCTTGCAGAAACACTCGAAACCCAACCCTTCAGGCTTGCTGATGACTTATGGCTGATTCCATCTTTCTAAATGAGTTAATACAAGGGTACAAAAGACTTGCAGAAGAAGAGTGTGTAATGATATTCAAGGTCTGCTTAACGGTTTAAGATCTTTCAGGAAAGTTCCTGAAGTGGGATAACCTCTAAATTAAACTCTTTGTTACCCTTTGCAGTTGGAATGGCTATATTTACAGTTACAAAAAAGTAATTTTTAATATTAACTGCACAAATCTTAAGCATGCCAAAGTATTATTAAACGAGAGTTATGGTTTTCTACATAGGAGATGTAGACATGATGGAGCCAGACACTGTTGGGTTAGGAAAATTAAATCTAATTACCACAGTGATTGCACCCAGGGTCAGCAGCATCCCAAACCAGCTGTTTGTGTAAGCTGCAAGTTCACAGAGAGATTTCCATTGCACGGTGCTCTAAAAACAAAATGCAGGCTACTTTGGCCTCTGAGTGATTAAACTGGTTGGAGGCCGGTCTCCTTCCCAGCTGAGCTCTTAACTAGAAAATCTTTTGTTTCACCAATAGAAGTTCAGGCATTTAAATAAAGCCGAAATCAAAGTAGTACCTCTAGGCAGTCAGTGCTTCAAAGAAGTGTACATGGAATGGTTTTAGCACAGATGTTCCACACATGCAAGATGGAAAGACTCTGAATTTACTTCTTGAAAAGATCTTCCCCTAGCCATAGAATTGCCACCAATTTACAAAGAAAGGCTGAGCATTTTCTCTTCATGCAGCTATTTAAACTCTTGTGGAGAAAGGATAGGCAAGAAGAAAGCTGCTTCTGATTCGTAGTTCATTCCTCAGATTATGAATTTCTTACACATTTAATTGGAAATACTACCCCTTTATGTTTGTATAGTCCTTCATTGATTACAAAATACTTTCATAGACTATTTAATTCTTCTTTCAACAAGTGGTATGATTTTCCCTCATTAGGACGGAGGAAATAGATGGATGAACAGATCGCATAGGTTAAGTAACATGTCTAAGGCAATAAAACTGGTAAGCAGAAGAAGCAGAAATATTCCTAGAAAAACTGTGCAGCTGTATATGTATACATATAAAATCTACATACTATACATATATGTAATATATGTGTAATTGTAAGTATGCTGATAAAAATAAGTTAGACTTTAAGACTACCTTTTATACAAATATATGCAAATTAGCTGATTTTAATGCTAAAAGTTGGAATAATAGTGAAGTTGATGTTCACCCACTGAACGAGTTAATATCTCACAAAGGAAATCTCTAATTGTTTGTAATATGCTATTCTTTAAACCCCATTAAGCCACATATCAAAAGTGGTTAAAACAACTACTTTTTATTAAGAATGGATAAACAATTTGTTTCTGAACAGTTCAAGTGGCAGCTTTGAATTACAGAAAGGATGGCACTTTTTATACTAAAAAGAGGTTGTATGACTATCTCTAGTAACATTTACCACAATTATTATCAATTTCCAATTAATAATGATATATATGTGTTTAGTTTTTATTTTAGACAGAGAGAGAGAGAGCGTGCAAGTGAGTGCGAACACACAAGTAGGGGAGAGGGGCAGAGGGAGAGGCAGAGAATCCCATGCAGGCTCCATGCTCGGCATAGCGGCATAGAGCCTGACACAGTGCTCAATTCCATGACCCTGGGATCATGACCTGAGCTAAAATGTAGAATTGGATGCTCAACCGACTGAGCCACCCAGGCACCCCAATAATATTGATATTGATGTAAATATCCATAATTATCTTATCCCAATTTCAGAGATTAAAGAACGGAGAGTTACTGAGGTTAAATGATTACCTGGTGTTTCCAGTTCATTCTCTGGCACACCAAAACATGCTGATAAATCATGAAGTTAATTAGAGATAGTTAAACAAATGGGGAGGGGTGTCTTTGCTACCCATCATGTGGGATCTTCTTATGAAATGTGAGTGGGACTTCTGCAGGGCCTCTGGAAAGGCCTGGAAACAGACACCCAGGAGCTACCAGCACTCTGCCTACAGTGCTACTTTTTTCTCACTGTGCTTCTGCTGGAGTTTCCTATCACAGTCCCTTCCTCTGTCAGAACTTCATACCAGCACAACTGACAGTTCCAGAGCTTACCTGTTGGAAAGAGAGTGTCTCCCTCTTTTTGCTCCATTTTCAGTTTCATGATTGATCAGGCACATATTCTGGACCCATCAGCTGGAGCTGGGGCGGAGTGGAGGTTGGGAGGTAGTGGGGTTACCTACATCCTGGGTCCCCTAGCAGCTAGGAGTGTCCTTGTGAACTGGGAAGACATCCCTAAAAGTGTCCCATTTCACATATTCTCTTGTTTAGTAATTTGGTACAGCTGAAGTACCTCATCAGCTTTTAGGCTACTTCATTATTTTATATGCTTCAGTCAAAATTACTTGTACTTCTCTCCTTTACAGCTTGCAAAGTTTCAATTTAAAAAAAAAAACTCCTTCATAGACCATTACTAGGGATATTAATTTTGATGAGGGATTTTTCAACTTCCACTAAATCTCTCTTCAGATGATTAAGAGGCTATCTTATCCTTATAATGGGAATGCATATAAATAAATAATTACAAGTTCTCTGACTTTCTTTTCAATAATATACATCTGTATGCAATGATTATCTGGTACGAACATTTTCATGATCATCAACAATTATTCTTGATTAGAAGAAAAAGTTCACTTTTAAAACCATATGCCTAATTAAGAACCTTGGCATGAGTTGTTGTACTTGAACCAATCCAAATCTTCCATCTAAAATTTGCCTTAAGTATGTTGTTACCAGAAAAAGTACACACCTTATAATGCTTATTACTTAATATCGCAGTGTGCACAAGTGAACAGACTTCACTGAGGAATGAATGCCTGTTCTCCCGCTCTGCCCTGTGTGTGTATGTGCACATGTGCACGTGCATACATACACGTATACACCCACCCCAGTGTTTAAGGGAGGAAAAGGGTTTAACCACTCAGGGTATTATTGAACTGAAACAAAGGAGACAGGAAACCTCAATGGAATTCCCCTTTTGTGGAGCCATAGACATCTCAATACAAGCTAAAATAAATTCACACAAACTTCATGTGCTTATCCAGGTTTTCTAATCCTGGGAGGGTTTCCAATACTGTATTTAAAATGGGTTGGATCCCAGGATGCATTAAGACATTTCTCCTCTTGATCATTGTATTTGACTCATCACTGTAGGTAGATTACAACAGCCAGGAGATTTCCAAATGAGATAAATGCACAGCAACACAGTGTTATTGACCTATCCAGGGCATTTTAGTACTCTGGGAATTTCAGGGTCGGTAGAGTGTACTTCAACTTTTTGCCAGATTCTTTTTACATTTTATTCACTGCTTTGTGGTAGAATCTAAATTTGCCTGATCAGATATGTACAACCCATGGTGGGTGGACTGTACTATGTCAATGAAGGGGTATGTCCTTGTTCAGAAGAAATGACCCATTACGAGGATAAGTATCAGTATATTTTCTTAAATAACTGCTATAGACCAGAATGAGTGGAAAAGCCTACACTTACATCTAGAGAGTAGAATAATTTTCTTCCTTTTGCTAATTCCTCTCTCAATTATAGAATCACTCTATGGGAATAGTGGCAAGCTGGGGTAGGAAACAATATAATAACATATGTTCAAAAATATTTTGAGACTTTGAGAGAATTAACATTTTACAAATTTTGTCAAAAAAAAAAAAAGACGAGGACAAAGACAAGAAGAAGATTATCCTCTGTGTGGGTATAAATGTTCTTTTTAGAATAGACCAGACCTCACCTAGAGCATTCTTTTCCTCTTTAGGTATCACACTTAAATACCCCTATTCTCGTTTTGCCCCTGCTTTTGTGTTTCCGCTATACTTTGTAAAACACCTATTAGTACCTTAGCTATACTTTATTGTTTACATATTCTTTTTATCTACTAGACTGCATATCACTGAATTATTGAAGGTAGAGCATTTGTCTGTTTCATCATCATTTTATCTCCTTGTGCTTGAAAGTGTGTTTGGTGTTGACATGTATAAATAAGTAGAAATTGAGATAAAGTAAAATGGATTCAGTACACAGAAACTGGAGATGGCACATAGACTTAAAGACCATGTTTATATACTAAAGGTAATGGGACTGAAAAGAGAAGTTTCAAGTAGGCCATTAACACTCTTTAAGTACTTGATGAATTGTCCTACAGAAGAAAATTAGACTGGCTTTTAATATGATGGAATCTTCAATTATTATCAACTGGTGAAGCCACTGGAAGATATTGAACTTCACTGATTATAAGACACCCATATTTTCATATGGTAACATCTCTGAAATTATGATGCTTCTTACAATTGACAACGATAAGAAAGCATCATGTCATGGTGTAATTGGCAGTGTCTCTTCTTTCTTAGTGACACATAAAATAATGGTACAGCTTACTACCATTGGCATCTTAGATCTGATGACATGTAGATGGTAGATTTCAGCTTAACAAATGGAAGAATTTTCAAACTGTTAGTGTGGTTCAAGATGAAGGGTACTGGCAGCTTCAGGATAGAGATGAAGGCATTCAATCACAGACTAGACAAATACTTGTTTTAAGTGAACTCAAGCATCAAGTTTGGGATTGAATAATCTGTTACATCTTTGTTAAACCTGAGTTCCTTGAATTTTGATCTAACCCTCTTATTTTTGTAGATGAGGAAACAAGGATCATATAGGTTACATGCTTTGTCCAAAGCCACACATCTCATTAGAGGTCAAGACTGGACTATACATACCTGCCATTTTCTAATATGAACACACTTTCATTTAATGCTTATCTTTGTTTTCTCTTCAGGTTTACAATGTAGAAAATGGGTACAGGTAATATTTTTATAAGAGCAATAATTAACATTACTACATGTATATGATGGGCCATTTACTTGTTCTTTACATGTATTATTTAGTCCGTCTGATAGCCTATGTGCTGGGTATTATTATTTTCATTTTCAGATGAGGAAATTGAGGAATGGGAAGTAGAATAATTTGTTCAAGGTCACACAGCTAATATGAGTCAGGTTGAGATTCAAACACACATTTTTTGAAGTGTGTTCCTGTACTCTTAATCACTAGATAGATTCACAAAATTTATTGTGTAATCTATAGGCAATGATGTGAAAATCAAAACTTGCCATAGCCAAAACTTTTTATTTTAAGCTAAACATGCTTTGGATGCTACATTACTATCTTCTTTATTATTTGCCTGAAGATATCTGGATAATGGATTCAGTTCTCTATTGCATTTATGTCCAAACAAAACCTTAAGTGGTTTTGTTAAATTTTAGGGCCAGCAGGAAGCAAAGAAAATTCGATTCTATTCTTTGCCATGTGTGTACCCAACCCATGCCTACTTCTATTCTCTTTCTGTGTGGAAGTACCTTAAAGTTGAGAAAAACAGTATTTAACTTATTTCCTGACCTCTGTTTCTTATTCATTGTGGGCCCTTGGCGATCGGTAAAGATACGTTGACTCTTACTGGTCTTTTTTGAGGAGAGCTATCTTTGTGTGCCTCTGGCCCCTCAGTGTCAGTCTTTATTTCTCAAAAAGGAATTCTTCATAGAGGATGCAGGCAGAATTCTTGGTCACAGCTGAGGTCTCCTCATTGCCCCCTGGGATACTGTACTTATTAGCTATCTTACAAGGAAAAATAAAACTGGAGAAAAAGCTGCCGATCGTCAGTTGGTAAGGAAATTTTTAAAGGACCTTAGTTAAGTTCCTTTTGGAGGTACCTTTTCAGACATCATAGTATTCAGAATCTTAAAAAAAATTCTCACATGCTGGTGATTTACTGAAAAAATGTGTAGTCCTGGCCAAGCCCTTTTCTCTTGGCCTTAGTGTATTTATCTGTAAAATTAAGGGGATGAAGTAGTTTTCTACTCCAGTAGTTTCTGTAAGTTTTTTCTTTACATGTTGCTATTTTGTTTGTGGCCACTAGGGGGACAAAGAGCAGACCTTTCTATTGAAATTTACTTCCCATTACTAATTTGGAATAATGTCCTTGCAGAACAACCATAGAGAAAGTGGATTTTTCTTAGTGAGACAGCGAACATTTTAAAATGTTTTTTAAAAAACGTTTATTTATTTATTTTGAGACAGAGAAGGAGAGAGTGCAGGCTGAAGAAGGTCAGAGAAAGAAGGAAAGAGAGAATCCCAAGCAGGTTCCATATTCAGTGCAGAGCTGATATAGGGCTCTGTCTCACAACCATGAGATCATAACCTGAGTGGAAGTCAAGAGTCAGAGGCTTGACCAACTCAGCCACCCAGGCACCCTGAGGCCTCAAATATTTTTAAAATGCCTTTTATTAATTGTTATTAAACTGTGTTATGAACTAGTACTTCTTTGTAAAATTTGAGAATTTGTGGAAAATGATTGTATTAGTCCCTCCTTATCTGTGGAGAATGTGTTCCAAGATCCTCAGTGGATGCCTCAGATAGTACTGAACCCTAAATGTACTGTGTTTTTCCTATTCATACATACCTATGATAGAGTTTAATTTATAAATTAGATTCAGTAAGGGATTAACAATAGTAACTAATAATAAAATAGAACAATTATAATAGTATGTGATAATAAAAGTTATGTGAATATGGTCTTTATTTCAAAGTATCTTATTGTCCTGTATTTATCCTTCTTCTTGTGATGATATGAAATGATAGAATGTGTATGTGATGAGATGAAGCGAGGTGAATGATGAAGGCATTGTGATGTAGTGTTGGGCCACTGTTGACTTTCTGACAATACATCAGGAGGATCATCTGCTTCCGGACTGCAGTTAACTGTGGGTAACTGAAACCATGGAAAGCAAAACCTAAGATAAGGAAGGAACTACGGTATTACTTTCTATAACCAGTAAAGTCTTTTAAGAATAATCATGTATCTCCATGAACACTACCATGTAGGAGATTTCACTAAGCACATTAAAAACATGAGCCTTTTGCGTCGCCTGGGTGGCTCATTTGGTTAAGCGTCCGACTTCACCTCAGGTCATGATCTCACAGCTTGTGGGTTCGAGCCCTGCATTGGCTCTGTGCTGACAGCTCAGAGCCTGGAGCCTGCTTCAGATTGTGTGTTTCCCTCTCTCTCTGCCCCTCCCCCATTGTGCTCTGTCTCTCTCTCTCAAAAATATATAAACATTAAAAAAAATTAAAAACATGAGCCTTTTGAGAAGTATCACAAGCTACAATATTTTAGCAACACAGGTACAGACACTTAAAGGATATTTTGAAAATTTTTAGTGGTTATCAAAGTTGGTAGTAATTAGTTAATATTTTCAGAAATGAAAGCAGCACAAATAAGAACTATTCAATAGCATGGGAATGCAAGCTGGTGCAGCCACTCTGGAAAACAGTACTGAGGTTCCTCAAAAAACTAAAAATAGAACTACCCTACGACCCAGCAATTGCACTACTAGGTATTTATCCAAGGGATACAGGTGTGCTGTTTCGAAGGGACACATGCACCCCAATGTTTATAGCAGCACTATCAACAAAAGCCAAAGTATGGAAAAAGCCCAAATTTCCATTGATGGATGAATGGATAAAGAAGATGTGGTGTATATATACAATGGAGTATTACTCGGCAATCAAAAAGAATGAAATCTTGCCATTTGCAACTATGTAGATGGAACTGGAGGGTATTATGCTAAGTGAAATTAGTCAGAGAAAGACAAATATCATATGACTTCACTCATATGAGGACTGTAAGAGACAAAACAGGTGAACATAAGGGAAGGGAAACAAAAATAATATAAGAACAGGGAGGGGGACAAAACAGAAGAGACTCATAAATATGGACAACAAACAGAGGATTACTGGAGGGGGTGTGGGAGGGGTGAGGCGCTAAATGGGTAAGGGGCATTAAGGCATTTACTCCTGAAATCATTGTTGTACTATATGCTAACTAATTTGGATGTAAATTAAAAAAAATAAAATTTAATTGCAAAGTTGAAAGGGAACTCCATGTTTTATACTGGAAAGATGCATAGTACACAATAATCTTTAAAAGCAGTTTAAGAGCTATTTTTTACTGAACACTTACTATGTGTCAGGCAATGCATTAAAAGCTTTTATTTGTTCATTTGTGTTTTAGATTCCACATATAAGTGAAATCATATGGTATTTGTCTTTCTCTGTTTAACTTCACTTAGCATAATACCTTCTAGATTTATCCATGTCATCACAAATGGCAAGGTTTTATTATTTTTTATGGCTAATATTCCAGTGTGTGTGTGTGCGCGTGTGCATGCACGTGTGCGTGTGTGTTGTGTGCATGCGCATGTGCGTGTGTGTGTGTACTCGCACGCGCACACATTTTCTTTATCCATTCATCTGTCAATGAACCCTTGGGTTGCTTCCATATATTGGCTATCCAGAGAACAAACTGGTGGTTGCCAGAAGGGAGGTGAGTTGGAGCAATGGGTGAAATAGGTAAAGAGGATTAAGAAGTTACAAACTTCCAATTATAAAGTAAATAAGTCACAGAGATGAAAAGTAAAGCAGAGGGAATAACAGTCAATAATATTGCCATGATGTTGTGTGGTGCCAGATGGTGACTATACTTATCATGGCGCACGTTGAACAGTGTATAGAATTGATGACTCACTGTGTTGCATACCTGAAACAAATATAATGTTGTATGTCAACTATACTTCAATAATAAAAAAAGCTTTTGTTCATCATATTTTGATTCTGTCAGCAACTCTGTAGTTACTTTATCATGCCCATATGTAAATGGAGAGTTAGGGTTTCATTACCGTGCCTGTTACACCTCTGGCCTGTACTTTTACACTCCTGTACATACTTGTACCAACCAACTGTGTCGCCGCCCATTGGTAATAGCCTATGTTATATTGTCCTTTCTTAATTATAAATTGCTTCATGTTAACTACTGCTTTCCATGTTTACTACAGTTATTTTTAGAAGAGGGTGCATTTGTTATTAGCCTTTGTGTTTTTGGGCGGAGCACACAAATTCAGAAAGGTTAAGAGTCCTGAACAAAAATCTACAGTTTGACTTCAACAGAATGCATTTAGAAACAAGAATATTTTATCTTCAACTATTAGAACCAGAATCTGGAATGGCATGAAAATTTCTACTTTCTGAGCTCTTGATTTTGCAAAGCTTATGCTTATAGTCTGGTTGTCTCTAACTTAAAGCCAAGACCATAAAATTTTCAGAGAACTTGAAATTTCTCATTTTTGAACATCAATAATCACCCGATGTATCAAATGCTTATTATGTGCCAGTAACTCCAGTCAGTACTTTTTAAGTTGCCTTGTTTGATTCCTCATGAAAACTTTATAAAGTCAGTATTTATCCCATTATATAGATGAGGAACATGAACCTCAAAGAGATTTAGTAACTTATCCAAGGCCGCATAGTCAGCAAATAGTTGAATTTGAACCCAAATCTTAGGTGTGACTTGAATTCCACATACATATTGAGGTTCAAGGTATCATATTTGTTTGAAATGGCTGCGGTGGCACTTTCTATTCTTGACTATAAATATGACCCAAGTTGCAACTGGTGAGACAGAAATCCTCTGGCTTTACGTGGAGGTGAAGAGGTATATGCAATGGGAGAGGAGGATGAGGTTTCTGTTGGTTTATTTTGCAAAATGCGATCATTTTTACTGAAGAATAAGGCAGAGCTATCCTGTGCCTGGAGTGGTTGGCTCTGAGCAGTGGATCATGGTCGTTGGAATGTAAGCACTGTCTACTGGTGCGATAATATCCAGTTAGTCTGTTAGTGTTCCAACCACCCCCAGTACTAGGTGGTAGAATCTTCTTGTCTCCTGCTGATCCTCACAGCTTAGCCCTTTAGTTTTAAAACTTCATTTCACTTTTTGTTCCTTTGGATATAATACTTGCTTAAAGTGAGAGGAGAAGGAAGCACAAAGCCTGCCTTCCTCAGTCCCCTTAGCCTCTTTGAGATGCTCCTGGAAGGGGTGGAGTGGGGGGAGAGGTTTGATAAGATTATCTAGAAGTTCAAAATTAAATTGATGATCCTTCTTCAGAAGGTTTCATTTTATTTTTTTAAATTTTTTTAAAATCTTTTTTTTTAACATTTATTTATTTTTGAGACAGAGAGAGAGAGCGAGCACATGAACAGGGGAGAGTCAGAGAAAGAGGGAGACACAGAATCTGGAATAGGCTCCAGGCTCTGAGCTGTCAGCACAGAGCCTGACGCGGGACTCGAACCCACAGACCACGAGATCATGACCTGAGCCGAAGTCAGACACTTAACCCACTGAGCCACCCAGGCGCCCCAGAAGGTTTCATTTTAAATAACTGATGACACTCATAAAGTTAGAACAAGAAATAGTACCATGTTATAATGCCCCTTTACTATTCTTTGTTTTTTCTTTGCTGGTATTTTTTATCTGTGACAATTTGTCCTGAGCATTTTGGATAAGTACATGCAAGTTATATTGTGAGCTTAAGATTGTAGTTACATTTGTTATTTTTATTTGTGCATTTATTTACAAATGCATGTAGCTTTCATGTAAGTTTTATTGAAACTTACTTGAAATAACATCTTTGCAACGAAGACTAGTAGATTCTTGAAGTGTGACTTGTTTCATGCACATGTGTAGTCAGACCCCTGCCCCTGCTCCTGTACTTAGGACTTTCCCATAAAATTCTAAATATGGCAGAATGATTGAGGGAACTTGAATTATTTGCATAAGTATTGTAAGACTGCGTTTAACTGTGATATTCTAGTATGAGTCCTTGCTATCTCTTCCTTCCTTTTCCTCCTGCTTGGAGAATCTAAGCTACCCAAAAAGAAAAATGATTATGTGATTATGATACCATAGCCAAGTGGTTATGGTGTATCTTACTAGAACATTTTTGGGCACATATCTTATTCCCCTAGCTTTCGTATGGCTCGTGATTATAAACATACAGAGTTCTTGAAGATTGATTAGACGTTAAAAATACAGCATCCTTTTGCATTTCTAAATGAAAATCGTTAGAACAGGCTATTAAAAATGGCAGGAAAGTACATAGCCTATCGGGTGAAACATTTAAATTCAGATTTTTCTGGTGCAAGTTTTTATGGTGGAAACCGTGTGAGAAATATGACTTAGTTCACACCTCCTTTGAATCCCTCTGCATGTTGCTGCCTCTGCAGCGTTTTACTAAAAAGTTACAGTGACTTCAGTGAGATTCTGTGATAAGCTGAACTCCTCACAGCTTGAACCTTTTCTGACTTTGTAGTGAAAACCACTGTTGTTGAGTGGAACACAGGTTGCTGGTTGCCCTGCTAGACCTGGCATTCGACCCAAATGCCTCATGTTTATTCCTTGCTGCCTTGTGTCTCCATCTGATTGCCCTTCTGATGCGTGCCTCTGAGCATATACTTGGGTGGGATAATATTTTGGGGTTCAATATCTAAAAACAGAGCTTAGTGGTCTGGATCTTCCCATAGAACAGATTTCCTGTTTTGTGGTTTGCCCTCTCAGAGTTGAGACTGATGTAAAGATGCTGATGGGTTTTAGAGGCTGGCCTCTTGGGATGTGGCAGCTTGCCACGATGCCATCAGTTGAGACTAATGATTGTACAGAATTCTCATGAAGCAGATGGCTACTAACCACAATATTAATATTATTTTGCTTTGTACATTTAGAAAAAAATCATTTCCACAGTTGCAAAGGAAAACCTCGTTTGGATTTTATAAAGAATGATCTGCAACAGAAATAACATGCTGTCAGGACCTGTTTTATATGCTTTCATTATCAGTGACAAATTGTGATATTAATTCTATAGCAAATTTGTGCTTGGGATTTTAGCATTTCTCTGAGCCATTTCCTTTCTCTGCATAGCTAGCTGTAGAATAAAATGCTGTGAATTTTACCTTGGAGGGATCAACAGCTGGATTTAAATGTTACCTCCGTAATTTGCTTAGAGATACTATTGTTTATAAATTTGAAGAGTGGATATCCTTTGACAGGATTCAGAATGAAGTCTGGGCTTGAGGTAATTGCTTAGATAATCCAGGTAGCAGAGACACTTCTGCCTGGATTCCCCCAGTAACGTAGCCAAAACAAAAGAAATTTATTTCTGTTTGAATTAGTCAGGTAATTACTTCTGTGCTGTGCTTTGCTTTGCTGATGACATTCTGGTTTGTACGTGTTGGGAGACGTGATGGTACAGTCAAGTTCATGTTGATGGAATGGCTGTCCTGTGTGACCTGTGTATTCAGCCATGGGGTGCCAGTCATGATTTTATTTTGATCAGTGTTCTGGACCTTCTGTAATGCTATTTTCAGGAGATCTCACAGACAAAGGTAACTCAGGAATGCCTAATATTAGGGCATTAGGGAATTTAGCATGACTTTGCCTCCAGCACAAGAATTTTAAAATTTGGAACACAAGAGTGAAATGGGACACTTGGCAGTGGTGTGCACCAGTTTCCTGTTCATCTCTCACAGTCGTGAAGCCCAGCATAGCAGACACGATTCACTGTGTGTGTGGTTTTTTGTTTTTTGTTTTTTATTTTTTAAATACACCAAGTGTTTGGAAATGGCTTTGTACCTGTTTGGTTTTTTGACTTTCTTATTCTTGTGAAGTTCTTAAAACACAATGTAAAAAAGGAAGGAGAAAAAATCCACTTTTTGGATCTTGTAGCCTAATAAGAAGGATATAAAATGATAAAAAGATAGGAAATGGCTAATGAGTAAGAGAAGAAAATCACATCTTTTTGAGGAAAGGGTTGGGAGTGAGACATAGTGAGAGGGATGAGAATCATGTTCCACTTAGAAGGTCTACTTTGAACTCTTGCTAATTTAGTTCCAAATCCAAAATAGGGAAAGTAAAGACTTCCGCAGTATCCAAGTGACTGTTTCTTAACAAACCATCCTTAATTATACTAGACATCTAGTTTTTGATCACTTAGCAGTTTTGCAACAATAAATTAAAAGGACAGAGGGTGACATGATGTTATATGGAAGTTTAATGACAGTGCAAATGACAGCTGACCTTGAATGGAAAGATAACCACCACTGCAAAAAAGCAGACATTGAGGGTATTATAGCAGAAATACTCTGACGTATCCTCAGGAAGATGATTCTGCAATTCAAGAAAAGTTAAATGATAGTCACTTTCCCTTAGAAAGCTAGGAATGGTTTCTTTTTTTTTTTTTAATTTTTTTTTCAACGTTTATTTATTTTTGGGACAGAGAGAGACAGAGCATGAACGGGGGAGGGGCAGAGAGAGAGGGAGACACAGAATCGGAAACAGGCTCCAGGCTCTGAGCCATCAGCCCAGAGCCTGACGCGGGGCTCGAACTCACGGATCGCGAGATTGTGACCTGGCTGAGGTCGGACGCTTAACCGACTGCGCCACCCAGGTGCCCCCGGAATGGTTTCTTTTAGAAGCTGATGAATGAGTTAATGATGACATTTGGCATATGAATAGGTTCGCTTCAATAATTTGGAAACTTCATTTCTGTGGAATAGTGGATTCCCAGTGATGCAGTTCATTAGGTGTCTTTGCATTTGAGTTGGGTCATATCAAATCAAATACTCTATCCCTCTCTGGGTAGTAATGACTCAAGGAACACTGGTGTGGGCCAAATATCTGAAATTATTCACTTGGTGATTCATTCCTTTGGGCCTTGAGGGCATTTTCATTTCCACAAACCTCCCATTTAAATTAAAATGCCTATAGGTCAAATACCTGTACCCTGGTAATCCATGGGTATTACATTTATTAGATTACTCTGACAGCTAGATACTGTGAGAATTTCACACAGGATGGGCACTTATTCATTTCCTGAGCTAAAACTATCTCCATATTTTGGATACTGAGGAAAAGACTTTGAAAGCAGACTCAGCTTATTTCAGTTCTGTAACATAGCTGCTCAACTTTCATTTTCACCTTCCTAGGGAATAGACATCTTCTAAGCTTGCTGCACTGGAAACTCCATCTATGGGGCTAGGCGTAGCTGACGAAATACTTGGTCAGTCTTTCTGACGATATGACAAGCTTGCTGAGCTAATGGTAACTACAGTTGCAAAAATAAACTTCGCAATTAAATGGCATTGAGTTACATGTAAGGAAGTACGGCTCAAGGAAGATCAGCAATGTTGCAGAAATTAGGTGGGAAATAATAAACTCATGCAACTCCAGCTAACCTACACTTATATGGGCCACGATGCTTCTGGTTAGTAATAACAAGAGAGAAGAGCTGGAGGCTGCAGAAGGGGTGAAGGAGAAGCTGTGGCTGTAGCAAGTGTGGAAATCAAGCTAGTGGCCAGGTGGCCCACCTTGGTTGGAGACAGCACCAACGATAGGCACTACCAACTTCTCTTCCAAGTGGGAAAACATTTTGTAGGAAGATTGCTTAGCTTTAGGGCAATCATCCATCCTAGTTTGCCTTGGATAGTTCTAGTGTGTGCCTGTTATACTGGTTTAATTATTGATAGGGCCTTATTTTACTGTCAGTGTTCTGGATGGGACATTAAATAATTACATGGTTACTCTGCTTAATTTTGAGTAAAACAGGAGAGAAAATAAGAAGCCTATTTTGGAACTGATCATTTACAGATAACCTTATTCACAATCTCTTCCTTACAAGCAAAGTAATAAAAACGCACCTGACAGTCGTAAGTCTCGTTTCCTACCTAGTAAAGAAATGACATCAAACTCTACAGCAACTTCAACCTTCTCCCCCTACTGCCTTTATGTTTTATGGAGCCACCTATGTTCACTGTGAAGTTGAGAATAACTAGGCAAAGACGAACATTTCGGATGAGAAATGTAGAAATAAACAATGCTGCACTTCTGAGTTTTTTTTTTCCAGAGTGTATCAGCCAGGAGTGGGAGGGGAACGAGTGAAGTCCTAGGAATCTGTCCAGAGGAATGTTACTACTCCCAAACCATCAGCCTGCTGCTTCTGCCTCTGTAGCGCTCTTCCCCCGGCAGCCCACCCCATACCGCTAGCTGGGGAGGTTATTAGAATGAGTTTATCATCCTCTGGTAGTCGTTAACACTGACTGCAGTGGACTGTAAATTTTTTACACTCTTTATGAGTGGGTCTGGAAAGCAGTTTCAGAATTTTTCAAAGTGACTTTTGGGGGAAATATTCATTATACCAGGGACATATCCTTATGAACAAGAAGAACATGAAGGTCTGTCTCTCGGTAGTCACAGAATTGCTTTTAGGGTGTTTCTGTGTTAAAAATCCCTACTTACTAATTTTATTTTCACTTTCTTGTGTAATATTAGTATTCCTTTACCATTCACTCTTGGAATATGTTGGTTGTATGCCTTCTCCTTGGTGAAGGCCATTGAGAAATTTCTGAGTATTGTGCTCGCCTAATTGGACCAGGTCTTCTTGCATTTTTGGTGTCTGATCATTACCTTCTTTCTCTGTGCCTTATTTTTTGTCCCTACCATGAAGATACTCTTGAGGAAAAGTTTGAAGGTCAAACAGGATTCCACAGGCGGTAGTACAAACAGCTAGGAAAGTATGGCAGGTGTGAGGGGGGCACATGCAGTAGGGGGTGAAATGAAAAGGAAGAACTTAAGATCATACAGTGGAATGAAGAAATGCCGTCCTTAGAGCCCCAGTACTGGGAAGTAGGCATGAAGAGAACAGTGGGTTAGTGGGATATTCTAATAAGCAGGAGGGGAGCATAAGCCTCAGCAGAACTGATGTGGTGGCTGGAATCTGAAAACCAATATAGTATAGAGGCCTGTATCTAAATCTTATTAGCATGTCTCCCTAATAGCTGTGTGACTTTAAGCAAGTTTCTTAATGTCTCTTTGCTTCAGTGTCTTCACCTTAAACTGGAGAGAAATATACTATTTAACAGAGTTCACTGAAGGATTGTGTGAATCTACGTAAAGAGCTTAGAAAAGTCACAGGCACATTATGAGCATTCATAATGTTGGGAAATGTTAGTTCCCTAGAAAGACCCCTATAGCTGTGTACAGTGTGACCAAACATTGCTGAGCCAAGAAGGACTTAACAGGATCAAGAGCGACCTAGCCATGTAACACTGGCAACATTTCTCTGTAGCAGTGTGGATTCTCAACAAACTGGCTTGAACTCACAATTCCCCTCTGGGCCAAAGAAGACAAGAATGCTGAGTGATTACCACATAAAATGGGACAAATATAGCCAAAGATCTAGATGTCCATTGGGGAGTATCAGTTGGTCCTAAAACAAAAATCTCCCTTTGATGATAAGTGCTAGAAAAACACAAAGCACCTCATCTCTTCTTGTTTTCTTATGACTGTGCCCTTAAGATGGTGTTTAGCACTGGGGAAAGTGTTATTTCCTCTTTTTAGTCAGGCATAAATCATGCCCTATAACTGAGATATCTAAAAACCCCATTGGATTATCTTCTTACATTTAAAACATCTTGAATATTGGTTATCCAGATGTACCAGACCCTCCTACTTTCTAATATGAATCCTCAATAAACTGGCCTTTATTGAGTATATGTATGACTGTGCTGGGGATAATGGGCTTATAAGACATGGTCTTGCCTTCAAAGAACCTATGATCTAGTTGAGAAATAAAACTACAGTTTGCTAAAAAAAAAAAAAAAAGCCTCTCAACCTGTTCTTCACATGTGTTCTGGCAGCGCAACCCTTCTTTTCTTACTTGTGTTAATTCACCATTGCAGTAACACAACACTAACACCGTGCTTCAACTCTGTTCACAGTGCAGTAGGTTACCAATAAACAAACTAATCACTCCCTAGCCTAGTGTTGCCTGGAAAACAGACCTCATTTTCTATGTGCATGTGTGATTTGTCCTGCCCTTACATACCATTCTGGTACCTGAAATTGTTGCTTAAGGATTCTTTTCATCCTCTTGATTTAGTTGTAATTTTTGAAGCCTTTATAAAAAAATTAAATTGAGGTCATCTATGTAAGGTACCTATTGTAGTATGCAGGGCATAGAAAGTGGTCAATGAAAGTTAATTCAACCTGTTAATACACTTTTGTTCTGCATTTCCAAATCATCCTTTTCCATCACGTAACATAGTCGAGTCCATTTCCATTTTGTGCATTTATTTTTACATTATGGAAGATGAAAACAAAAATGTAAAGCACAAGGAGGAGGATTCATCTCTCTACTGGGATAGGAACATGGGCTCAAATAATATATTCTGTGGAGCAAGAGTAAAAACAATAAATGTCCTGCATAGACTTCCCATTAAGCAGGTAAAATTATTTTCCTATTTTCATAGCTTTGTATGTGAAGCTTTGTATTTTATTTATAGTGTAAATTCTATGCTCTTTTCAGTAGATGCTACTTCTCGTACTGAGCAATGGTTACTAAAGACTATTTTTCACCCCCATGTAATGTGCTCCTGATACACAACCAAAAGCTTTCTTTCAGTTAACCTGCTTGCTCCTTTCATAGCAGTATGGAGCAGTATTTTAAAACATTGAAAACCTCAGGTTTATACATGGTGTCATTTATTTGTATAGTCTTTAAAAATATTCTTCCTGCACAGAGTAACTTATGGTTATTTCTTTGAACTTAATTTTATATAAATACAGCCTGGCTGAGTTTGGCTTTTCATGATTCTTTCTCAAATTTGGGCTTTCTTGTCACTGGCAGATTTTTTTTTTCTCTTCGAAGATTAATTGCATTGTATCTGTAATCTCAGAGGGCTTCTTTGAGATGAGCTAAGGAAACAATAAACATGGTTCTACATTTTTAAATGGGTGATTTGTTGTATAAGACTATGACCGTAATGGAGAAAATGCCAACCATTCCTTGAAGGTTTCTAATTCAGTTCTATACACAGAATTCATCAAGGTGCTCATGGCATGGAGGCTGAGAGCCACCTCCCCTCTCTACCATAGCCTTTACCGGTTTTAATTCTCTTGGTGCATCCATTTGGCTGGGGAGACCAGATAACTACCATTACTACTACTTATGGTTTCACTTTGAACTTGTACTAAATGGAACAGTATCTTTTAATTTCACCAGAAAATGAAATTAATTCAGATTTTAAAAATATAATTAATCTGAAGAAGA
This sequence comes from Prionailurus viverrinus, assembly GCF_022837055.1. Taxonomy (NCBI): domain Eukaryota; kingdom Metazoa; phylum Chordata; class Mammalia; order Carnivora; family Felidae; genus Prionailurus; species Prionailurus viverrinus. Next base: position 215,804,451 of record NC_062561.1, read on the forward strand.
AATGATGAAAAGAGATCATAAATATTTTCTACCCACCTCAAAACTTGCTCTCTATTCAAGATTAAAGATTAACTCTGGCTATCAACAAACACACAAACCGAACACCCAGAAGATTTTGTTCTTTTCTTTTACCAAGAGGACTGGTTTATCTTCATTTGTGTTGGTTGGCAGTAAAACCCAATGCCCAGCAAGATGAAACACTGGTAGATATTCCTCAGGAATGGTTCAGAAAATTTATCCTATTCAGACTTCGTATCTTATTTAGAAGTATAGCCAGTGTCCCAAATACATAATCTTTCAGCACCGCATGTTGTCTGAGACTCTTCGAGCTTCTATTATTTTATACAACCACCATTTTTTGCTGTCCAGTCTGGATAGACAATTAACCACTTCACTGAACTTTTATCTAGGTCTGAGAAAGAGAAAAAAGGCCAGTTATAAAAACTTTTGTAACTTGGAACTTTGGTTATTATAACCCTCTGTCTTTTATAAGACAGTCATGGTAGGCTTTTAAACTCTGAATCCTTTTTTTTCTCCCTATGTCTTATTTATGTGAAGTTAGCAAAGCAAGGTCCAAGGAAAACTAAGACAGAAGTTAAGGATTATAAGAGAGATTAGAATAAGAAGACAGGAGACATAAAAAAAAATCTATATATCCATTCTCTGCAATTTTTTTCCATATCCAAGACATAGACTTATATTTAGAGGATAACTTATAAATCATCTTGGAGGATATTGCATTTAATGCAAAGTCTGTATGGGTGACCAGTTGGCTTGGCAATGATAGATGGACTCACACGACTGGGTCCAGTGGTTCAAATGTAGTTCACTTTGGCAGTGACTAAAAGTCTTTATGATCCAGTGATTGTTCAGCGACCTGAATGAAATGAATTGGTCTCTTTCCTAGCGAATAGCTGTCCATGTCACAAGACTAGAATGTAACCGGTACTAATTGTCTCCCCGATTGATGCTTTCAGAAACAGGGTTCAAGAGGTCAGAAGGAAGAGTGACAAAATGCTCTATTTTTTCACACCATCGCTCATTTATTGAGCTCATTGTACCAGGTCATCCCATTGGCCAGGCAGAGAGGAGGAAACCATTCATTGTTGCAAGCTGAGTTAAACTGAGCCTATCTTAAATGACATGTCTTCAATTCTCTTGATTATCTCTGTGACAAAATCTTTATATATGCCAAATTTAGTCCAACACCTTCACTCCTGGTGGGGGGACAAGAGCAAAAGCAGTGTTAGAAAAGAAAAATAGTCTCTAAAATGACAAATGCTTTTGATCATTTAGAGCAAAGTCCAGATTTGAAAGAGTCATGGAATTAGCTTCATAGTTTCTTTATAATTATATCCTACTGTGTTGGAGAGTTGATTTAAAATTTACTCTCATCAGTGCTTGTCCTTCAGGACCCATTAGAGTATTTTTTAACATTTTTGTTCTACATAAAATGAAGTCCAGAAGAATTTTCCCTGGATGGGAAGAATTAATAATGTGAAGATGTCAGTCTTTACTAAATGAATATAAAAATAAAATTCAACCCCAATCAGCGTCCAAAAAGTTGGTATTAAAATCCAGAGGGAAAAATTCCAAGAGAATTAATAATAATGAGGTACACACAATAATATTGAAAGAGACAAAAGAGTTACTGTAGTAAAATAATATGAGCCTGGAAGTTAAATAGACAAGCAGATCAATGGAACCCAGTGGGACGGTGGACACATACACACATCCCCACATATGGAAACTTGGTATTTGTTAGGCATGGTGTTTCAAATCCATGAGACGTTTAGACAATTAAGTATTCAAAAGCAAAACACAAAATTGGATTCCCTCCTCATACTATACACAAAAGATAAACTACAGATGGATCAGAAATCTAAATGTAAAACTTATAAAAGTATTCAAAGAAAATGTCAGTTTGGAGTAGTGTTCTTTTTTTTTTTTTATGAAATTTATTGACAAATTGGTTTCCATACAACACCCAGTGCTCATCCCAAAAGGTTCCCTCCTCAATACCCATCACCCACCCTCTCCTCCCTCCCACCCCCCATCAACCCTCAGTTTGTTCTCAGTTTTTAACAGTCTCTTACACTTTGGCTCTCTCCCATTCTAACCTCTTTTTTTTTTTTTTCCTTCCCCTCCCCCATGGGTTCCTGTTAAGTTTTGGAGTAGTGTTCTTAAGTAAGATTTGGAAAGCAGGACCCATAAAGAAAACACCATGGTTAGATTTGAGTACATTAAAATTCTAATTTCTGTAAAGGGTAACAAATCCAAAGTTAAAATACAAACAGCTAATGTGAAAATATTGTAACTTACATAACAGGTATGTCTAATAAATACTTTCAGAGTTCTTCCAATAAGTGGAGAAAAAATGTTAACCTCTTAGTAGAAAAATGAACTAAGAATATGAACAGGCAATTCAGAGATGAAGAGCTGGATAGGACTGATAAACATATAAAAAGTCGTTCAACTTAAGTACTAATTAAAGGAATGAAAATTAAAACAGGATGCCCTTTTGGCTATTATATTTGGACAGTATAAAGAAAATTGAAAACATTTTGTGCTGTGCTATGTTAGGCGAAGCTGTGGTATGAAAATGACCTTTTCTTACACTATTGTGTTAAAGGGAATTTGCAAGTTTTGGAGATTAGTTTGGTAATAGCTATTAAAAATTCAAATGCACATTTCCTATAACCTAGAAATACCTATAGCTATACGTATTCTGAGGACTGTCACCTATAGCTGTGGGTTCAAAAGCATACATTTATGCCTATCACAAACATAAATGTCCATTAATAAGAAAATGACAAAATAAATTACATCATCTTTACATCGGATTCTATGTAACCATTGAAAAGAATGGAGTCCAGTTACACATGCTAACATGAAAAAAATGTGCTATATTGTCAAGTGAAAAAATGTGCAGTATGTCAGTTCTTGTATGTGTGTGTCTGTGTGTGTGTCTTTGTGTGTATTTCTGTATAATCTTAGGAAAATATTGAGAAGTATGTGTCCCTAGTTGTTGGAAGTACTAAAATTTTAAAGCAGTTGGAAGAGTGAGTGGGATTGAAGGCAAGGTGGGACTTTTACTTCCTTAAATAACTTTCAAAAGATGGGAACATGGGTAATTGTCTGGACCTGAAATTTTGGGCTTTTTAGTGAGATAGGTTTGTGCCTGCATGGCCATTTGCCATGTGTACCTTGTCAACTTCCGTTGCTCCAGTAAGGCAAGAATGCAAGAATGCAAGAATGATCATTAGCCTGCTCATCAAAGAAGCAATTCAGATGTGGCTAAGAAGGCCATTGTGAGTGTACAAAGCACCAACATGCCCCATACTGGGATGTAGGTAAAAAGAAAGTGACTCTTCCCTGCCTGTGGGGAGAATGTTTGACTTCCTGTCACTGATGCTTAATTTCAGAGTTATTTGCCTATGGTTTCTTTTTGTTGTTGTTGTTGTTAACATATAACACTGATCATAAAATAAGTCTTAGTAATTATGAACTTTGTGAAATTTGGCACAAATGTCCACAAAATTTGGCAGTTGGAAAAATTATTATTATTTTATTTTTTAAAAATTAAATTTTTTAATTTTTTGATATAATTTATTGTCAAATTGGCTTACATACAACACCCAGTGCTCATCCCAACAAGTGGAAAAAAATATTTTTAAAACATTTGGGCTTTTAGTTCAGTGTTTTAATAATGTGAATAGTTTTTAAATGAGAGCATGTTTCTCTCTTCTTCCCTCCCTCCTTCTCTTTCTTTCTCTCTCCTTTCTCCCTCCTTCCCCCACCCTCCCTTCCCTCTCTCTTTCTTCCTTCCTTTCTTCCTCTCTCTCTTTCTTCCTCCCTCCTTCCGTCTTTTTCTTTCTCTCTCTCTCTTTCTAAATAGTTCTAGTAGTTCAAGTTGTCAACTTGGTATTTGAATCAAAAAGAGAATCAGTGGCCCCCTCAGAGTATGACAAAATTTTCAATTACTAAATGCAAAACTTGTTCTTCCTACTCGTGTTTATAACACATTATGGAAATATGTCTTCTCATTTCTTAAAGTACCAAATTGTTAGGGCACCTAGGTAGCTTAGTTGAGCATCTGACTGTTGATTTTGGCCCAGGTCATGGTATCACGGTTGGTGAGTTAGAGCCCTGCATTGAGCTCCACATTGAGCCTTGCATCGAGCTCCGCAGAGCCTGCTTGGGATTCTCTATCTCCCTCTCTCTCTGCCCCACCCCTGTGTACATGCACACACGTGTGCGTGCGCTCTCTCTCAAACAAATAAACTTAAAAAGAAGTACCAAATTGTTTTTAAAGTCACTTCTTTCTTATTTACACTCCTTTTTCTTTTATATAACAGTTCTCAGCTTTTGGCTTTTGGAGCAGGTTTGTTCTTTTATGCAGCAGACATCAAAATAGACATTTATATTTTCATATTTAAGTAATTTTTTTTACCATGACTAACATTCTAATTTGTAGTTATAATGTCAAGGTGATATCCTCCAGGTGGGAGATTTTATTGCTAGATTGGATGTGAACTTTCCTTCTGTTTATATCACAGCTTTATTATTGTCATCTCTCCTAAGAAATATTCTTGTATAGAGAAATAATAAGTAAAATCCTAATTTAAGCAATGAGTGTTGGGGAGTGATTATGGCATTTGCCCAGTACTAAGCTAGAAATAAAACCTAGAGAGGCAAAGTTGTGGAGATCAATTTTCCTGAAATGCTGCTTTTGACTTGCCAATCTGTTATTCCCAATTCTTTAGTATTTTAGTTCTGTACCATCTTTTGGCTTTTATAAAGTAAAACAAAACATTTGCCCTGACCTTCTTTGCAATCTGTTATCGCCCCCTTAATACCTGAAAGGGGCAGAGAATGATGAAGAGTTGGTTGAATCTGGTGCAGGACAGGCCTTGAAAGAGCTCACTTATTGTTCAAGGAGAAATTACAAGGAAAAAGGATCCTAACATCAGTAATATTCTTGATATTTCCTGTAAAAAAAAGGGGGGGGGAAGACAAAAACAGACATTAAAAAGCTAACAGAAGTAAAAAAAAAAGGCAAATTTCAGAAGTCATTGACCCATAAATGGATATTTGTATACAGATTTTATACATGACAGTAAAAATTAGCCATTTTAAAAGCACTTTGGGGATCAGATTTAGTAGTGGTAATTCAGATTCTAGGCAGGAAGTTCCTTGATGTCAGCTTTGGAAGTAGGACAGTTTTTTTTGGCTAGAAATCCAGAGGTGGGGAAAAAGACACAAAATTGTTGGAATAACATTAAAGTGATACCACCAAATGAACTTGAGATAAAAATAATTTATATGTGGTTCAGTAATGAAATGATGCAGACATTATTTTAAGTGAAAAGCAACACAGTATAATAAAGTTTATTGGAAACATTTAGATCCAGGCTAAGGGGATATATGTGCAGTGACAAATGGAGGTATAGCTAAATCACTCATTATGGAGGGACTGAGGGTGACAGCAACTAATGCAAAGGGACAGCTCTGTGCCTGCTTACCAGGGTTTGTACAGCACTACGGGAGCTTAAATAACTCAGGTATTCAGAGGAGTAACACAGCCACGAGCAAAGAAGCTGCTGTGTACCGGTTTAGTTAGATGAAAAAACGCACACAGTATCCACATTCCTGCATGTGCTCAGGAATCAGGCTTCTCTTGTCTGGTTTGCATGTTTATTGGGCAGGAAATGATCTGTCAGCTTAATTTAGAATGTGTATTTTCAATAGAGCTGACATTGGGTTAAAAAAATCAATATAAGACTTACAAGATAAAGTAATGTTATCTTATTGACAGCTATCAATAATGGATAATGAGGCCTTAGCTTGAACCTCCTTGAACAAACAAGGACTTGAGGCTGTTAACAGGTTATAAATGAAATTCTAATTATGTAGAACAGTTAGCTTGAATTCTAGTCTGAGACATTAATGTAATTAATTTATGGAAAAGTGGCAGTTTGAGTGTGAGAATTCAAGTGCATGTTTTATTAAGTTATTTTTATAAATAGGTACACTTTTAGAGAAAAATACCTTTCCTCTTTGCAAACACCTATTGCAGATGTATATATGACATAAAAACACATGTGCATATGAAACAGATTTTTTTTTCAGTTTGTGGGACAGCATTATAAATTTCCTAAGTAGAAAGGAAATATGAGTTGCTCAGGCAATCTAATAAAATTCAGATAGAAATAATTGAGTTCAAGATATCCAGGTTCCTCAGTATCAGTTCAAAATTAAAATAAATTTTTGTATTCTGTGAAAGTAAGGTCACTGTTAAAAGTTCCTGTTTTGTCTTTGCTATGGTTTTAAAATAACAGAACAAAAGCACAACTCCAGAGGTCTTTCCAAGAGGTTGACTTTTCCAGAAAGTTAGGATCCTTAGATAGGGAGAGATAGAGATAGCCTTTTAAAAATCTCTCGTATGAAGTTTTATCCATAATGGCCAAAGCTTGTAAGCAGGCAAGATGTCCTTCAGTAGGTGAAGGCATAAACAGACTGGTACATCCATGCAATGAAATGTTATTTGGTGATAAGGAGAAATGAGTTATTAAGCCCTGAAAAGACATGGAGTACATGTAAATGCGTGTTGGTAAGTGAAAGAAGTCAGTCTGAGAAGGTTGCACACGGTATGATTCTAAATATTTGACTTTCGAGGAAGGCATAACTATAGAGACCGAAAAAGATCAGTGGTTTCCAGGGACTAGGGCAGTGATGGGGGTGAGTTAGAGGTGGGGATTTCATAGATGGAGCAGAGCAGATTTTTAGGGCAGTGACACTATTCTGTATGATACCATAATGGTGGATACGTGACATTATTTATTTGGCAAAATCCATAGAATGTGTGAACCCTAATGTAAACTTTCGACTTTGGGTGATAATGACTTGTCTGTGTAGTTTCATCGATTGTAAAAAATGTACCAAACTATTATAGGATGTTAATAATAAGGGAAACTGTGTGTGTATGGGATGGGTGGTGGTCAGAGAGGTAAGTATGTGGGAACTCCTTCAGTTTTTCTGTAAACCTAAAGCTGCTCTAACAAATAAGGTCTATTAATTAAAAAAAAAATTCTCTCTTCAAAATTAGAGTAAACAGAAATGTTACCAGTGAGTTGGGGTTGACCTGAATGCAATCTAGGGTTGGGACGGTGACTTTGATCACTTAAGTCAAAGACAGATTTTGTGCAACATTGTCTGATTAGATGGCTCCCATTGTAGGAATAACTGCCCACAGGGTACATAAATGACAACTTGGTTATTCTTCCAGGAAACTCCTCTGACTAACCAAGACCCTGATCATTTTGGAAAGATCTTCACAGTCATATTTGGCTACCTAAGTCCAATGATTGTGTTTTCCTGACATTTGCATGTCTTTCATACTTACTCCTAAGGTGCAAGTCAAGGTATTTTTGGGATAGAGGCAAGTAAATGTTTGGCTTTCCCACAAGCAGTACAGTTCTGGGGGGCACATGTAGTGTCTTAGGAAAGAAAGTATATTTCTACTTGTTGTTTACTACCCTCCAAGTGAGACTTAAAAATTGGTCACAAAGAACAGGATGACAGAGCCTCCAATGTGGTCTTGTGGCTGGCTATTAAGCCTACGGTTCCCAGTTTAGTTTGACTAATTGAGTCTAGATCTTGATTTCAGAAGAAATAACTGAGGACAGTCAGTTCAGTCTTTCCTGTTTGTCTATACCATTAGCCAGTGGCATTTTTTCTGCCTTATGGAATGACTTAGACTGGGGAAGCAGGGAGGTGAAAACATCAAGATATATAATAGATATTTTGTGTAGGGAGTTTGTGAGCTGGGGTCGTCCTGCTGTTTCCTATTGGATTTATCAGTAAAGGGAGTAGTGACAAAACTGTAGTCAGAATCATCTAGTAGAGGATGGAACACTGCCAGTCAGCTGAATTTAAGGTGCTTGCAATTGTTGGGAAGAGTTTTACTGCATTTCCCTTTCATAAGGAAAGTTCTATGTATGAAGCTCCTCCTTTCTTTGAACCTTCCAGGGTCTAAGATGCTCCCTATCCCAGGCACTTGCGTTGTTGTGTGCTCTCTCTACACTGTCACAATATGTCGTCTTCTTTAGGTAACTTTACTTTTTTCCAGTCATCTCCTGCTTACTCTCAAACTTTACTTCTGGAAACATGAGGTGTAAAAGAGGTAGAACATAATTATAAAACTTAAAGAGGCCCCAAATGTGTCAACCTCAGCCAACAGAGCCCTTGTAGGGATACTTATGGGGGTCATTATCATTATGGTCTAAGGTCATTAGACCCTAGTGGTCATTATTCTTATGGCCTAAGACCATGGCATTCTAATAAAAGAATCTAGGCAATTGAACCAGAATCAAGTTTGAATCCCCTAGAATCCCTTTTGGTTGGGCCGTCACCCAGGGAATGTTTGAACCAGATTGTCCTGGGATCACTACAGGGGAAAGGTGATATATCATGCCCATGACAGGTCAAGGTAAGATTCTGAATTTTCAAAATTAGGTGTATATAAATCCCACTATCACTTTGTCCTGATCATTATCTAAAGGATAATTATTTCTTGTTTTGTATTATTCCAGTATTACTTATATTTTTTTCATAAGTCACATTGGATAGTTACTATCTCTCTACGTGTCTGTTTTTCCTACAAAAGAGTAAGTTCTTTAAGGCAAGAAAGTGACCTTTACCTTTGTATTCCTAGGGCCTACGAGGGTACCCATTAATGTAGACGGCTTTTAAAAGTGTTTTTTAACTAGATTCAATGGTGAAAGATGGACTAGGGTAATATTTTTCAAATAAATGTGAATTTTGTAAAATACACAGAATCTGATTAAAAAGGAAATGATTATTGATTAGTTATATGTGGAGGAAACAATATGTTGGGGGATAAATATTACATATTTTTAAAAAAATTCTATAATTTCATATTACTTCAGGAAAAAGTCAATAAAAGTCTAGGAGATTAGTGTGTGTTTCTTGTGTTTTTTTCCCCATTGCATTAAACTATTTAGTAATGTTTTGGCATTTAATAGCTATCTATAGAATTATTTGATTGGATTATATTAATTTTTTGGTCTTAATGATGCTTATCAAATTAGTTCATTAAAGTGAAAAAAAATCAGACTAAATTTCAAAGTGCCTGCCTGAGATGAATGACAATTTCATGAAACTAAAGAGTCAAGCACTTAAAAAAAAAAAAAAAAAAAAAAAAAGAACAGATTTTCTCTAGTTTTGTTCAAATATCTTGTGCTGACTTTGGGCAACAGTGGGCAACGGGCTGTGGGTCTCTGGTTCAAGTGCTGATGTGCTTTTATTTGGAGAATTTCAGCCAGCCTGTTTTATAAAGGCAACATGAGAAGAGAAATTGCTGCAGATAAGCAGTGAATGTCTATGAATGGTGTGGGGGAATAACAAGCTTGTCTCTGAGGTATTGCTGACTCAATGGCATGCTTTGCTTGGCTTTCAAGTCTGAGTTACTGCTTTACTGCTGGCCTATGAGGCTCACCTTCCCTTGTTTTTCCTCTAATTTCTTCTGAATGCACTCCCCAGGAAGTGAAAGTTACAACTTGTCTTGATAGACATTCCAAAGCCTATAGACTTGATGGACATAGAGAATGTATTCAGAAGCTTCCTGCTCAGCTATCACACTCTTTGTTCTTTTGTGCATATCCTAAGTGAACTTTGCTCCAGACAAATTAGCCTAGGGCAAGGCGTTATAAAGAGTTGATTCCAAGAAAGACACAAAACACAGGAAAAGGGAGTAGTCATTTATTTCCATTTATGTTCCTATTTTTAGCCAAACATTTATCATTTTCATCTTTAATTCTTCCTACTAATGTTAGTAATTCATAGTTTTACTTTGTTGTGAGCATAAAATTTTTTTGTCTCTTACACTTTTTAAGCAATCGTCAATTTAAGGGGCAAGAAATCCTCACATTTGAGGGGATGGAGAACTATTTATCATGCGACTGGAAGCCAAAAGAAAGCTGGAGTAGCCATACTTATATCAGACAAACTAGACTTTAAATTAAAGGCTGTAACAAGAGATGAAGAAGGACAGTATATAATAGTTACAGGGTCTATCCATCAGGAAGAGCTAACAATTATCAATGTCTATGCACCGAATACCGGAGCCCCCAAATATATAAAACAATTACTCATAAACATAAGCAACCTTATTGATAAGAATGTGGTAATTGCAGGGGACTTTAATACACCACTTACAGAAATGGATAGATCAACTAGACACACGGTCAATAAAGAAACAAGGGCCCTGAATGAGACATTGGATGAGATGGACTTGACAGATATATTTAGAACTCTGCATCCCAAAGCAACAGAATATACTTTCTTCTCGAGTGCACATGGAACATTCTCCAAGATAGATCATATACTGGGTCACAAAACAGCCCTTCATAAGTTTACAAGAATTGAAATTATACCATGCTTACTTTCAGACCACAATGCCATGAAGCTTGAAATCAACCACAGGAAAAAGTCTGGAAAACCTCCAAAAGCATGGAGGTTAAAGAACACCCTACTAACGAATGAGTGGGTCAACCAGGCAATTAGAGAAGAAATTAAAAAATATATGGAAACAAACGAAAATGAAAATACAACAATCCAAACGCTTTGGGACGCAGCAAAGGCAGTCCTGAGAGGAAAATACATTGCAATCCAGGCCTATCTCAAGAAACAAGAAAAATCCCAAATACAAAATCTAACAGCACACCTAAAGGAACTAGAAGCAGAACAGCAAAGGCAGCCTAAGCCCAGCAGAAGAAGAGAAATAATAAAGATCAGAGCAGAAATAAACAATATAGAAACTAAAAAAACTGTAGAGCAGATCAACGAAACCAAGAGTTGGTTTTTTGAAAAAATAAACAAAATTGACAAACCTCTAGCCAGGCTTCTCAAAAAGAAAAGGGAGATGACCCAAATAGATAAAATCATGAATGAAAATGGAATTATTACAACCAATCCCTCAGAGATACAAACAATTATCAGGGAATACTATGAAAACTTATATGCCAACAAATTGGACAACCTGGAAGAAATGGACGAATTCCTGAACACCCACACGCTTCCAAAACTCAATCAGGAGGAAATAGAAAGCTTGAACAGACCCATAACCAGCGAAGAAATTGAATCGGTTATCAAAAATCTCCCAACAAATAAGAGTCCAGGACCAGATGGCTTCCCAGGGGAGTTCTACCAGACGTTTAAAGCAGAGATAATACCTATCCTTCTCAAGCTATTCCAAGAAATAGAAAGGGAAGGAAAACTTCCAGACTCATTCTATGAAGCCAGTATTACTTTGATTCCTAAACCAGACAGAGACCCAGTAAAAAAAGAGAACTACAGGCCAATATCCCTGATGAATATGGATGCAAAAATTCTCAATAAGATACTAGCAAATCGAATTCAACGGCATATAAAAAGAATTATTCACCATGATCAAGTGGGATTCATTCCTGGGATGCAGGGCTGGTTCAACATTCGCAAATCAATCAACGTGATACATCACATTAACAAAAAAAGAGAGAAGAACCATATGATCCTGTCAATCGATGCAGAAAAGGCCTTCGACAAAATCCAGCACCCTTTCTTAATAAAAACCCTTGAGAAAGTCGGGATAGAAGGAACATACTTAAAGATCATAAAAGCCATTTATGAAAAGCCCACAGCTAACATCATCCTCAACGGGGAAAAACTGAAAGCTTTTTCCCTGAGATCAGGAACACGACAAGGATGCCCACTCTCACCGCTGCTGTTTAACATAGTGCTGGAAGTTCTAGCATCAGCAATCAGACAACAAAAGGAAATCAAAGGCATCAAAATTGGCAAAGATGAAGTCAAGCTTTCGCTTTTTGCAGATGACATGATATTATACATGGAAAATCCGATAGACTCCACCAAAAGTCTGCTAGAACTGATACAGGAATTCAGCAAAGTTGCAGGCTACAAAATCAATGTACAGAAATCAGTTGCATTCTTATACACTAACAATGAAGCAACAGAAAGACAAATAAAGAAACTGATCCCATTCACAATTGCACCAAGAAGCATAAAATACCTAGGAATAAATCTAACCAAAGATGTAAAGGATCTGTATGCTGAAAACTATAGAAAGCTTCTGAAGGAAATTGAAGAAGATTTAAAGAAATGGAAAGACATTCCCTGCTCATGGATTGGAAAAATAAATATTGTCAAAATGTCAATACTACCCAAAGCTATCTACACATTCAATGCAATCCCAATCAAAATTGCACCAGCATTCTTCTCGAAACTAGAACAAGCAATCCTAAAATTCATATGGAACCACAAAAGGCCCCGAATAGCCAAAGGAATTTTGAAGAAGAAGACCAAAGCAGGAGGCATCACAATCCCAGACTTTAGCCTCTACTACAAAGCTGTCATCATCAAGACAGCATGGTATTGGCACCAAAACAGACACATAGACCAATGGAATAGAATAGAAACCCCAGAACTAGACCCACAAACGTATGGCCAACTCATCTTTGACAAAGCAGGAAAGAACATCCAATGGAAAAAAGACAGCCTCTTTAACAAATGGTGCTGGGAGAACTGGACGGCAACATGCAGAAGGTTGAAACTAGACCACTTTCTCACACCATTCACAAAAATAAACTCAAAATGGATAAAGGACCTAAATGTGAGACAGGAAACCATCAAAACCTTAGAGGAGAAAGCAGGAAAAGACCTCTCTGACCTCAGCCGTAGCAATCTCTTACTCGACACATCCCCAAAGGCAAGGGAATTAAAAGCAAAAGTGAATTACTGGGACCTTATGAAGATAAAAAGCTTCTGCACAGCAAAGGAAACAACCAACAAAACTAAAAGGCAACCAACGGAATGGGAAAAGATATTTGCAAATGACATATCGGACAAAGGGCTAGTATCCAAAATCTATAAAGAGCTCACCAAACTCCACACCCGAAAAACAAATAACCCAGTGAAGAAATGGGCAGAAAACATGAATAGACACTTCTCTAAAGAAGACATCCGGATGGCCAACAGACACATGAAAAGATGTTCAGCGTCGCTCCTTATCAGGGAAATACAAATCAAAACCACACTCAGGTATCACCTCACGCCAGTCAGAGTGGCCAAAATGAACAAATCAGGAGACTATAGATGCTGGAGAGGATGTGGAGAAACGGGAACCCTCTTGCACTGTTGGTGGGAATGCAAATTGGTGCAGCCGCTCTGGAAAGCAGTGTGGAGGTTCCTCAGAAAATTAAAAATAGACCTACCCTATGACCCAGCAATAGCACTGCTAGGAATTTATCCAAGGGATACAGGAGCACTGATGCATAGGGCCACTTGTACCCCAATGTTCATAGCAGCACTCTCAACAATAGCCAAATTATGGAAAGAGCCTAAATGTCCATCAACTGATGAATGGATAAAGAAATTGTGGTTTATATACACAATGGAATATTACATGGCAATGAGAAAAAATGAAATATGGCCTTTTGTAGCAACGTGGATGGAACTGGAGAGTGTGATGCTAAGTGAAATAAGCCATACAGAGAAAGACAGATACCATATGGTCTCACTCTTATGTGGATCCTGAGAAACTTAACAGGAACCCATGGGGGAGGGGAAGGAAAAAAAAAAAAAAAAGAGGTTAGAATGGGAGAGAGCCAAAGCATAAGAGACTGTTAAAAACTGAGAACAAACTGAGGGTTGATGGGGGGTGGGAGGGAGGAGAGGGTGGGTGATGGGTATTGAGGAGGGCACCTTTTGGGATGAGCACTGGGTGTTGTATGGAAACCAATTTGTCAATAAATTTCAGAAAAAAAAAAAAAAAAGAAATCCTCACATTTAATGAGGGAACAACTTGATCAACATGTATGCTTGAGGTTTTTACTATCTGGAATTTGAGGTAACACTATAGATGTTATAGATTGTTGAATTATGCTCAATCACTATATCTTACCTTGTAAAAAATCTTAATTTCATTAAGCAAAATGTTAACCTTCCAGTGTTTGATTCAACAGAATATCAGTGTCATTTTTTTTTTCTGGGAAGTATTCCCTGACTTATGGCATATTATTAGAATAACATATCACACATGTTACAGTTGATTGTGTATATCTTGTGTATATGTCTGGCTTATTAGTGACTTGAGAGGGAAAGAAGAAAGTTCAATTTGTACCTCAGTTTATCCATTTTCTAGCCTTGTACTTGGTAGACAGAAAACACATTGTCCATTGCCTGTTGAGTTGAAGTAAATCCTAGTCTCATCTAAAAACTTAGTATGGTTGCTTAATTTTAACAGGAACATGAAGATGAATTGTTATAGTGCTCTCTTTCATGAACAAGAATTTCTCTTCTTAAATAAAGATTGTATTACAGGCTTTTCTTTTTCTTGTTTTATAATATTATAATAATGTTCTAAGTTACTACTTCAGGTACTTCAGCTCTTACTGGACTCCATAGTCAGACTTATCTCTCAGAAATGCTTCTAGTATATCTTTGCTCAAAATCCTTGGAAACATCCCCATTAGGAAGGGGTAAACTGGACTACTTTGCATCCCTTACAGTGGCTGACACGGTACTTTGTGTAGTTATTCAATGGATGCTGATTAACTGGGAGATGTCAGCCTGAAGGTGGTTCTGACACTGGGCTGCTGAGTTCTGCGTTTAGCCACATCTTGTTAAATTCATGTATCAATGATGTGTATGAATACATAGAATGTATGCTTATCAGATTTGCAAATGACCTGAGGCTGAGATGGATGGCAAATATATTAGATGACAGAATCAGAATCTGAAAACATTTTGACAAGCTTCCTTTAACAGGATGAAATTTAATACGGATAAAGGTAAAAGCTTACCTTAAAACAAAAAACAAAAAACAAAAAACTTTTCCTGCTGAACAACTGCAAGTAGAAATGTGGAAGACTCTAAGAAAGGACCATTAATGGTACAGCAGCCACACAGGCCAATGGAGTAGAAGGAAGGAGGTGAAGGTTGGCCCACTGGCATTGGTTAGACCATATCTGAAGTCTTGTGTGCAATTCTGGGTTCCACATTTTCAGAGAGATACAGGTGAATTTGAATGTGGTTAGAGGATGTCAAAGGGTCTTTTCTTTTTATTAATTTAATTTAATTTAATTTAATTTAATTTAATTTAATTATTATATTAGAGAGAGAGAGAGACCGAGCATGAGCAAGGGAGGGGCAGAGAGATGGAGACAGAATGTGAAGCAGGCTCCAGTCTCTGAGCTGTTAGCAAAGAGACCCACATGGGGTTTGAACCCATGAGCAGTGAGATCTTGACCTGAGCCGAAGTCAGATGTCTAACCGACTGAGCCGACCAAGTGCCCCAAAGGGTCTTAAATTTATGCTGTGAAATGAATATTTTTCTATGATCAGAGAAAATTCATAGGAAATATGCTGGTATTTTTTTTTTTTTTTTAACAGTGGAAGTACTATCATGAGGAAAAGAGATTTGTCTGGTATTGCATGTTGTCAAAGTTTTGACTAGCATTCGCTATCTGGAAGTTACAGGGAAAACAACTTTGGCTAACTCTAGGGAAAAACTTTTTAATAGCCAGCTTTTAATTAAGTCACGAATTGCCCAGGAAAGCATTGAGTTGTCCAATTTCTTTCCAAGAGAGGGAAAAATCCAATAAGGAGGAGGCTGCATGAAAACAACAGATACCACTACATACTTATTAGAATGGCTAAAATCCAAAACACTGACAACACCAAATGCTGGCAAGGATGTAGAACAACGAGAACTCCTACTCAGTTCCGGTGGGAATGCAAAATGGTTTAACCACTTTGGAAGACAGCTTGGCAGTTTCTTGCAAAACTAAATATATACTGTTATCATACCACCCAGACACCATGTTCTTTGCTGTTTACCCAAATGAGTGGAAAACTTATGTCCACACAAAAACATGCACTCAAATGTTTATAACAGCTCTATTCGTAACTGCCAAAACTCAGATGCAACCAAGATGTACTTCTCAAGGTGAATGGATAAACAAACTGTGGTACATCCAGTTTTCATTTATAAATAAAATAATAATAACAACAAGTATTAAAAAGAAATGAGTTATCAAGCCATTAAAAGACACAGAAGTACCCTAACTGCATTTTGCTAAGTGAAAAAAAGTCAATCTGAAAGGGCCACCAGTATATCACATTTTGGAAAAGATAAAACCATGAAACACTGAAAAGATCAATGGTTGGCAGAGGTTGAATGGAAGGTGGGATACAGGGGATTTTTAGAACAGTGGTTTCCATATTATTATTTTGCTTACTCTGTATGATATTATAATGGTGGATACATGGAATTATATATTTGTCAAAACCCACAGAATGTATAACACCAAGAGTGAACCCTAATGTAAACTATGCAGTTTGGGTGACAATGATGTGTCAGTGTAGGTTCATGAATTGTAACAAATATACCACACTAATGCAAGATATTAACGATAGGGGAAACGGTGGGAGATGGGGGGTGATGGGGGTATATGGGAACTCTATATACTTTCTTTTTTTTTTTAATGTTTATTTATTTTTGACAGAGAGACAGAGCATGAGCAGGGGAGGGGCAGAGAGAGAGGGAGACACAGAATCCAAAGCAGGCTCCAGGCTCTGAGCTGTCAGGCACAGAGCCCGACATGGGGCCTGAACCCACAGACTGCGAGACCATGACCCGAGCCGAAGTCGGACGCTCAACCAACCGAACCACCCAGGCACCCCTCTGTATACTTTCTATAAACCTACAACTGCTCTTTAAAAAAAAAGGATACATGAGTTAGTGATGAGGTAGGGCATAGTGACTGGGATCTACTGCCCTGAGGCTTTTTCTGTGGCATCTAATAAGGGTCTGTAGAGATTACAGTGAGGAAGAGAACTGACCTCAGTAGCAGAGGAGCAGTTTCCAGTGTCGGGTGTAAAGGACACTTGGAAAGCATAGAGGGGAACTGCAAAATAAAGAGGAGTTTCAGGCAACAGGAGAGTAAGACTCCAAGGTAGAGTGTCAGGCAACAGGAGAGTAAGACTCTAAGATGGAAAACAAAGACATTAGCGAGTTCTCATGGCTTCTGGAGTCTGGTGTAGGACAGCTGGTTCAAAGGCATAAAGAGTGGCTGACCTTGAACTTCCTGTCTCTGGAGGAACTACTTTCTGGAAATGCTACACACACATAGACACAGACACACACAAATATGTATATATACACACATATGCATATACGTACCCACATGTATGCATACATAATTGTATACAGACACGTGTACACCCTATATACACAGATATATTTATATGTAAATGCATATACACATAAATAAATAAGGATAATTTTAGATACTGAGAAACACTATTAAGAATATAAAATAGATCTATGTGATGGAAATAACACTGGCAGGGTGGAGGGAGATGAGCTTTATCAGGGATAGTCAGGCAAGGTCCTTTATGGAGTAGGTAGACATTGGAGCTGATACCTGAAAGATGCAAAGAAAGCAGATATCATAAGGGCTGAAAAAATAACACTGAAGCAAAACTACATATTTTTACATTTAATTGTTAATATTCTATTAGTTTCCTTTGGAGTGTGTGTGTGTGTACATGTGTGTGTTATGTGTGTGTGTATGTGTGTGTTATGGAGTGTGTGTATACATACATGTGTGTGTATGTTATGGAGTGTGTGTGTGTATGTGTGTGTTCTGCCGTTAGTAAGGGAGAAGGGAAAGTATTTAGAAAGCAAAGGAAGAAAAGACAAAAATAGAAACCAAGCTATTTCAAGGATTGAACTCAAGAATTTTACAAAAGGTGTTTAGAAAAACATAGCACTCTAGGAGCACCTGGGTTGGCTCAGTTGGTTAAGCATCCAACTCTTGATTTCAGCTCAGGTCATGACCTCATGGTCTTGAGATTGAGCCCTGTGTTGGGCTCCGCGCTGGGTGTGGAGCCTGCTTAAAAGATTCTCTCTGTCCCTTTCCCTCTACCGCTCCCCTCCCCAGTTGCACTCATTCTCAAAAAACAAAAACAAAAGCAAAATCAAAAACAAAAACAAAAACAAAAAATGTGGGACTCTAGTACTTACCAAGAATGACAATAGATCATTTTTCTTGTAATGGATCTGAAGAATAGCTTCCTACCTAGCCTGGGAAAATTTGATTACTTTCTCAAGTTAAAAAAACATAAGCAAGAATTGTGATAATAGTTTGGGACAAAAATTTTTAAAAGTAAAAAACCTTTTTTGGATGAATTATCTACCACAAACTATGTATCTCTCAGAGTAAAACATTTATTTGTGAGCATGGCCTTTTTTTTTTTTTCTGGTAAAAGAGGTGACAGAAAAAGGGTATGGTTAGAAGCACTGTGAAATGACCAAACTGTGCACACACTGGGGCACATGTCTTTTGCTTCTTATGGTCCTGGGGGAGATGTGAAGAGATGAAACACATTCAGTCATGCATACAGGCTTTGCGAATGTACATAGGTCTAGAACAGCTATGAGAGAAGAACGAAGTGAGAACAGGCAGTAGCAGGAGAGACGTAGGGGTGATGGAGAGCATGATAGTAGAACAGCCTAGGACAGAAGAGAAAGGAGAGAGAGAGAGGAGAGAGACACACGACTCCCTGTAATGTGATCTGGGAGAGAATATTTAACCATGAACTTATCAAAAGATTTATGAATGGGTCACCCATGATTTGGTAATGACCAGTGCAAATGTGCAGTTGTCTTAAGTAATGTCGCCTGTAAGAAGTCAAAAGTGTCATGTTCTCTCCTCTTTCAAGTTTATGTGTCTTCTCCCCATGTTCTTTTTCTGTGAAAAGGCAGATACTCATCAGGCTTATGATGTGCTATTACACCTGTTTAAAGGTCTATCCAAGATTTTGGTTGGTGGCCTTCAAAATGTTTGCCCATGACTGTTCAAATCTCTCAGGCTGCAGTTGAGAATCGTTGAAGAGCTGTTGTACATGGTAGACCATGGGGCTTTCCTGTTGCTTTCGGAGTTCCACCTCTGCAACTTCTGTCAGGCAGTTTCACTCCATGTCATACATCTGCAAAGTCAAATTCAAGGAAACCCATTCACCACAGTGAAATTCAGTAATAATTTAAGCGGATATACTTCAGCACAAAAGGATTTATTTTGGTGTGTTTTTAGGGCTTGGTACAACACACTGATACAAAAATACTAAATCACCAGGAAAAAAAAGTAGTATTGTAAATGATGTGAGAAGGGAAAAAAGAACAAAGGACTTTTCTCCAATCAAATGCAAATGAAAATGACCCGCAAGATTCTGAAAACACTCTTTCTCCTGACAATGAACATTTTCATGCGGTGAAATCCATTTTTGAGACTCATTAGCAAACGCTGTGATCTTGCTTATTTTGTATAGCAGCGTCTGGTTATTTCAAATTGATTAGGAGACCTCTGATGTGGGAGAGCGAATCACTGAACTACCCCAGGTATTTCTGTAATTGGTTATCATGCTTAATTACAAATGTTTCAGCACAGCCAATTTATTCTGGAGCAGATTTTCCTTGCCTTTCCGCTGCTGCTCCTGCCAGTGCTGTTTTCTGTTTTCAGGGAGAGAGAAGAGAGAGAGTGAGAGAAAGCGTGTGCACGCAAATTAACCTTCTCCTGGGCATGTTTTGGTTCTAAAAAAAAGCAGATTAATGGA
Organism: Prionailurus viverrinus; assembly: GCF_022837055.1. NCBI lineage: Eukaryota > Metazoa > Chordata > Mammalia > Carnivora > Felidae > Prionailurus > Prionailurus viverrinus. Next base: position 215,824,149 of record NC_062561.1, read on the forward strand.
TTGATAGATTCATTCAAGGTATTCTATCAATAGCAGTAGTTAAAAAGGAAAAAAAATGGAAACATGTGTATTGGTTTATAGTGGGAGGTCACTCGTTGCAAACTGTTACCAATCCTCCCTGGTTCTATTATTTCCATTAACTAGTGCTGAGAGCAGGAAGTTCAGTGCTCTCATCTCTCTCACCCTGCCACGGTGCTGGCTGACCTTCATGTATTCAATCCACTTGCTCCTGAGCTCATCAGAAATAAATGGACTAGAATAGAACAGAATATGGCTCCACATCGAGCTATTCATCGTCTGGTGATCCTGAAGACCTGAGTAACTGGCTAGTTGTGCTGATGTCCTGGGCTACGGACGGGGCACACATTACATTCTCCACACTCTCTCATTCACAGCCTGGGGCATTTCAGAGTCCAGTAATGGGAGGTGGGACTCTGGCCAGGGTCCTGGCATTGTGCCTCCTGCCTCAGCCCTTCTGTGAGGATCTGCGTGAACTTTGCAGCACCAAAGAGAGCTAGCAAGACCCTGAGTGTGATATCTCATGATCTGAATGAGACTTAGGAATATGTGGACAGTGTTTTTTCCTGGGCCATCCCTTCTGAAGACTACACATCACCTAATAAGATATGTCTTCTTATCTGTGAAACAACAGGTACTTGCGGTACAAAAGCAGAACATGCATTATTTGATGTCCACTTTGATTTCTGTCTAAGACTTTCAGATTTAAAGAGTGTTGTCATTATTATCTTAAGAACTGAAGTAAACTTTCAAATAAAAGTCGGTTCTAAAAAAAAATCCTGTTGCTAAAGAATGGGAGGGGTTAGATTTGATCCAGTTTAATTCCCCATTGGTGAAATTTACTGGATATCTGTGGGAAATTATTTAAATAATGGTGCTGGGATGGCTCCTTGAAATAAGTTAGGCTAATTTACCTTCCAGATGATAGAGATCAAAAGAAGTCAAGGTCAGAAGTGGTACAGCTGCAACCAGAATCCAGCTTTACTTCCGGTGATAAAAAAAAAAAAAGTTTTCTGTTTTCTCTGTATTCTCCCAAACCAGCATCCTCCTTATGTCAGGAATTTTCTGTCCCTGTAGAGTGATATCATTTTGTTTTTGTTGCCACGATATACAGGAATTGTTGATGATAATATGGAATATAATTAATTATAAGGAATTACATTTTTCATTTTTCAGTGTTTATTTCAGAATCTGGTGAAATTTGAGTTTGATTCTTTAACATTTGAGTACACAGAGGAAGTACTTGTCTTCTGTGGCAAAGATATCTATTTTATAGTCTCTGGTATTTACTATCAGCACTTTAGTAAACTTCTGTAAATCATTATTGAGGGTGAGAATTAATTTTAAGAAAAGTAGCCATTGGCAACGTTCACATAAATGTGTGAGAAAAACATTCCAAATGGGGATTTTATAGTCACTGAAGGAAAAGCTCTTCTGTTATATTAGAGCTGCCAAAAGAATTCAGAACTCGAAAGATCCAAATGACAGCAAAGCAGATTGAAGCCGCTCTTCCCTCTACATTCTCCTTTCTTTATGCATTCAGGGCTCTGCATCAAGAAAACTTACATGCAAGGGGTGCAGAACAGATCCAATTATACAGAGCTCTAGCTAATGTCTGATGCTTTAAGTACTTTTCAGAATTTTTGTAGATCTCTATAGAACCATCTCTCAATTTCTCAAAGTAATGAGGAAATCCTTGGAATACATTACCCCAAAACCCATAGAAAGAAGTAATTAGCATTCATTACCAATTTTATTTCAATGGCTAATTGCCCTTCATACCCATATATTGATACAAAAAACTGGACAGTCAAGTAGCATTTAGTATCATTTATTATATGGATATGGAGAGAATGGTTAAAAGGAAGTTTTTGCTGCTCCAAAAAATCTGCAAAAATTTGCACATAGTTTGATAGAGTGCTGTGATTCATTGAAAACCTGACCTGACACCGGTGAGTGGAATGGGCAGAGGAAGGTTCTTGATTGGTAGGATGGATACCATTGCATTTGAGGAGTAGGAAAGGAGTGGCCGTGAGGTGAAGGGGGTGATGTGGCACTTGTATGTATGTATGTGTGGTCTCACACCTGCGATGGGCCTAAATGAGCGTAGACAAAAGTTTGAGACACTTTGGTGTGAGTGTCCCCTGAGAATGATGAATTAGGCAAATTTCTATTTGAGGGGCATACTTCTAGATTTTCTGTTCTTAGAAAGCAGAAGACCCCACTAATCTTTGAAACACCAGAGGGCTGCAGATGTCCATAAAATTACCTCATCTCATTCTGGCCCCCTTGCATTATGGCCCCCTTGCATTACAGGATAGGAAAAAAAAAAAGAATATATTTGATATTTTGACTCATGGAAAATTTCTGGAGCTCTCTTATAAGCTGAGCACTGTCCCAGGAGCTTTTGCTTGTGTATTGGGGCCCAAGCAACAGAAAACACACTAAAAATAGGAAATTTGGGAAGGATATAATAATAGGATAATTAAAAAAATGTGTGGGTTTTATGTAAAAGAACCATAAGAGCTTGTGAGTCATCTCAGGGCTAGTAAGAATAGAATTGGAATGTCTTTATTACCCTTAGGCCTGAGTGGCAGTTGGAACTCAGAGAGAGGACTGAGTGTCAGGGGTTCTAGCTCACAGGAGGGATACTGAATAGTAGGCCTTTAGAGAAAGAGCTGGGGGAGTTAAGTACCTACCCCCAACTCTCCTTCCTCCATCACACCTTATTCTGGGACTTTCTATTAGCTGAACTCAATTAGAAAAGGGAGAGAAAGGGAGCTTGTTGATGCAGTATGTTGTGGGTCAACATCTTAGTGGAGAGGTCAGCGTATAGAGGGAGGTCAATAGAAAGAGAATGTCCTGAGAATGTTGAGGATGCATGCTTTCTCTTATTTCATTGCTCAAACAGCCCAGGGTGTGTGTGTGTGTGTGTGTGTGTGTGTGTGTGTGTGTGTGTGTATGTATGTATGTATTTTAAGGAGGCTCCATACCCAGTGTGAAGCTCAGCATGGGATTTCAACTCATGACCCTGAGATCAAGACCTGAGCTGAGATCAAGAGTTGGATTCTTAACTGACTGAGCCACCCAGGCACCTTGGGCATGGGTTTTAGTTGCAAACAACAGAAACCAACTATAGCTGGCTTAAGCAGGAAAGGATTTAGAGAGCCTTCTGGAATCCCTGGGACACCTGTTAAACCAGGTTCTGGGAGAACACCACTGCTGCTTACCTGGGTTTGCATCAAAGACACTATTGCTGCTGCTACTACAGCAAGTGCTAATTTTGCCTTCACAGCCAGAGATTCTTCCTCATGGACCATTTTTCTTGTTTCACCAGCTGCTGATTTAAAACTGGGGTGGGTGCCTAAGACTGGCAGACTCTTGACTGAGGTGGAGGAGTGAGTACTTGGCATCATTAGCTTTCTATAGAGGTTCAGTACTTCTCACAAGAATTTTTAGGTGAAGAATGCTCCAAATTTAGGAACTAGGTTCCAGTGATGGGTGTCCAAAAAGCATGTCAGATGTCACTACATGTGGGTTTTATTAGCCCCATTCTGTAGATGAAGATCAGGTTCAGAGAGGCTAAAAAACTTGCCAAATTTATAGCTTTAGTTGAGAGTCAAACCGTAAGAGCAAGTTTTGGCTCTTTCTACTATGTCAAAATTTCTCTCAACTCTTTCAGATAATTCAATCTGATTTCCACTTTAGTGAATTCGTTTTATTCGTTTTCTTTTAAAGACAGCACTGGATAGTTTTTTGAAAGTGCAAATGATTCTCAAGTTAACTTGGATGAAGAAATATATGAGAAATACATAAAAAAAGGAATAGTGAGAGGAGACATGTTTTCTGAGTATTAACATATAATAGAATGCTGTAGTGATAGGAATGGCGTGGTATAGGTAGAGATATACAGATTAACACTCGATTGGAAGTGCCAAAAATAGAGGCCCAGAAGTATAATACTGAAGTGTGTGATAAAAGTGGAATTTTAATACAGTGGAGGGAAGGGTAGATGCTATCATCGGTTTGTGGGGACACCCTGCTGACCATTTGATTAAAAAATTACATCATATACTAATTGAATTCCAAATGCATTAAATGTTTTAGTATGAAAAAGAACAAAAGAAAATGTAGGCAGATAGTTATGTAATCTTGTTCTGTGTGAAGTGTTTTTAAGTATGGCACCAAAGTGAAGAAGACAGAAAAAACTATTGCTAGACTGGAGTATGTGAAAAGTAAACATTACTCCCTGGCAATCACAATATGACAAACAGCCACCTGGAAAAACACCTGCAAAATATATAAAATAAAAGAGCTAATATTCTTGGTACGAATAGAGAAACATTCACAGAAGAAGACATGATATGGCCAATTAACATATGGAAGGATATTAATCTCATTTGTAATCAAATGAATTCATATTTCAACAAAATTAGAAAATAAAGCAATTAACAATATCCAAGGTAGGCAAGAATGTGTGTGTATGTGCTTTTTATTTTATACTTTCTTACTGGGATCAAAATTGGATAAGTTTCTTTGGAGAGTTATTTGACATTATAGACTAAAACTCTTTAAAACACAAATACCCTTTGTTGAAAAAGTTTCACTTCCAGGAATTTTTCATCTTGAAATAGTTCAAGAAACATAAATTAGGTAGAGATGAAATTTGTAATAGAAAAAATTTTATTTATTAGAATGTATTTTCTTAATAGAAAAAATTAGGAAAAAAGCTACTAATTATTCATAAACTGGGGATGCTAAATAATTCATACACATTTATAAAGTGAAATAGTACTTAGTCATGAGAAGGCACATATCTATGGATATCAAAAGAGACCCATGATATATTTTCAGTTGGAAAAAATAGGGTATAAAATACTATGAATAGCATATGTAATGTTTGTAAGAAAAGAACTTTATGTATAGAAAAACTGAGAAGATTATGCTCTAAATTGTAAACAGTGATTTTGTCTCACTAGCAGCATCTGAAATAATGTTATCATCATGTTAGTTATCACGTTGGTTTTCCTTTATCCATTTTGACATTTTCCAATTATTTTATGATTAAACATTGATAAACATAAAAAACAAAAAAAACCTGTTTATGTTTTGAAAAACAAGTAAAAGATACATATATTACATACATACATTAAGCAACATATAAAGACTAGTTTTCATGGTCTCATTTTACATGATTGTTTTTAGTGTAATTTGTGTGTGTGTGTGTGTGTGTGTGTGTGTGTGTGTGTGTGTGTGTGTATGAGGGAGAGAGAGAGAGAGATTGAGAGAGAGTAAGAAAAGGGTAGAAAGAGGCAAGGAGGAGAGAAACATGGAGAATATAATGATTTGTCCTAATTTTCAATCCTCGGATGATGTGGAGGGAGAGAATTGATCACTGTAACCTGCACCTAAATCCTGCTTTGATCACAAGACCTTTCTTAATTCTAAAGGACTACTTTATAGGTGAGATTAGGTTTGATTATCAAGGGACCTTCACTTTGGTCCTGTAGAGAGCCAATAGGGCCTCATATCTGAGAATGAAGAGACTTCTGTATTCAGGGCTCTTCTGAAACCTAAGTGGCTTTTATAAGGATGGGCTGTGGATAGAGAGAAGGAAGAGAATAGCTTACAAGGAAGAAATAAAAGAGAAAAATGGAAAGGAAATAACATGTATAGAGAGGAACAGGAAATGGAGCCCATAAGGAAAATAAAGGACACAGTCAGACAATTAAAAAAAGGAGAAGCTAGTTTAAGTTTCCTCATTGAGTACCAATCTTAGAATGGATCACAGTGATCTACTCTAACCTGTTCTTAGTACAGTTGAGGAAGCTGAGGCCCCAAGAATTTAGGTGGCTTGCTCAAAGCCATTTGATTAGTCCACCCAGATCTGAGACTGGAATTTGGGTCTTCTATCCCCCAATCCAGTGATGTTTCTACTAGCACGTAGTTCTTTCAGGAGGTATTAGATCAGCAAGATCATCATTAATTAATGATATTAGTGTGGAACAGATGTGGGCATTAGTACAGAAAGATGACTGATAATCTCAGGAGTTTGAGATTGCTTCTTTTTGTGGATTTTGCTACTTTTTGCTACTTTTTATTGCTAATTTTATAAAATTTAGTGTTTTTTTTCCCTAAAACAGAATGTTGTATTTAGGAAAGTATCTTTCAATGAGAGGGTTCTAAAAAGACAAATAGAGCTAATTTTCCAAATAGTTGAATAATACTCTATGAGGGTCACAAATAATAGAGACCTGATGATAATAACACTTATTTTTCTTAAGCAAGTATTTTCACATTTTCTGTTGGAAAAGATTAAAGGACCAATACTCAAGAGACAACTTCAAGAGGCAAGTCAGCATTTTTGACCAAGTTTTCTCTCTTTGCATATAGGCAACACACAGCAAGAACAGCAGCAAAGGGATTTGCCAAGTGAAAGGAAAGAACATTTGAAGCAAGAGAGAAATAATTTCCTAGCAAGAAGGGCTATGTGGTGATGGTTCAGCTGGTGATCCATTATGCCTGTTAAGAGGCCAAAGAGAACTGTAGATCTCTCAGGTCCACGGGGGCAGAGGCAAGGGAATAAGTTGAAGGGAACACCGGAAAAAATGAAGTGCCTTAACAGTTGAAAAAGGCTGATGGATGTGCTCCGCACCTCAGAAGACAGAGCTCCCAGCAGGAGAATAAAGAGTGCAACAGAGCAGAGCCTGCTAGAACCACACAGTTAGGGAACTGATCCTCTAATAACCTCCCGTTTTCAGGAGTTTATAATGTGCTATAAAAACCCCCTGTCTCTAGACTAAAACCTGGCACGACCACACTTAACTGCATTTTACTGCCATCACACAAATCCCCGATTTGCTGTTACTTTCTCTTAAATAGGGCTGGATCTATTTTCAGCATTGCAGGTGCCAAGATGTTTTGTAAAAATTCTCCGTGGAGAATGGATTTGATTTTTAAAATGCAGAAACTGGATTTCAATTCTTAAATTGAAATGCTGGACTAGGCACCAAGGACATTTTGATTAAATCATGCCTATGTTCAGGCTATTAATTCCAGCTTGGATGGTGTCCGTAGATACAGAAAACTACTTGAAAAGCAGAGATATTCAGAGTCTTCAATGGGTGAAGGTCATCTAATAGCTAACTCTTCTCGGTGGCCTTCATAACAAAATTTCAAGAAGCTTTTACTTCTCACACATATTGGCAGTTCCGTTTACTTCCTGTGAAGAGGAAATGAAATATTTTGTAGAAGAGTCTATTGATACTTAAAAAAATAGACCCAATAATAGACATAGTATTTACGTGTGCATTTCAAATATTGCAACCACCAGTAGTAATGAGTGTTCTAATGCCTTCACCTGACTTAGTTTTATTTCAGTGGTTGGTTACAAGTCATGATCTATCCATTCTATGCTAACCAGAATATTCTATGCTAACTAAAACAGGCTGACTAGAATTCCAGTTAAGTTAAATGACTGTGTACAGTCAAATTCAGAATCAGAAATAAAAGGTCATTGTATCTTTCCTTTTCTACGTCATTCTCTATAATTAGAATACATTCTAATGTATTCACTAATTTCCAATTATTTCTTCCTAGGTACACAGGATATGCTACCAAGTATAAGGAGAAAAAAGGCTGCCATCATGGAAGCATAATAAAGTAAAACCCACACTTAACTGTTTAGAGAACCAAAGGCCTAATTAAGCAATTTAGAATATTTTGTAGTTTCTCAGATTTGTTCCTGAAAAAAGGGTCACTTTGATAGTCCAGCTGTTCCAGCTAATTATTTTCAAAGTGAACTGCTATTTGCTCTTGCTTCTATTGGTTTATTTACTTTCAAGTTAGAGGTCCAGCTTCAAGCTGATATAAAAAAAAATTTTTTTTAAATGGTTTTTTTTTTTTTTTTTTTTTTTTTTTTTTTTAAATTTTTTTTTTTTTTCAACGTTTATTTATTTTTGGGACAGAGAGAGACAGAGCATGAACGGGGGAGGGGCAGAGAGAGAGGGAGACACAGAATCGGAAACAGGCTCCAGGCTCTGAGCCATCAAGCCCAGAGCCCGACGCGGGGCTCGAACTCACGGACCGCGAGATCGTGACCTGGCTGAAGTCGGACGCTTAACCGACTGCGCCACCCAGGCGCCCCTAAATGGTTATTTTTTGAGAGAGAGAGAGAGAGAGAGAAACAGCATGAATGGGGGTGTGGCAGCACAGAATCCGAAGCAGGCTCCAGGCTTTGAGCTGTCAGCATAGAGCCTCACACAGGGGCTCGAATTCATGAACTGCAAGGTCATGACCTGAGCTGAAGGTGGATGCTTAACCGACTGAGCCACCCCGGTGCCCCATCAAGCCGATATTTTTAATTCAAAGGTCAAAATAATCCTCTTCCTCCTTTTTGAGCAACTAGTGGGCTAAATATGCTCTTCTAGGGAAGAAAAGTTTTGTACAACAGGTGGAAAACCTTATGTTTTGCTCAGCTTTAAGCTATGTGTTGTAATTTTCTTTCTCTTGTCACCAGGGTCCATGTATGGTGAATTAAAAAGCACCCTTACCTTTACCCCTGGCTAATTATTTTAACTGATTAAGTCTGGGTTCTGGAAACAGACTAAGAACTTTCACAGGATCTCTCTTGTACATGGGGTCTTTTGCGAGCATTTTGATTCCGTTTTTAAGGTTGAGCTCTTTTACTTTGATTACCTGAATTATGGGATGCTGCGTTGCTTTTTATTGGGAACCTTCTTCAGTTCTTTTGGTGTATTTTGAACTATGTAAGTCAGTTGGTGCAGTGATTAGAGTGTAACTGGTCTACAGTTGTTTTTGTCCAGTTTTCTGAAGTACTCTGTACGATAAAGTTCTAACTGGGACCCGTCTGTATATGGTGCACTTGGAACATGTAAAAGAAACACATTATGTGTCCTGGGAGATGGCTTCCTGGAGGAATGTCAGTTGAGTCTTGTTAGTTGAGTCTTGAACAATCAGTATAAACTGCCAAATGCATGTTTCTTTTTTTTTTTTTTTCTTTTTTGCACGTGAATTCTAGGCAGAAGGAACTGTGGGTGAATTTCCAGAGATAAAGTATGGTGAATTTATTTATTTATTTATTTATTTATTTATTTATTTATTTATTTATTTATTTATTTAAAAACAGAAATGGAGCTGTGTTTTTTTTTTTTCAACGTTTTTTTAATTTATTTTTGGGACAGAGAGAGACAGAGCATGAACGGGGGAGGGGCAGAGAGAGAGGGAGACACAGAATCGGAAACAGGCTCCAGGCTCTGAGCCATCAGCCCAGGGCCTGACGCGGGGCTCGAACTCACGGACCGCGAGATGGTGACCTGGCTGAAGTCGGACGCTTAACCGACTGCACCACCCAGGCGCCCCTAAACTATGGTGAATTTATGAAACTTGGTGCGACTGTAATGTGGGGTGTATGTGTACAGGGAAGGGAGATTAATGCAGAGGAAAAAGATAGAACATGAAGTCTGGAAGGTAGGCAGGATCCAGATGTATAATGGCCTCAACAGGGTCTGTGGAAAGGAAGGAGGAACTCAAAAGATTTAAAAAAATGTAATCAATTGTATACAGTTAGACAATTACTTAACATTGGAGCCCTTTGAGAACTTTAAAATTTGTCATTGTGCTGCCTAGCAGGCTGTTCTCTAGGCTTCATAAATACATAGTCTTTCAACTGAACAGAGCAATTTGCTGAGCTTCCCAGTGGCAGGGCTTTCCCTTTCCAGGTGCAATAAATTCCTTAGGACCTCTTCTTTCCTTTTTCCCTCCAGAGTTTTTACCATACCGGATTCTTTCCCGGATACAAACTATTGTATTAATGGGTAAATCTAGATTAAAGTTATTCCTCCCTTGTCACATATTTGCATTTGAGCTGGGAATCCTCAGAAATGGCTTTCCTGGAGATTTCAGGCCCCATGCCAGGCATGAAGGGATGTGAGCTCTCAGCTCATCTCAAGCGAGGCCATGCAAGTGTCTGTCTACACTGACTTCAAAGACATTTAATTTTGGTGCTTAATCTGGTGTGCCTGTGAGAAGCTCACCATTACACTTTCTAAAACTAAACTGAGTATGTGTGGATGTGTATTTAGACTCAGCATAATGGCGTGTGTATGATTTTTTAAATTTAAATTTCTTTCTTTTCCTTTTTTCTTTCTTCTTCTTCTTTTTTTTTTTTTTTGAGTTTGTGCTTTCAAGAATCAACTAAGAAAGTTCTGTTATTTGATCCTGCTGATGTTCCCTTTCAGACAGCTGCCACCAGCACTGCTTGGCCACTTCCTTTTTATTTCCTATTCCCTTTTAACTGTCTAGCTTACTTTGATATGATTTCATCTCTCTCTGTAATGGCAATGAGAGAGGATGTTTTTTCCCAAGGCCATGGCATGATATGCCTTTTAATTCATTTTAGGCTTATTACCTTGCAAATGTAAGAATGAATTAGGGTTCTCTTTGCCTGGGCCAAGCATGTTTTAGACATGTTGAAAGGTGAAAGTGTACATCAGACCACATGTACGCCTGATAGCCCCTTTCTGTGACAGAATTGGTTGTTAGAAGTTTGATTCTTGGGTCTGCCACTTTTCTATGTTGTGACTTTGGATAACCCACATAATCTATCTGCTAACTGCCTTTCTTTTTATAAAATAGTAAAAAATATATCATTTTACCTTCCTGAACTTCCAGGGATGTTGTGCGCTTTCAGATCAGGTGTGAAAGTTGCTTTGAATTCCATGAATTCCATGCAAGAATGCTTTTAAAACAGCCTAATACAAAAATGGTGAATAGAGAGCATATTTTGTTTTGGAAAACAATGTGCATTTTTTTTTACAAATAATATTTCCATTGCACAATTACAGTTAAATTTTTTTTTTTTTACTGTGGCTGCTGGATCTTATTTTAACACATGATTTAACAATATGCTGTGCTTTTGACAGCATTATACATCTTTCTCTAGAAATCTGTAAAACTGTGCTGTTAATTTGAACCTAAGGAGTGAATCCAGTCCCCAGTGAATATTGCCACCACTGGAATCTGATGTCCTATAAACAATCCACAAAATAAAAATCACAGGTAATGTGGCTATACTGTGGAGGAACTCTTTTCAGTAGATCATAGTAACTATTTTGCAATCCATTTTTCTTTCTCAGTCACTTCCTTTTGGCTGACCTATTGGTAACTCTAAGATGGGATCCATTACTCTATAACTTTAGGAGGAAGAAAGCTTTGTAATTAACACAGAGACCATACATTTATGTTAAGTAATATGCATAATGAAGTGCCCTTATATTTATATTTATAATTCCTTGTTATTATATACCTTCAATTCTTCCCATGTTGGATGGTGGCAATTTGCCACAATTTTTTTTGTTTTTTTCAGAGGAGAGGGAACATATGGTCAGTTCCATAGATTTGAAAATTCAGACCATACGTACCCACTAATGAAATGATTCTGGAATTATGGAAATTGCTTCTTTCTCTCTAAAGACGGAAACTGTGATTCCCAGCTCTGGTTTTACTGCCCTCCAGGGTAGCTTCAAACATCCCAGAAAGTGGCATGAAAATTTTAAGACAAAATTAATTTAAACTCATTCTAAATTAAAAACAAATGCATGCCAAATGGTGCTGTTAAAGAAATATTATCTTGATATCTGATAAATGCAATTTCTAACCTGAATGTATTCCATTCAGTGCACGCTATGTACTAGATGGGGACTATCAGGAGGCGTCATGTGGTCCCACTGAAAAGAGCATATAGGGACGAAGAATTTCGTTATTCTATAGAAATTTCTTCTTCCAGATTTTCTGATTAAGGCTTCAGATAATTTCAGGACAATGTGAAAGTGGCAAAATTATAGTTTAAGGTTGACCCCTGTTTTCTGGTAAATCTGAGTTCTGTTTGAACTATAGATAAACCTCCACACAAGGATGAAGATGTTTTGCCTCATATTCTGTTCACTTTATGCTGTCTGTCCATCGGTATTGAGTTGCTCATTAATCCTTACCTGATGTCACCTACCAGCTGTCTATAAAAGTACTCATAAGAAACATCCTCTTTACTTCACTGCATCATTACCATGCTTTTAAAAGAATTATTGTGTCAATTAATTGGCCTTCAGGAGTAAGAACATTATTAATCATGGCAGTCTGGTCACCAGTATTTTTGTATCATTTCTTCTATTCTGATCCCTTCGCTAAAGTTCAGCATAATTTCTTTTGAGCCCAAAGTCATGTTATTTCCTTTCTCCTATGCCTCTATGAGTTCTTTGTCTCATCATAAATGGGACTTTTTTCCCTTTATTTTCTTAAAACATCTTTAGGATTATATCAAGGTAATTCTTAAGTTTATAGTTCACACAAAATCTTGTCATATTACTGTTCCATTTATTTGAAATCAAAGTAAAATCACTTATTTTCCTTGACTCATGAGTAATTTCTGTAACAGTGGGGAAAAAATAAGATTTATTTAAATTTTTCCCATTTGATGGATATATAATTCATATAGAACCTTGTGTTTAAGGTGTACAAAAAAGCTAAGATTTAGATTTCACAACTACTTCAAGTTGTATTTAGAGCAAATGGTGTTGTTTTGAACAGTGGAGCCTGGGTATGTCAGTATGAATCTCAGTTAGCAATTTGGTTAAGATCTGAAAAAATGTAAGTAAACAAGGCCATTATCCTTCTGTACCTCAGCCTAAAAAATGCGGAGACTGTGATGGATCAAAGACTCTTCCAGCAGTACCCAACATTTCTATGCTTTTTGTTTTAGAAAATGCGGAAACAGGCTTCATCATAAACCTAAAACTTACAAGGGTAGTAAAGAATGGAGTGGCAAAGGGTGAATACTCTTTGTATATCCTGAAATTATTCTCATCCCAATTTTAAATTATTCTTTGTATTAGCTCTATTTGGTATAAACATCTAGTTGCAATTGAAGTCTACTTTAGTATTACAGAAGAGGCATAACAAATGTTTCTGTTCTGTAACAAAAAAGATTCTTTGCATATGGAATTGTGTATGATGATTTGACTCCCACTATAACCAATTTTAGATTTTTTCAAGTTTATTTCTTTATTTTGAGAAAGAGAGAAAAAGAAAGAGAGCATGTGTGCATAAATAGAGTAGGGGAAGGGTGGGGGGGAGGAGAGAGAATCCCAAGTACTCTCTGCACTGACAGTGCAGATGCAGGGCTCAAACTCATAGACTGTGAGATCATGACCTGAGCTGAAATCAAGAGTTGGATGCTTAACTGACTGAGCCACCCAGGTGCCCCACCAAGTTTAAATCTTTAAAGGCAAAAGATATTGACAAGAAATGCAAATGGTACATGTGACAGAGACACCTAATTGAACAGTTTGTGGACCCTGTTCAGTGTAGAATGGTGCTGGGCAGTGTGGCTGCCCAGCCAGCAACTGGATTTTCCAGTTTCTTTGCCCTCGTAGGTGGGGCTGTGTGACTTGTTCTCAACAATGAAATGTAAGAGAAGTGAGTTCCAGACCAGTGTGATTAAGAGACAGGTGAGTCATGGCCATAGTCTCAGTATCCATCCGCTGAATGAAGAGAACTCCTGGTTCCTGGAAGAGGCGGTGTCCAGGAAAGGTGGAAGAAGGATGGGAAGTGAGGCCATGTGGAAGACTGCCCAACCAAGAACACCCTCACTAATTCCGCTGTGAAAAATAAACTTCCTGTGTTAAGCCACAGAGAAGTCGGGGCTTATCTATTATAACAGCTAGTGTTTATGTTGACAAATACAATATGAAAAATATCATTCTAGTTTTGGGACACTTGACGCAAGTCATTTGCAGAATAGTCAATGGTAAGAGGAATCAAATTGAATAATGTTTGCTGTATGTCTCTTTTTAATTTCAACACTGGAAAATATTCTAAAATAATTCCTTTATTTCTAATTTTATTGATCATCTTTTAAACGGAGTATATCTGAAAGGTTTTAATGAACTTGTTGAAAGACGAGGCTTCATAGCCTCTTTGAAGGCCTCTTACTTTAAAGGATTATAGTACGGTGGGTTATTCAAGTGTGTGCCTGCCATTTATGTAAAACATCTAGCACATGGTCCAAATGCACAGCATGGAAAGTTTTGCCTGTGGCTGTATATTAGCATTAATTATTTGGATATTGTAAAGCCTAGTATAGTATTCTTATTAGGAGATAATTAAGATTAGTCACATCTCATAAGAACTAGGAATGCAGGGATGTCTGGGTGGCTCAGTCGGTTAAGTGTCCAACTCTTGGTTTCAGCTCAGGTCATGATCTCACAGTTCGTGAGTTCGAGCCCCGTGTCAGGTTCTGTGCTGACAGTGCAGAGTCTGCTTGGGATTCTCTCTCTTTCTCTCGCTGCTTCTCCTGCATCTTCTCTCTCTCAAAAATAAATAAATAAACTTAAAAAAAAAGAGAACTAGGAATGCCAATGCACTGGACATCAATGTGTGATAGACAAAAGAACTCAATATGCTCTAACATTCTAAAGTTCACCGTTTTCTAGCATGGCCATTTTTCTCTCTCTCCCTTCTCTTCTCTCCTATAATTCCATAGAGACTAGATAAAATTTCAAATTCCAAAATGTTCCAACTGAAATGTGACATGATAGTAAAAATTAAGAAGTATAATTCTTATTTTACTTACCTGCATTCAAATGTGTGATAGTTTTGAGGGCTTCTGGGGGTTTGGGATAAATTTTACTTTAAATACTACATCAGAAAAATTTAATGTTGATCACAGATGGGACTATCATATTTATAACACAATTGTAATTCAATCATCACTTTGGGGACAGAAAGTCCTCCAGGGAGAGTCACACATTTACATGATGTATCTCAATGCTCAGGTCTGCATTTGTAACTCTGTTTCTACCAGGAGATGTGTAAAATCACAGACAACTGGTCAACTCCCTATTGGATGAAACTGAAGCCTTATGAATTCCATTTTCCACTTATTAAAATTTAATGCCCTAATATTAATAGAGGCTGTGAACTAGGTTTTTGCTAAGATTTTCAGATGAGAATCTGAAATTGGGCCAAGCTTAGCTTGTACCCAGCAATATTTTGAAGTTGGATCCTTCTCTTTTTATTTCTATTCTGCACCATTTTCCCTCTTAAACTTCATTGTTCTTGTTTTTACTCTATTACCCTTACATCCTTTCTTGGTGACCAGTCTTTACATCATGTGAGGCTCAGAACCACATCTGTTGGCACAGAACCCTTATCATGGCTTCCTACTCCACTCATGCCTCATCATCACTTCTTGCCTGGATTATTGCAATAGCCCACTGACCTGGTCTCCCTGAATTCAATCTTCAAGTTTGTTCTCTAGATTGTATCTAGAATGGTGCTCTAGAAATACACCTCTATTTATGGTTCTTCCTACTTGTAACCTTTCAATGTCTTGTCATTGTTCTCATGATAAATTCCAAAGTCCTTAACAGTGTTGATAGGATTTGGATTGGAGGTCTGGCCTGCTACTTATGGCTGACTGTGGCTACTATGACCCAGTTATATCTTAGTTTCATTACCTGGTCAATTCTTATCATTTGCAGTAGTTCTATTCTGGAAGTTGTCACAAACACTGAATTCGTGAATATTGAACCATTGCTCACAGGAGAAATACAGGATTAGGTTCATGTGAACCTCTGGTCATATATTTTCATCAACAGATCAATATATAACCTCATTTTATGTGTGTTTCTGCTTAAAGACAGCTTACTTAAAAGGATGCCTGGGTGGCTTAGGTGGTTGAGAGTCTGGCTTTTGATTTCTGCTCAGGTCATAATCTCAGGGTCATGGGATTGAACCCCATGTTGGGCTCCATGCTGAGTGTGGAGCCTGCTTAAGGTTCTCTCTCTCTCCCTCCCTCTCCCCCTCTGCTGCTGTCTCCCATTTGCATGCTCTCTCTCTCTATCTTTCAAATTAAAAAAAAAAAAAGAAAAAAGACAGCTTACTTAATACATATTATTGATTGATTAACATTGAACTCTTGGCCAGCAGCATTATAACTCATGCTTAAATGAAGCTTATTTAACACACAAATTTTCTCTGTGGCACATCACAGCCTTCTTGCACTAGACACTAGACAGCATTTCAGCACTATTCTTGGAGGCCATTTAAAGTAGTGAAATAACCAACATAGCACAAAATGCAAAAATCATGGCACTAAATAGACTGTGAAAAGAAAACCTGTTTTCAGTGTGAGAGCTGAAATGAGAAGGTAGAACATCACTTTGTTTGACCTCAGCTGGGGATGGGGTCATGTTGGGTGACTCAAAATTTTCACTGCTCCACACATGTCTGTGAATGGCCACATAAGTATATAAGTATTGATTTAGGGGCTACAAATAAATTTTAGTGAGTAAGGAAATTTGCAAATAAGGAATCTGTGAGTAATAGGGTTATGCATGAATAAGAATATTCTATTACAGACATTCTTAGTTTCCTACCTCCCATGTCCAACTTGTGGTTAGTTGGCTGATTTCTAATTTCGAATGAGTTCTGTTCACTGTTTCCTCTGTGGCCATGTGCTCAGAGAGGAGGCCATGGACATCTGCTAATTCATAACCATCTGAACCAGTCACTTTGCCATTGAAAGGTATAGGGATGGGCATGTGGTCCAGTAGCTAGTGAGATATGGGGGAGAAGGAGGCTCAGTGAGCTGCAAGGCTTCTCAGAGGGATTTTCCTGCTGACAAAAGAACACAGAAAGAGTCACCTCTCCTCCTTTTCTTTTGGAAGTTTTTTTTTTAATTTATGTTTATTTATATTTGAGAGAAAAAGAGAGACAGAGTTTGAGGAGGGGAGGAGCAGAGAGAGAGGGAGACACAGAATCCGAAGCAGACTCTAGGCTCTGGGCTGTCAGTACACAGTCTAACTCAGGGCTCGAACCCACAAGGGTGAGATCATGACCCGAGCTGGTTGGACACTTAACTGACTAAGCCACCCAGGCACCCCTCTATTAGAAGTTTTTGTGCCTTCCTGGAACAGCAGATAACAGGGATGGCATCTGAAACCATGAAGACAAAGTTGATATACTAAGTATGGCTCAGAGAAAATTTGAACAAAATCTAGGTTTTTGAGGACATTGATGAAAACCAGAATTACCCAGTGAAGCCTTCTTGATACATGAGATAATAAAACTTTATGCCAAAACCTCTATGATTTGGTTTGGTGCATTAATTATCTGCAACCTAAAACATCCTCATAGTGTGTGTTAGTTTTCACAAGGCTAGGGTAAGGAGTAAAAGGGATAATATATAAATAATTATACATGTATGTATATGTATACATGCCATCTGTTATATGGTTGAGACTTGATAAATGTGGACTTCCTAATTGTATTTTTAGATATAGAAATACTCTATGAGTTAAAGACTAAGCTATCAAATATTTGTTGTCACTATTTCAAATTAATAGCAAAATGAGCTGACTCGAAACCTTATAAGATATTTTATTTCAGTGTTTTTGCTTAGAATTATGATTCCCTTAGCTCCTTTTGCCCTCTTGGATATTTGTAACTCAACTATTCACTTTTCTATTATACCAGGCATTGGTTAATAACTTATTTTATTTTTAAGTGATCTGTACACCCAGCATGGGGCTTGAACTCACAATCCTGAGATCAAGAGTCACATGTTCCACTGCCTAAGCCTGCCAGGCACCTCAGTTAATACTTTAAATTGCACTATCATGATTATTATAAAATTGTCACAATATTTCTGTAACAAATTAATCATGTTATAAATTAGAGAAACCCTATATTGCAGGGGGCTTTGTCAATATCCCAAATGAAGAATGGCAAGCTTTCAGAAATTGAAGTTTATGTATAAAAAATATATTGATGGAATTCATTCTCAGCCATTGTTCATTCAACTAAGTATTTATTAATTCTACAATAATCAGAGCATGGGCTTGGTCTCAAAGTGCTCTAGCAGATACGCATTATGCTTCTAAGGCTTAGAATGTTTGGTATGGCCTAGGCTGTAAAGTTTTGGAGACCATGGGGTGCTTTTCAAACATCTTTGTATTGTCCATGCTGCCAAGTCTAGAAACTTTACCACAATAAGTCCTCAGTAGATACTTGTCCGGTAATGGTCTGTTGTTACATAGAACATGTGTGCTTGTGTGCTCTCTCTGTCTCTCTCTCACACATACACATACACTTATATAGGACTACTATTTGCCAAAAAACTATGATCCTTCCTCTACTGAATTTGTAAATAATATTGATGACTCTGCATCCTAGTATTTCCTCAAGTTCACACATTTCTCCATTAATTACATGCCCCAAACCACCTGAGAAGTGTCATTTGTCCAGCTTCATGGAATGCTCGGTCACTTCATGACACTGTCGTCACTAATGGTTCATAGGTGAGAGCATTTTGTGACTTTCTTTATGATTTCCCTTTGCTGAGCAGCCGGATGAAGCCACACATTGAGCAGGGATTTGCACTGCTGTCATCTCTTGTGAGTGTATACTGAGACCTCGAGCTGATGTTCTTTAATTTCCAAATGATTTCTCTGCGATATTCCTAGGATTCTGACAAGTAGTCAAATACGCGGTTATTTTTTTTTTCTTACAGAAAATGCATTTGAGCATCTAAAATAAAATAATTTTCTCTTTTTGATATAGTATTTAATTTTCTTTTAAACATTTCAGTCTAATATTCTCACTGACTCTGCCATTGCAATCATGTTTACATAGGGATTGCCATGTTATTCCCTATACAACATGCACAGTAAAACTGAGAAACTTCTAATCAGACCTCCCTCAATTACAATGAAATTAACATAAAACATGAATTTAAACTGTTTTAGGGTGCTATGTAAATGTTATTACCATTAATTACTATTTCAAATTTTTATGACCACTGAAAACCTCACTGTAATAAAAAAATAGCTATTTTTAATGGAAAGCAATGCATCTTTTAAAATACTCATGGATTAGATTTTACAGTGAAAGAATAATGGCCTTTTAGAGATTTGTAGGGGTAGTTGATTTATGTTATTTTGAATAAACGTGTAGTGATGATGGCTAACTTGGCTGTCTCTGGTAAGATGCTCATGGTTCTCTATGAGATGGTGTGTTAGGATACACTAAGTTAGGTGGCAGTTAAAAAAAAAGTTCTGAAATCTCAGTGGGTTAATACCACAGAAATTTATTTCTCCTTCAGGCCACATGTTCTTTGGGGATTAACAGAGGGGAGGCACTGTTCAGTGTGGTCACTCAGGTGTCAAACTAATGGAGGCTCCATCTGGACATAAAAGAGAATGCGGACTGAAAACTTCTCCTGACCGGGGCACCTGGGTGGCTCAGTTGGTTAAGTGTCTGACTTGGGCTCAGGTCATGATCCCGCCGTTGGTGAGTTCAGGCACTGCTTTGGGCTCTGTGCTGACAGCTCAGCGCCTGGAGCCTGCTTCGGATTCTGTGTCTCCCTCTCTCTCTGCCCCTCCCCTGCTCATGCTGTGTCTCTCTCTGTGTCACAAAAATAAAATTAAAAAAAAAATTTAAATTTCTTCTGAGAAGTGACATTTATCCTTTGTACTCATCTTTCATTGGCCAAAGCAAGTCCTATGACAGACATCAGCCAGGTGGGCAGGAAGTACCACCCCCCTCCTACAGGCTGGAAGGAGAATTGGGATCTCTGAATAGCTCTAAGCCCATCAGCATTTTAATACTGGAAATGCCATTGGAAAGAGGAGTTTGGGGCCATTTCCTGAAGCGGTGTTTGCAAAGCACACAAATCATTTTTATGTTTTTTGGGTTGGTGTTTTTTAATGGGGGGGTGGTTAATAGGAGGCTATTAAGAGAGAAGCTTTAGGTGTTACAAGCTACCTCTTTGTCCCACCTGTGTGTTTCTTCAGGAAGTGTAAGTAGTGCTGAACTCTGTTTTAGGGCAATACATGAATTATTGCATGCAAGGCAGTGAGATATCTGTGCACATTAAGTTAATAGTTTGTTTTACTTATATATGTGAAGTTTAAAGTGATCAAATGGTGATTTTTTGACATCAGTACCTGTAATGGAATGATGTAGTCAAATCCTCAACCTATTTATAAAAAATGAGATACCGCCCCCCTCTTGACTTCTTTTGAGCTGAGTACTATAAAATATCGTAATAAAAACACAAAAATCACATCATTTTAAGTGTGTTTAATAATCACTTGATGTATTATTTTTATACTGGTGTCAATTTATTGAAGATTTCAAAAATTTAAAAAAAAAGAAAAAAGAAAAATGGAAACCACAATAGTGTCATGGCTACAAGTAAGAGGTTTTTTTTTTGGGGGGGTGCGGGGAGTGGGGGAGGGATTAGAATGATCTTGGGTAGTAGGTAGGTTTTATTGGCCTGGTTACATACCAAAAAGTCTATTTTCAAAACTGGCTTAGAGAAATATAAGACAAAATAAGATAATTTTTTAAAAAAATTTTTTTCAACGTTTTTTATTTATTTTTGGGACAGAGAAAGACAGAGCATGAACGGGGGAGGGGCAGAGAGAGAGGGACAGAATCGGAAACAGGCTCCGGGCTCCAAGCCATCAGCCCAGAGCCCGACGCAGGGCTCGAACTCACGGACCGCGAGATCGTGACCTGGCTGAAGTCGGACGCTTAACCAACTGCGCCACCCAGGCGCCCCAAAGTAAGATAATTTTAATTTAGCATGAATTAAAAAAAAAAGTGGGCGTATGCTTTTTTGAGCAAAAGTTTAGCATTAAATTGACCAATATGCCAATTGGAAAGTAATGCCCTTAATGGAAGTATAATGAGTAATGAGGTCAAGAAATGGATGTAGTCTAAATTATTTTCTTAATAAAGAACAGACCTTTGTCTCTAATTTCTTTTTTTTTTTTTTTTAAATTTTTTTTTCAACGTTTATTTATTTTGGGGACAGAGAGAGACAGAGCATGAATGGGGGAGGGGCAGAGAGAGAGGGAGACACAGAATCGGAAACAGGCTCCAGGCTCTGAGCCATCAGCCCAGAGCCTGACGCGGGGCTCGAACTCCCGGACCGCGAGATCGTGACCTGGCTGAAGTCGGACGCCCAACCGACTGCGCCACCCAGGCGCCCCTCTAATTTCTTTTAATTTCAACAATAAAGATTTTAAAACAGTAGACAAAGGGCACTAGACTGGGCTTCTGTTTTATAAAATGTCATCAAAAAGTCTTACATTTTTAATAGGACTATCTTATACATGCTGCATTTGTTTTTCAGGAACTTTGAAGCTTCAGAGGTGTTCTCTTTTGTTACTAAGTTACCTCTCCTGTTGGTTTATTACCACTCTATTAATGCTTATTCCTCTATTAAGGAAGTCCTAGCAGACTTCCTCCTAGCTGTACAAAGCTGGACCTGTACATGCTCAGTCCGAGGAGATAATCACTGGGACCAACAAACTTCTACAGAGATGTGCCTCTGCTCACAGCAAGAGAGGAAATAGGAAATGACTTGGGGCCAGTCTTGCTAAGCTGGAAAAATTAATTAGACACACTCCTAAATGGAATCTAAAAGCATTATAATCAGAAAAAGGAGAAAGAGGGCGCCTGGGTGGCTCAGTTGGTTAGGCATCTGACTTTGGCTCAGGTCACGATCTTGCAGTTGCTGAGTTCAAGCCCTGAGTGGGACTCAGTGCTGACAGTTCAGAGCCTGGAGAGTGCTTCAGATTCTAGGTCTCTTTCTTTTTCTCTGCTCCCCACCCCCACTGTCAAAAGATGAATAAACATTAAAAAAAAATAAAAGAAAAAGGAGAAAGGGTATGTGAAAGGTTGCTTATCATTCCCACCTGGAAACTGATAAAACATTTATGGCTGTTTAGTACCTTTTGACAATGCCAGCTTTCTTTTCAGTCATGTTAACCAGAAAGGGGCATCACCATTGAATAGTCGTTTTTATTATTTTGGTGGGTTCTGTTTTTCAATTTTTAAAAATATTTTTAGTTATGAGACAAGGCCAGTATACTAGAAATCAAAATTAGTGAGCTTTGCTGAAACAAGCATATTACCTTTAAAAATTTGGGAAATAAAACTACCAATAGCTCTGACCTCAGAGACACTAGCCTTTATAATATGCAGAGCAGTCCCATCTAACGTCAGGTCTACAAAACAGAAATTGCTACAATTCAGTTGCAAGCTTTATGTTCTTAATTCCTGTCATTATTTTGTCAAGACATTGGGAGGGAAGCTGGAAAAGCAAATTTTATCTCCCAGAAAAAAAGTAAATCTCTGAACAATAGCTTCTGCAGGTCTTCATGTTACTCCAGTAATTTTGGTTATGTTATTTTATTTTATTTTATTTTATTTTATTTTATTTTATTTTATTTTATTTTATTTTTTATTTGTGTGTGTGTGTGTGTGTGTGTGTGTGTGTGTGTTTTGTAATGAATTAGAGTTTGAAAGTCTAAAACTCGGTGCCAGCTGAACTCTTAATTTGTGTTTATTGTTAACCATATTTGGTGAGGATGTTTAGGAAATTACTTCCTCAGCCTATTTGGATATTTACTTTTATTGATTATGACTACCAGAAATTCAAAAAACAGGATGAAATGCTTACTCTCAGGAAGGTGTGGAGTCTATGAAAAAATAAAATGTAGACTAAAGAACAATACAACCAAGAAAAAACCAGAATGAGGGAAACAACCCCCTCCCCCCCACCCCAGGATCGAGCAGCCGTTAGTTTTTAACTCCGTTGATTAGGGCCTGTAAGTAGGAGAGTTTTATGGGCCATTTAGTTCCTTCATCTTCATTTCTTCTCCTCCTTCTCTTCCCTCTTCTCCTCCTTCTCCATAATGATAATTGCTAGTAATTCATGCAGAAAAGGAAGTTGATAAACAAAGCCTAAATGAGTATTAATCACCTTAATAGATAATATTATTTTTGGACACAGTAGAATCCAGAGAACATTCTCCTGGGGAGTGCTCTCAATGACCTTGTTTTTTGGGAGAATATAATTAGCACTGATGTCATAGCCTTCCATTAAGCTTATATTTTATTCTCTGTATTTATATTTTAGAAGGTAGACTGACCACCTATACATTTGGTGTCTTGACATGAGTTCTAACAAAATTGGGTTTTTAAAATTAATGTCTAAGCAAAATTACCACATTTTCATTATTGAACATTATTAAAAAAAAAAATTCTGTTTCTACCACAGTCAGGCTTCCAAAGGAATGAATAAAACAGTGCTGAATTGTAATGTGTACATTCTTCAGCTCCTATAATAGGTTGTTTGTCCTTAAAAGGTTTAAAAGTTTTTTGTTTCCATATCTCAAGTTGAAAAGTATTATCTAATATTTACACATGTCTATGTTTACTCTCTTTAATTGTGAGTCAGTTTTAACACATGAGATATGAGACATTTGTGTGGTCATGACTCTCAGGCAGTAGAATGTGTTATTCTCCTTAGGTGATAACCCAGTGAGTGATGCAGGATTTGGCTCCAAATACAATGGTTGATCGCACAACAGGTTTCAGCACCATTGCTCTTGAAAACCATTTTGGTCAAGGGTAGAACTTTTTAAAGATTAAAACAGATAATGTAGTATCAAAAGGTATTTTGCTGGTCAGCTAAAATTCCATGAGGATAGGATTATGCACCATAAACTTTATCCTCCTTTCTGATGATTTTAAGATATGATTTTTAGAGATGGATTAAATGTACATTCCCTTTGTATTTGTAATGCATATTCCAAATTACTACAGTAGATTTACTGTGCAGTTTTGCTTGAACTCCAGGGATCTGAGGGCTGGCTTGGTCAAATGACTTCCAAGAGTGCTCTGGTTATTAACATGCTTAATGTTGTAAGCCAGATGAAATAAGGAAGCTAGCAGAAAAGCCCAGCTTTCTTTAGAGACAGTGCACTATATCTTGCTTTAATTTGCTCCTTGGAGTCTTTGCATGCTATTGGTGATATAGGTAAGACAAGGTTACAAAAAGGTCTTTCTAGTATTTCTCCAAGGCAGGGTTTCTGCTTTATACTGAATTCCATAAATTTGGAGTTCATTAAATGCTTAAGTAGTCTTAAATTCACAAAGATACTATATTTTAGTTTATACTAAAGGTTTACAATCTGCCATCCAAAGTTCTTGGGGCCAAAAATGCTTAAGAATTCAGATTTCCACCTGCCTCTCAATTTGGGAGGGGTAATATTGTGCACATACTATATGCTATGTAATACTTACAGCAAGGTCTGGGCCACAACCCCATGATCAAATAGATTCATATTTTCCCAGGAAAATATCAACGTCCACAGTGAGATAGAGACTATAATCTGTCTTCAGGTCAAATATTTTTCACCAAAATTTATGAAAGACCCTTTTCAGAGCTTTTTGGATTTTGGGGATTTCAGAGAAAAGATTTTAGGTCTGTACAATTTTGTTTTTCTGCTATAACTTGGTAAGAGTTTGTGAAGCTTTTAAATATTTACCAATAAAAGGAAGCATTATAAAATTGTTTTAAAACCTTACATGCTTATAATATCTTTAAAATATTTGGAAACTTGGGGTGCCTGGGTGGCTCAGTCGGTTAAACGTCTGACTTCAGCTCAGCTGATCTCACTGCTCGTGGGTTCAAACTCCACATTGGGGTATTTGCTGACAGCTCAGAGCCTGGAGTCTGCTTCCGATTCTGTGTCTCCTTTTCTCTCTGTTCCTCTCTCTGGCTCGCACTCTGTCTCTTTCTCTCAAAAATAAATAAACATTAAAAAATATTACGAAAATAAAATATTTGGAAGCTTTTGTTATTTTAGTGTTGTTGATATAAAGACGGTAAAGTATTGCCCTTCCTTGCAGCCAGAACCGCCATCTTCCAGTAATTCGCCAAAATGACCAACACAAAGGGAAAGAGGAGAGGTATTCTCCTCTAGGTCTTTTAGAAAACATGGAGTTGTTCCTTTGGCAACAAACAGGCGAATCTACAAGAAAGGCGATGTTGTGGACATCAAGGGAATGGGCACTGTTCAAAAAGGAACACCCCTTGGGGCGCCTGGGTGGCGCAGTGGGTTAAGCGTCCGACTTCAGCCAGGTCACGATCTCGCGGTCCGGGAGTAGAGCCCCGCGTCGGGCTCTGGGCTGATGGCTCAGAGCCTGGAGCCTGTTTCCGATTCTGTGTCTCCCTCTCTCTCTGCCCCTCCCCCGTTCATGCTCTGTCTCTCTCTGTCCCAAAAAATAAATAAACGTTGAAAAAAAAATTAAAAAAAAAAAGGAACGCCCCACAAATGTTATGGCAAAACTGTAAGAGACTATAGTGGTACCCAGCATGCTGTTGGCATTGTTGTAAACAAGTTAAGGGCAAGATTCTTGCCAAGAGAATTAATGTACGATTGAGCATATTAAGCACTCAAAGAGCTGAGATAGCTTCCTTAAGCATGTGAAGGAAAATGATCAGAAAAAGAAGAAAGCCAAGGAGAAAGGTACTTGGGTTCAACTGAAGCACCAACCTGCCCCACCCAGCAAAGCACACACTTTTTGAGGACCAATGGAAAGGAGGCTGAGCTGCTGGAACCCATTCCCTATGAATTCATGGCATGATAATTGTAAAAAACAAACAAACAAAAAAAAAAAACAAAAAAAACCTCAAGACTGTAAAAAAAAAAAAAGACAGTAAAGTATTACTGATACTAGGTTAAACAGACACAAGATCAATATTTGCTTCAGTTATAAAGATGAGATCAAATTATATTTTTAAATTTTGCTAAATTTTCATTAGAAACATTGAATACTGGTACTTGTGAATACTTGTGATACACATAATCACGTTCCTCCTCCAGCTCTCTTGATCACGTTCCCACTTTCCCACTCCAGGAATTTCCCTTCTGTAGTTATTCCCTTTCTTTCTTGTATCATTTTGGGTCATTTCCCCCTGATCATTCACATCAACTTGTGAGCCTACTTTAGATTATTCTGTGTTAAAAAAAATCTGCAATTAGATTTAAATTTGCATTTTAGTTGAATACCATAATGAAATAGATGCTGCATTCTGGAGTAGGTGCTAAATCGTATTCAGAATTTCCAAAGGAGTTTTAGGAAAGTGGTTATGTGGTCCTTGAATACTACACTTGCATTTGAGTATAGAAGGTCAGATTAAAAAGCAGGATTTGGAGATTTCTTTGAAAAGCAGCCCTGTAAGAAGTCTTTTTCCTCCTTTCACAGCCCTTCATCTCAGATGTGAGAGGACATTCAAAGAGTCCACTTGGAGAACATGATGATGTCTTAATGAACCCAGTGTGTGACTCCAGACTGGGTGGGGGGAGGGGGATAAAAAAACAAAGAAAACAAAAAACTTAGGCAGAGATGGAATGGTTTAGAAAAACAAGGTGAAGAAAAATTGATGATGCCTAAATTCTAAGTATAACCTCAGGGTTTATTTGGGCAAAGAATGCAGGAGAGTTTCTTACGGGTTTGTTAGGGTCATAAAAGAGAAGAGGTTGCTCTGGAACCACTGCTGGTTTGACCTAATAGGATCATCTTTTGAGGATGGAAAAAGTTTCAACAGAGGAGAAGCTTGGAGATGGTCTGAGTGAGGCAAGATAAAGGAATTGCAAGAATAGAGCACATTCATCTGGTCTAGGGAAATCGAGGTGAGAGGCCACAAGTGTTGTGGGTCACCAAGGAACCCATGAAAAAGTTCCACAGAGGACACACCTCTAAACCTTCATTGAGCCAAAGAGCACAAAGCCAGCTGACAACAGCACTGTTACATAGACGCTTTCCTGTGCTTCACATCCACCTTCGTTTCCACCTCCTTCCTTTTCCTTCCAACCCCAGAAAGGATGAAAAAAAACCAGCCAGCCATAGGAGGGGAGGTGAGTAAGAGAGAATGAACTTAATACCCCAATGCTTCTTTGTCACCCAAGGAATTTACAAGGTGTTATTTCTATGAGCATTATTGGATTTGAGATTAGACCTCCATCTATAAATTTTCCACAAAACCATAATTCACATATATCTTTTCTTTGGATGGATTTGGAGGCTTTGACTCTTCCGTGGTATTGGACATTTTAACTACAAAGTTGACATTATGTTTAATGACTTAAGGTAGGAGTTGGGAATTACCAAGAATTATTAGAAAAGTCATGGGATTACCTAAATTTTCATCCAGGGAAAGAAGAAAAAAAGTAATCCCTGAATAGATTTTAAAAGAAGGAGGTAAAAACAAATTTGATCCTAATTACTTCCTCTGAGTCTTTTTTGGTCAATTTAATGGTTGAAAATTTATCAGCTCCTTCTCTATTTCCTTCTAGTAAGTGTACAGTTTTGTCTACCTCTTGTAGAACAAAACTCAGCTTCCTTGTTGAAGAAACATTTCCTAGACTCACTCCTTTTTCTCCATACTTCTCTCATTCATGATTCATTCCCCTCAAAACTGTGGTAATTTCTGTCACTCCAGGGAAACTAATCTTAAATATCACCAATGACCTACCTGTTGTCAAATCCAACATACACTTCTCCTTTTATTCTTTTTTTTTTTTTTAACAATTTTTAAAGTTTATTTATTCTGAGAGAAAGAGAAAGAGTGCAGGAGGGGCAGAGAGAGAGAGAGAGAGAGAGAGAGAGAGAGAGAGAGACAGAGAGAGAATCCCAAGCAGGCTCCACACTGTTAGTGCAGAGCCCGGTGTGGGGCTTGAACTCATGAACTGTGAGATCATGACCTATGCTTAACTGACTGAGCCACCCGGGTGCCCCTCCTTACTGAACCTTTCAGCAGTATCAGAGCCACCTCTGATACTATTTTTGAATACTATTCTATTTTTGGAAATAGATAAGAGTTGTTTTCTGTGACACACATTAAACTTATTTCTATTCTTCCCTTGTGATATATTTCTTTCAGGCTCCTGTTGACTCCTCCTTGTTGACCTTCTATGTTGAAGTAGCCCAGGGCTAGCCTATGGGTTCTGTCTCTTCTCTGGATGGTTGCGTTTGGGCCCATTGCTTTGTGTCATTTGTAGGCTGATGACCTTCGAGTATCACCCTAACCCTTTACCTTGAACCATGGAATGTATATTGTTATTATTTGGATGTCTAATAGACGTTCCAAACTTGTTCATCAGGAGGTTTTCCCTCAAATGTGTTCTCTGTGCCTTGCCCATCTTAGTAAATGGCACAACCATTCACTCACTGTCCTGGACCAAAAACCTAGGACTTGTTACTGTCCCCTTTTCTTTTCCCACATCCATGCCATCATCATGACTTCTCAATTCTATTTTCAACTTTCGTTTTCAGTAGAGAATCTATCCCTACTGCAGCAATCCAGGCGAGGGATTATGTTTTTAGCTTATTCTGACAGATGTCTGAGAAATAGATGGTTGGGGACAAGAATGAAAAATGCCCGCTGCACTCCTGTAATGGTCTGAACTCTATTGCAAACATAGTCACAAAGTACACTCCCTTTAGCTGACTGTGCCCCAGGTAGACTTGCCTCCTCTTGTTCTTGACACATGCCAAACTCTTTCCTGACTCAAGGCCTTTACACTCGTTGGTCCTCCTGTCTAGACATTTTCTTGTTATATACTGATTTACTTACTTCTGTTTTCCTACTCTCTTCAACTAGGATGTAATGTACACTTTCTTTTCTGTTCAGCTCTGTATTCCTAAAGCTATAGAAGACCAGTATATGGTAATTGCATGCCAATATTTTTTGAGTGAATGAAAGAATGTAAGTATTTAAGACTTACAATATAACTAGGAAAAACTATCATGCTGTGATAGAAAAAGACCAGGAGATCTGTGTCTGCTCCTGAGTCCTGACTCAGCCACTTTGGCAAACAGAATGCTAAAAACTTCTCCATGTATTTTTTCTTTACCCCTAAACATGCAGCTTCTTGTGTCCATTAAAACAAATGACAGCCCACAGAAATGAAAATGTAGGACATGCATTTCCACATTGAGTTCAATACAGCAAAAAACACTTATAATTTTAAGCAAATGGTCTCTCCTCGGTAATAGTGCCCTTTTGATAAAATTTTACTCCACAGGAAATCCATTACAATAAATATATGTTCCAATATCTGTCCATTTAGCAATAATTCTTTTTATGCTCGATGCCTCTTTCCTGATGAACTGTCCTAGGGACCCTCCTCTGCTTCCCTGTGAGATTTAGAGTTTCAACTCTGCTTCTGAGTATTTGCTGTTGTCATGGTAGCTTGCTAATTTTGCTTATATTTCCCCCCCATATTTTCCCACAACCTTTGAAAAGACCAAGCTAAAGATGTGCCAAAGGCTATTTCTGACTTAATGTTGTAGGCATGAAAATATTTCTTTTCTTAGCCTCTTGAAAAATGTTAAATGGTTGTCTCAGCGTCATTGATTGAGACTATTTGTTTATTCCCAGGGCTGAAAGTTAAAGCCATTCTATTTTGATAGAACTATTTATTTAAAACAAGCTTGAAATCAAAGCCATCTCATACAGTATGCAGGGAATGCTGTTTAACCCAAGTAATCCCTAAGTAAATAATTTATTGGATTACTTGGTGGGTTGAGAAATGAAGGTAGGATTTGGGTGTATTTGGTTTTTCTTTTTTGTTTTAATTACTCACTAAATAACTGCGTGTGTTGTGTGAGTTTAGAAGAAAACAAAGTCTTACTGGAAGAAGATATTATCCCGGTAGTGACCTTGGGTGGTCCCAAGAAAGAACAGATCCCATGGAGCAGGGACAGCCCTGCTATCCATGGTGGTGTGGAAGCCACACTTGGATCTAATACCTAGCTTTGCCATAAACAGCTGTGTGGCTGCAAGAAAGCCATTTAAACTCTCTGCTTAAACTCCAGTTTCTTTATCTATAAAGTAAGAAAGAAAATCTCTCAGGTCTCTACCAGGTCTGAGATTGAGCCATTCTCTCCTAGACCAGTCAAAAATTATAGGAGTGAGGCAACCACACGGCAGTTTAGCCAGGGCTGAAAGACCATAATGTGGACCTTACTGCAACTCAAGACATGGATGGCCCCTCCCTTCCTATTTATATCAAACATTTACTTCCTTCCAAGCTGGAAAAAAATGTCATTTTGTTTCATTGTGTTTTCCTTTATGGGAAACATGGCACAGGTCTTGTTGTACTAAAGTTGTTTTACTCTTGTGGATAAAAGAATACAATACAGATATTTGTTTCTTATTTTTGCTTTTTCAATGAGTTTTTTGAAAACTAATAGTTTGTTGTCAATTAAAAATACATCTCTACAGGCCCAGATGTTCATGGATCTATGACGGCTGCACACCCTGCCTCTTTGGCGGTCATGTGCCTACTATTCAGCCCTGAGAAACAATGCTTATTTATTTATTTATTTATTTACTTTTTTTGTGAGGAGAATCCAGATCATTTGTGCTAATAAAAGAAGAAAATAGGCTAAACAACAGAAAATACTTAAGTAGACTTTACGAAGGAACTTATTGACCATGGGTAATAAAAAGCTGGCAAGAAGTGCTACGAGTTGTAGATGGACAATTGGTAACCACCTGGTCAGGAGGATTTAAATATTTAATCAACTCAATATAGAGACCACAGTTAGAGTGTATAGAAGTGTAGTTACTGGTCTACCAACTTCCAGCAAACTTCAATCTGGAAACCCTTGGAATTGTGAAGCAGGTAGTTTAGGCCAAATTAAAGGCAACAGATTTATAGAGCTCATTACACAAAAAGTAGTACGTGGTTCAAGTATCATCAGATGGGTTTAAATGAATTTATGGGTGAAGATGCATTAAAAATGAATAAAGGGAACCATTTGAAATAGATACCTGATCTAAAAAACGCTCCCAATGATAGCCTCAAATATTTTGAAATTGACAACATGCACAAAATGTACCTTGTTGCGATTCTCCGAGAAAGTGCATCAGACTAACTGGCTCATTAATTTGACCTATTATGGCATTTCTTATGTTCTTACATTCCTGTGACCTCCTTGAGGGCTCGCTTGGCCTTGAAGCACCACAAGGTGAAAAAAAAAATCTCAAAATTAATCGAAAAGTTACCAGAGTGCTTTTACATATGCTTAGCAAATTGTCAGTTTATCCTTGAAGGAACAGCCTCTACCAGAATCTTTTTCCCTATGACAGTGGCAAAGGGGCAGAGAGAGGGTTGTGAAATTGCGGCCGGAGACTGGGTTTCCTCTCTAATTCTTGTCTACCTTTCAGCCAGGTGCAGAAAAATCTTGAGTTCAAATATTTAGATAAACTTAGAGGAAGGAATACAGATCTGCTCATTCTTTAGAGTTTTAGGGTAAGTCTTGATTAACTGGACACAATGGGCAAGTCAAGTGTTTTTTTCATTACTAGTAAGACAGCCTAAATTAAGGAAATCCACATGAGGCAATTCAGAAAGTGAAAAATGTATTTTTATTTCACAATATTGTAATCTTAAAGCCGTGGTCTCTTGAATGTATATGATCTAAAGAGAAAATAATGAGTTACCTAAATATGATTACTTTGACTTATGTCCATGGTGCATAACACTTTATGGCCGAAATAAATACAATGGGACAGTGGTAACATTCACTGTGAGTAGATCTGTTCTGATGAAAAGCACCAGTATACAAACTGTTTTTTCAGAAGGTGGACACTTTCTCCTGAGGTGGTTGATTCTTTCACCTAGTTGTTATGTCTGAAAAATTAATGCTTGTTCTGCAACTATAAACCAGCCTGTACATGACAGCAGCTCTCCCAACATTGTTTGAGTCATTAGAGGAGTCGGCCAGTTGTTCTCCTGTCCTTTCTGCGTGGCTGAATTTTCTTAATGACCAATTCATTGTGTGTCTTCAAGCATGACACCTGAAAAGCTGTGATCTCTTTAATGAAGGATCCATTAGTCTTTCAAGAATGTGAACATGTGAAGTTGAAAAACCTATTCAATAAGGTATCTCCTTGAAAGAACTCTAATCATGCTGTGAAGTACATTTACACAAAATATAACTTCTTCATGCATGTTTAACTGAGCAGAATGGTTTTTGGAGTCACATTAGCTGACCCTGATAGG
Organism: Prionailurus viverrinus; assembly: GCF_022837055.1. Classification (NCBI taxonomy): domain Eukaryota; kingdom Metazoa; phylum Chordata; class Mammalia; order Carnivora; family Felidae; genus Prionailurus; species Prionailurus viverrinus. The sequence continues at coordinate 215,856,125 of NC_062561.1, forward strand.
AACACAGGCTCAGTTTTTCTAAATACTTTCCATTTTCATAAAATTGCTAAAATGCCACTTTTCTCTTCAATCTACCTCTATATATAGCAGAGCATTCTTTCTTAGAACATAAGCTATTGTACAGTCCTCTTTCTGCGTTCTTTGAACCTTGGCAGCACACTATCTCCAAGATTCCACGATCATAGACAGTCACCCTGCTGTTGTGTGCGATATACGGCTTTATACAAATCTTTCTGGTGCCATTGGAAGTGATTCTCGGGAGACAAAGCCCAAGAACGACCCTGAGTGTTACCTCTTTGTATATTCACTTCCGCATTTCATCTGTGCAGTTCCAAACCTATTCAAAGGTCTTTCTGTTTGAGCTTCTGAAATTTAGCATATCCTCTGCTGAATCTAGAGAGAAAAAGATGTAATTGTAATACACGAACCGTTCTCACTCTGCACATTAACACAGTAATAGAAAATAGAAGTTTTTCAATACAAAAAGTAGGTTTTTGCTCTTATTTCACATATTTAAAAATAATGCAATATATCAGGAATTAATTTTAAGGTAGTCAAGTGTGATTCATCACCATTAAGTCACTTTTACCAAGGAGAATAACTCGATATACTCTATAGCATAGGAGAAGGAATAAAGTATATTTCATTTTAACACAGAAATACAATTTTGTCCTGCAGTATAATTGGATTAGTGATATAGGAAGGTATCTCATAATAGGGTTTTATTGTATTTTCCCCTAAAGTTGCATAGTAAGTATCAGCTTCCATAAAGGCACTTACCTGCAAAATCATCTGAATAGTTGTTACTCTGAGTATATTCTGTAGTTTCCATTGAATATGTTCACTTGGGAGATTTCTAGTCCTAGTATTAACTTTTATAGAATATTTGGATATCGATTATTTGGAAAGAATTAGAGTTAATAAGGAATTCAGTAAGCAAAGAGTTGGTCTGTTAACCAATTTTTCCAAGTCAGGAAGGGTCAATGCTAATGGATTTGATTACAGTCAGGTGAAAGTACTACAAATGCTGTTACAGCTAGGTTCTTGCTTGAGCTGATCACCTTAGGTGCAGATACATCTGGGCATGTCTGAAACCCTGCAGGCTACTGCCCACTCATTGCATGAAGGACAGAGGAAATTTCCTGGGAGAGAGTGCCTTCTGAGGAAAGAAGGAGGGAAGCAGTCAAGCTTGACCCAACAACAAAGACTTAATCTTCAGAAGGAAGCAGGGATTTTGAATTTAGAATGGGCGTCTTGTTTGCAGCTGATTTGTTTTCCAGTCTAGACCCCCGTGGACTCCTTCCTGTGGGTTCTGAGTCCTGTGAAGTGTGTGTGTAAGGAGCCTGGGTGGGCATGTGAGGAAGGACGATTTTGAATAAAAGCTGAAAGAATTGAATGACTAGGGACTCTCTCAGACCCTGTTCTGGTACTAACACCAATAGATGTAACACAAAAGAAGGAAGAGGAATATCCGCCTGCTTTGCAAAAAATCCCCCCAAAACAAAAACAAACCCAAACCCAAAAACAAAAACCAAAAAACAAACCCCAAACCCAAAATGCTGTTTTGAATGACTGCTAAAGGACCTGTTCCTCTGTAGTGTGCGAAATTGTGCAGCAAAGGGGGAAGTGATGTAGCTCCGTAGAAATGCAACAGTGTGTTACGGGATTTAGGGGAGAGGCCCTCGGGAGTGGCGTGGGAGATGGGGAGGGAGATAAAATGAATCACTGAGGCCACTTGTACTGTGATTAATTTTTGTGATGATGAACAACATACTTGCTCTCCACCATTTTTACATTATTAAAATGGGTGTTGTTACCTCTTGTTCACTTTCATACTTAATGGGTGATGAAACTCTTAAAAGACTCTTGTTTACTTAAAAATAAAAAACAAATATTGTACAGACTTGCCTATTTATGAAAAATCTTTTTTTGTTACTGTTGAAATGTTAGGAAAACACTTTTTCACCATTTACATGGCATGCATATCTATTTTTTTTTCTCATGAATATCTAACTCTAAACTGGAAAGTGTGAGGAGTATAAAGTTGGCTACACTTCTCACTCTCCTGAGTCCCCCCCCCCCGAAAAAAAAAGTCCAAAAACATCTAATTCAGGGTTTCTTAGTCTTGAGATTATTGACACTTTGGACTGGAAAGTTCTCTGTGTTGGGGGGACTATCCTGTGCACTGTACTGTGTTTAGGGGCTTCCCTGATTCTACCTACTGGATCCCTGTAGCACACCTTCCCTCCCCTTTAAGAGGGTACAATAAAGAATGTCTTCCAACATTGCCAAGGGCAGGGGAGGCAAAATTTCACCACATTGGGAATCACTGATCTAACATAACACAGTGTACTAATTTGAAACAAAAAATTTAGATAAAATAGTATTGGTAGAATTGGCCATAAACTTATTAAGGTAATACGAACATTCCTATGCGTTCTTAATTCTTGAAAGACTTGTTTCTTGATATGTGAATATGTTAGATGCTTAAAACTGAAAATAATAACAGCTACCATTTACTGAGGACTTCCTCAAAGTGCCAAATATTGTGCTAAGCAGTTTATCAGCATGCCATTGAATTCTCTTAGCACCTGTTTGTGGTTAGTATTATTCTCAGTTTTCAGAGGCTTAGAGAGGTTAAACAAATTGCTCAAAGTCATACAGGTAGTCATTGAAATATATGACATTTAAATCCACATCTGCTTAGGCACAGCCTTGGAAGATTACTTTATGAGTCAGTCCAGGTTCTTGCAGGAAAAGGAGCATTCTAATCAGGTAACCAATGATACTTTCACAAAGCTCTTATCTACATGTGATGGTGGGGACATCAATAAGGAATGACAAAACTCCCCTGTGTAAGTAAGAACTTCCGCATCTTGTGGTAGGTCTGAGGGAGCCAGAGGAGGGAGTAGTTACCATAACCCAGAAAGAATGGCTGTAGTTTTAGAGATGACTGCAGGCAGGAGCATGGAGGGGGTATAGCCAGTTCAACAGCTGCCAGGCAGGAAGGCACTTGGGGGAGAAAATATGTTAAAGCACATCATACCACCTATCCTTTGATCTCTCACTGGTGACTTCTGGATCCAACAGGAAGCAATGGGGCAAACATACTTGTTACTGTTGCATCCATAGAGATAATTTCCTAGGGCTCAGAGCTAAGTCAAGATTGGAGAGTGAATCTGGAGGGGCAGAGGGAAAAATTCTGGGTTACTCTAACCTTCATAACTCTTTATATAATTAGGATAATTTATTAAATGGATTTGAGCACCTACACAGACCATGACAATAACTACTAGTAATAATGTGTTGTGAAAAGATAAACTGAAGCATATTAAAATTTTTGAATTTGAGTGTGTATCCATTTGAATGGGGCAATGTCAAACCAGAAATGGTAAAGAGGACTCCACTATCAGGACCCAGGGGAAGGACTGCCTTAGAGAAAGTGTGGAAGCAAAGAAAGGAAATTATTGATTGGCTATAGCTTAAAGCCTAGTTGGCTGTTTGTGATTGATTGTCCTTAGCATTTTGATTTTGTAACCCTGAGGTATTTATAGGCTTAGATTTTGGTTTGCTTGCACAAGCCCTTGTGGCATTAGAGCCATCTCAGTCCAGTGGCCTCCTTATTTAGTTAATTTAAAAGGGCTATAGTAGATGTGGGCAAACTTCTTTTGTAAAGGGTCAGGTAGCAAATATTTCAGTCTGTATGTGCCATACCGTCTCTACTGCAACTACTCAACTCTGTAGGGCAAATGAATAAATGAGTTGACTGTAGTACAATAAAACTATTACTATTTTTTGGTCCAAAGGGTTGGAGTTTGCCTGCCACTAGTCAACTATGCAAAGATGATAAGGTCCTACTGAATATGAAATGGGAGAGAATGGCCATGGGTTAGCTAGGAAATCTTTCTCCCAAATTTTTCTTTGGGGTTATGCTTTTGGCAAGATATAGAGACAATTAAAAAATTTGGATTTATTTTTGAAATTACTCTGTTAGGCTTTTAAAAAATTGTATTTTATTTATAGGACTTTTCCCTTCTCCCTCTTCTTTTGTCACCTTCTCAGTTGAAAGTGAATAATTAAGCACTTAATTGGATAATTTGGGTCTCAAATCCTCTTTATTTTAAATGATACATATAAGATCATCCTTGTCCTATTTAATTTTACCTTTAGAAGACCCAATCATAAAGAACAGGTAAGGAAATTTTTTTCCTGAGACTAATTACATAACTAGAGAACTGAAACTAACATGTTTAATTCCTGAGATACTGATTGAGATAATCACAGCATAACTGAGAAGAACCAGAGGTTGGCTCTTGGTATTACAAGAAGCCTTTTTTCAACAGTTTTGGTATTATTCCTAGGAACAAGCCAAGAGCAATGAATCAGGCTGAAGTTGGCAAGAAATACATAGGTATGTCAACAGTGGTAGACCTGAAAGTATTTATACAATTTGATCAAGTGAGTTCTGAAAGAAAAAAAAAGAATATTTTGCCTTTTATAAAAGCTTATTTTAAGGAAATTATGTACATCATGGCCTAAGGAAACTTAGCTACAATTCTTTTTGGAATAAAACTCTACATTACTACAATGTTGATGTTATGGAAACCTGTAGAGGAGAAAGTCTGATTAAAATTAATTCCTGTTACTATGAAGGTAAAAGGCAGCCAGCCAAAGTCAGGGCAAAATGAAGTATATGCCTTAAGGAAGAACAGTTTTAGACTATAAAATTATGAGTCTAGAAGAGGAGGGAATTGGGATGATTTATTTAACTCAGTAATGAAACTTAAACATAATCTAAGTAATGGTTTCTAAAGTAACCTAAGGTGCAAAACCCTCCAACTGTGAAAATTTAACTCTGAATGTATTTTACTTCCTAATAAGGAGGTATATCTTCACATATTGACTAACAAAGGAAGTTCACAAACAGAAATTTCCAGAGCGTAAATCCATAAAGAGAAATGGATGGTAGATACATATTCCAAACCACTTTTGAAATTAGATTATTATTTGAATGCTTCAAATTTTGTGATTAGCATGGAATTGAAATCTCTAATAAAGCTCTTAGCGAGGATAAAGGCAGAGATTCTTTCTTTGTAAAATTCATTTCAATTCCTCAAATATTTTTGAGGGCCGGATCATCTCTGGGGTCCTTTCACAGTAACATCCTGAGTTGTAGGAGCCGTAAGACTGATTTGCTACTTGGTTGAGGAGAGGTTTGACTAGAGCATTTGGATACATTTTTTGATTTCTTGCTATCTCTCACCTTTTTTCCCCCATAATTTTTCTTCCAGTTTTCCCACTTCATGGCATTTTAATCTCTTGTTCTATTGTGGTAAGAGAGTTCCTTATGGAACTAAGTTTCTTTCATGAAAGAGTCTTATCCTGAGTCATAACATGTATGATGCCCAGTTTTAACAAGGGTCCTGAGAACAGTGGTGGTTTCTGAGACTTTCAATGTGAAGACACTGACTGAATTTTAATTATTCGTATCTTAAAAATATACACAGGAGTGAGAGGGGTATCTCCTGTACCCATATTTGTTTTTTGCTTTATTCCTAATGCATTTACATGAGGATATGCTGCAGACATCACTTTTTATGTGGCACCATTTTACCTTCACCCTCAGACCAGCTATATCATTATCGCCAAGTAGTAAAGCCATCACCACTGTTACCCTAGTCTACACTAATGTCATCTCTCTCCTGGCTACAAAAGTAGCTTTCTCACTGGTTTCCCTCCTTCCACTTGTTTTCCTGCAGTTCACTATCCACATGATAATCAGAATGGTCTTTTGGAAGCCTGAGTTCAATTTGCCCAACTACAACAAAGAGTTTCCATAATATTTAAAGTAAAATTCAAACATGATTTTGTCCCTGCCTCCTCCTTAGCCTCATGTCATGATGCTCCCCCTCTTGCCTACCATATCCCGGAATCACTAGCTTTCTTTCCATTCTTCCTGCAGGCTTGTTCCTTGGTGGGCTGTGTTTTTTCCTCAGTCATTCCAGGACTGTCACTTACGGCCACTCAGCTATTGGTCACATTGTGTCATTGACAGACAGGCTCTCTCAAACAGTTTACCTGAAGTACCCACACAGTAGTGTTTTTGATATCACTTCTAATTCTTTACATACACTTACCGGTATTGGATGTTCATTGCCTTTATCTATTGTTGGGGTTTTGCCACCTTCACCCAATAAAATACAGGTCTGTACCATGCCTGGTTTGTTCATCTGTTTCCTCAGAGCCTAGGATAGTGTTAGCTATGTGGTGAGTGCTCAATAAATATTTATTGAATGAATAATAACTGTCTTTACATTTTTTTTACCTGGGATGCAAGACTGTAAACAAATGATAACAAATCTAGCTCTACTGCAAATTTAGTGGGTTGTGTCCCTTATGTAAATAGTGATAAATGTATCTTTCCTATAACATGGAATATCTCTAATGTGCTTCTGTTTTTTAAAACAATGAATTTCTACTGCCCTTGAACTGAAAGCAATTTGGTATCTTTTTCATTAAGAAATTTGTGCATTTAATTTGAATATTGTATTCAATCTTCAGCATCAAAACAGATTATCTTATCTTTCCCTTCTATTCCTCCTTTTAGTTTCAATCAATAGATAGTTGTAATTTTAGGATCAAAATGCCAAATGTTGTAATGATCTTCCTACTGTGGAGAAGTATATTGAAGAGGTCTGTCCTTGAGTTTGTGGTACCTGACAAGGAATCCAGCAGAGATTGTTCACGCCCAAGGGCACTTATTTTTAAAAGATGACCCTAAAAACACTGGGACTGTGGTGGAAGTCAGATATCAAAATATATTTTGACTAATAAAGCTTCAGTTTTAACATTAGAAGTTGGAGGTAGTACCCAAAAGGTGGAAAGTCTGGGAAAACAAATTTATGACCCACTAATGCCAAAAGTAGAGGGTATATATGGATTCAGGACTGATTCAAGCAACTATCTATCACCCATGCTTACAGGCACTTATGAAGCCAACTCATGTTTTTAAAGCCCTTGTTGGAAATCCAGCTGTAATTTATTTAGGGAATGTGCGATCCTTAAATCCATGATACATTTCACCAGATGCATTCAAAGTAAAGATCTAGACTCAAGTGATATCATCCAAACTGTAGCAGGATGACCCATTAGTAGATTGTAAAATCAATTCAGTGGGTCATGATTGGCAATTTCCTTTAAAAAAAAAAAAGGATATATAATAGAATTGAATAGAATAGAAAGTATCACAGGGCATCATACATCGTAAAACTTACAATGGTTTCATTAAAATTCCCTATCAGTTATATGATTGTAGTGGGTATGGCATCATCATGTAAAATACATTTCTCACTCTGGGGTCAAAAATCTATGAAAGCCACCAGAGAATATTGAATTGGTTTGGATTGGGTTCATATGACATAAAATGAAGAATAATTTACAGAGAGAATTTTCCCAAAGGTATAAGGACTAGTCCTCAGATAAGGGCAAAGTCAAGTTGTCTTTGATCTCCGTGAAGTAGGAAATTGCTGAAATATAGAAGAGAATGTTTCGGACTCCATTATTTCTAATTCCCACAAACATGGCCTCATATGCTTTGCCTGCTGATGGTTCATGACTTGCTTAATCGGGTTTTGAGCTTCCCAAACTGAAGTCAAGCTCCTTGAAGTAGAGGTGGTCATATAATTCTTCTGTGTGCCTCTTGTAATGCTGAGAACTTAGTAGTCACATAAAACATTTATGTTAACTGCCCAACTGAAAAATAAAAATGTGAATAGTTAAAGAAGATCAAATATAACCTGTATCATCTTAGCTGGCCCAGAATCATAACCCAGTGGTTTTGCCTACCATCCCTGTCTGTCATTAGCATACATATCAGTTTTCTCTCTGCAAATGTTTTTAAGCCAAATGTTTCAAATTTATTAAAAATAGGACATGTGATAGTTATCAAATATCAAAATGCCTTTCAAAAATTCCAAATAACTTATCACAGTTGGTTCCACTTAAAAAAATGTTTATTTATTTATTTTGAGAGAGAGAGGGAGATGGGGAGGGGCAGAGAGAGAGGAGGACAGAGGATCCGAAGCAGACTTTGTGCTGGTAGCAGATAGCCCAATGCAGGGCCTGAACTCACACATTGTGAGATCATGACCTGAGCCGAAGTCGGACACTTAACCAGACTGAGCCATCTAGGCACCTCTTGGTTCCACTTTTTTTAAACCCTTAAATCTGTAATTCTGTCAAAGAAAGATATCAATCACATTCTCCTGGCTTGATTTGTTTTTCTTCCTAACAGTAAGGTTGGAATCCAGAAGAGATAGAAATGGTTTCAGATTCCTATTTAGATTCTTTTTTTCTAAGTCAGGTTTAGAATCAGCTCCTCCTGCATAATCCAAAGTCATTGAGTTAAATTAAACAAGAGATTCCTGAGTAGATGAAGCCAAGCATGACTAACGTCTTGTCTCAGACACATGTCAAGCTTGGTTAAGAATTAGACTCCCCTTCGTTATTGCCTGGACAGAGGGAAGTCTCTTTTAGTATGACCCAGCATGAGCGAGCAGGTCTCATGTTCATTTGAAGCAATTTACTTTTGTATTTCTCTTTTATAGTTCACAGCAGGTCCTTCTAGGAGGAATAGAAGGGCTTGCTCTGCAATCTCCCTTTATTGTTTCACTGAAGAGTAGAAGCAAAACATATTTTAATCAGAAGAATTATATCTAAGTGCTATAAATGTTTCCAGAGCCAACCAAGAAAGCCCTGCTACATTTAAGGTCAGGGCTGATGTTTTAAGAGGAAAATGTTGATGGTAAACTCATGGGGAAATAAAATCTTAGACTATTCTAAGTGACCTATCTCGTTGGGTAGTAATCAGGAGATAAGGCCAGAAATTCCAGAGATTAGCTCCAGTAGATACGATTCCCAGACTTCTAAAGAAAAACAGACATTGCTAGGATACATAGTGAGTCCTATGGAACTCAAGTGCCACTGTTTTACAGCAAAGCCACCTTTCTATTGATTAGTGTTAATGAGACGAGGAGGTTCCACATTGATGGATTATCAGTCTACCTAATCTTGTTTTTCACTACTTATTCTTTTTGTTGCTATGGTTAGAAATATGTGAAAACTAAATCCTTGTTTCTTCTTTCAGTTGACCTTATTCTGATTTATCAAAGTGATTCTCTTACACTCTGAACTATGCCAATTATTGTGTCTGTCAAGCCACACATTCATTAGAGTATTGGGACTAATGGACATGCTCTAAGAGCACATTCATCTTTAGAAATACGGTAAAAGCTAATTCTTTTGGCTCAGCAGAGCTCAGGTTGACATCTTGCCACTCTTCTGCTGCCAGGAATATCTGGTGACTTAATGAAGCAAAGATCTTAAACACACAACTCAGTGGATTATTCAATATCAAGGTTTGCACTAGCATCTGTGACAAAGGATTAACACTTTCAGTTCTACAGAAGTACAGGTGATGAATTAAAACACAAGAGGACTACCCGAACGGACAGTGCATCAGTAGGATTACAGAGTAACTTGTACTTCAAGAGCCGATTGATCCTCCTTTTCATATGGTATTTAAAAAATAATCTTTTATATGCCGGTGGTAATACAGCTGGATTAGTGAAGCCAATGGGCTGTGACTGTTTAAATATTAATTGGGACAGCAGTGTCTAAATGAGTTGTTCTCAACCCTGACCGAATATTAGAATCACCTAGGGAGTTTTTAAAATTTGCCCATGCCCAGTCCCTATCCCTAGAGAGGACTGCTTTAATTGTTCAGGGGCAGTGCCCTGGCATCAGAATATCCTAAAAGCTCCCTTGGTGATTTGCATGTATAGTCAGCTTTGAGGACCATAGTAAATAAATGCTAAAACAGAATAGCTTTTTGTTACCTGGATGCCTGATTCAAATATCCTATTTTTAAAAAAATTCTCAGTGGTGTATCTTTTGTTAAAACAATAGAACAAACATTTTGTTTCATTCAATTCCAATCACTGTGGTCTTGCCACATGATAACATTTTATGAATGCAATTGAAATATTTTGGCCATCTTCAGGAAGGCTTTTTAAATTTTCCAAATATATTCAATACGAAATTTATGCTCTAGGAAAGTCTCTTATTTTTTGCAGCATCCTGGAATTTGTTCACCAGAGCAAAAAATGCAAAATACACCCAAAGATTCTTTGCCAGTTCAATAAACAAGCAAATAAACAAAAACATTAAAACCTGTTCTTGTTTAGTTAGTTTAGTTGACTAAAAAAGGAGACAATTATTTATTCATCAGTTTGTGCCAGAAAAAAAATACACACCCACCTACACGCACACCCACACCCCCACACCCAGAGAAATGCTAGCAAGAGACCTCCCAGCCCCCCATTCAGCCATTCAGCCTTTCTTGGCCTCAAGGTCACATAGTTAGTGGCAGAACTGAGATGAACATCTGTGATTCTTGTCTCACATTCTGTCCTCTGCTGCTTGGGAAAAGAACAATGGGGACCAAGTAGGTAAAGAAGGTGATAGGACTGGTGTGGGGCCCTTCCTCTGGGATTAGAATGGTTTCGACATTTCTCTACAGATCACCCCTCCTAGCCATGTGTGTATGAGTGTACCTGTGTGCCCTAGCATGAGTTCTTGTGGAAAGGCTGATGTTAAGCCCCCATTCTGTTCTGAATTACAATGTGCAGCTGCTCACTGGGGTGAGGATCTTCCAGCATCATTGCTGGCCATGGAACGGGTGACTTACACCCACAGCCAAGACCCTCTTCTCAGCTCCCTATGACCTTTTGTTTTGCTGCATATCCCTACTAGTGGCTTCTCTAAACTTCTTCTAAGCTGGCCCCAACTACAAGTATTTCTGTGCCTTGAATAATGAGTTACTGCCTTTCCGGTGGTTTCTTAGTTAAATGCTATGGAAAAGGGGAGAAGCCCAGCTGAGGTAAGCAGGAGGGATGTAGGCACAGTACAGCCTTTGGGGAAGCTGGAACTTGATTTGGTTAGACTCCTATAGTTCTGTCCTACTTTTGTGTGTCGGCTCATTTTTTTGGTTGAAAAAATGCAAAATGTCCACACTTGTTTGCTTTCTCTCCATGTCTTTGTTTCCTAAAGATCTTGGTGGCCTATATATTTTTTTCTCTGAGTTCACTAACTTCACACATTTATATTCTAGTAATGCTGATATATTTCTGTCTAATCTGAATTTCCTCTCTGATCAATCTACCTGTGCAACATCTAAATTTTACATGTCTTCCTGATTTGATTTCCTTTAAAAAAAGATGCCATTTATGACATATTTTCTGGTTGTTCCTTGTTTTCTTATTTTACAATGCATTTTATAATATAATACTAAAAAGAATGGTGTGTCTTTTTATTATGACAGTGCAATTCTTTCATTATATTTTTCTAAAAGTGACATCTTTACCAGGTCTAATTGCTAAACCTAGAAGCAGTGTCCATGGACCATCTTTGGTAACTTTGTTCTGTTTCTTAACCCAATTAAAAAAATATGTTGCTATCTTCCACTGCAATCTTCTCTTCCCCTAACACACACTATTTTCTGGCATTTTTTTTTTTTACAGCATATTGTGTGTGTGTGTGTGTGTGTGTGTGTGTGTGTGTGTGTGTGTGTGTATTTACGTTGAATTTTGTCAAATGTATTTCCTGCATCAATCAATAACATCATATGACTTTTTACCTTTAGTTTGTTGACATGATGGATTACATCGATTGATTTCAAATGTTGAACCAGCCTTGCATCCTTGGAATAACTCCAACTTGGTAATGGTGTATAATTCTTTTCACACACTGGTAGATTCAAGTGCTAATATATATTTTTTTATTTTTGCATCTAAATTCATGAGACACATTGATTTGTAGTTTTCTTTTTTAAGTACTTTTTCAGTCTGGTTTTGAAATCAGGATAGTACTGGGCTCATGAAATAAGTTTGGAAATGCTGTTTCCTCTGCTATTTTCTGAAATAGATTGTGCAGTTTTTTTTAAAGTAAATCAACTTATTTAAACAAACAAAAAGAATAGTTCATTCATTTTTCTCACTCCTTACCCCCTATCCCTACCCCCACCCCCACCTCTGGCAACCATCAAAACCTGTTCTGTGGATCTGTGTGCTTGGTTTATTGATTTAATTATTGTGTTTAATGATTCTGGATAAAAGAGAGATCATATAGTATTTGTCTTTCTCTTATTTGTTTCACTTTGCATAATGCCCTTGAAGTCCATCAGTGTTTCCACAAATGGCAGGACCTCATTCTTTTTTATGACTGAGCAATACTCCATTCTGTGTGTGTGTGTATGTGTGTGTATAAATACATTCATCCTTTATTGGGCACTTAGGTGTTTCCATATCTAGGCTATATAAACATTACTGCAATGAATATGGGGTTCATATATATTTTTGAGTTAGTCTTTCTGTTTTCTTTGGATAAATATCCAGAAGTGAAACTTCTGGATCTTATGGGAGTTATATTTTTTACTTTTTTGAGGAGAGTCCATACTGTTTTTTGTAGTGACTATACCACTTTATATTCTCACCAACAGCGCTCAAGCATTCTTTTTTCTCCATATTCTTGCTAACACTTGTTATTTCTAGTCTTTTTGATAATAGCCTTTCTAACAGGTATGAGCTGATATCTCACTGTGGTTTTGATTTGTATTCCCCTTATGATTAATGATGTAGAGCATCTTTTCATATACTCTTTGGCCATCTGTATGTCTTCTTTGGAACAATATCTATTCATATCTTCTGCCCATTTTTTTACTTAAAAAACGGTTTGAGTTTTTTTTGGTGTTGAATTGTATGAGTTCTTTATATGTTTTGGATATTAACTCCTTATCAGATACATGATTCATAAATATTTTCTACCATTCAATAGGTTGCCTTTTCATTTTATTGATGGTTGTGCAAAAGCTTTTTACTCTGATGTAGTCCCAGTTACTCATTTTTGCTTTTGTTGCTTTTGTTTTTGGTGTTAGATTAAAAAACTCATTGCCAAGATCTATGTCAAGGAGCTTACTACCTATGTTTTCTTCTAGGAGTTTTATGGTTTCAGGTTTTATGCTCAAGTCTTTAATCCACCTTGAGTGATTTTTTGTATCTGGTGTAAGATAGTGATCTAGTTTCATTCTTTTGTGTGTGGCTGTCTAATTTTTCCAGGCCCATTTATTGAAAAGACTGTCTCTTCTGCATTGTATATTCTTGTCTTCTTTGTTGTAAATTAATTGACTATGTATGCATGGGTTTATTTCTGGTCTTTCTATTCTGTTCCTTTGATCTATGTGCTTATTTTTATGCCAGTACTATGCTGTTTTAATTATTGTAGTTTTGTAATATAGTTTGAAATCAGGGAGTGTGATGCCTCCAGCTTTGTTCTTCTTTCTTAAGATTGCTTTGACTATTCAGAATCTTTGATGGCTCTATACAAATTCAAGGATTGCTTGTTCTATTTCTGTGAAAAATCTCATTGGAATTTTGATAAGGATTGCATTGAATTTGTATATTGCTTTGGGCAGTATGGCCATTTTAGCAACATTAATTCTTTCAATCCATGAACATCGAATATATTTTCATTTGCTCATATTGTCTTCAATTTCTGTAATTAATGTCTTGTAGTTTTTAATATACAGGTCTTTCACCTCCTTGGTTAAATTTATTCCTAGGTATTTTTGATGTAATTATAAAGAGATTGTTTTCTTAATTTCTCTGATAGTTCATTATTGGTGTATGGAACACAACAGATTTTTGTGTATTGATTTTGAATCCTGCAACTTTACTGAATTTGTTTGAACAGTTTTTTTTGAACTAGTTTGAACAGTTTTTGATAGAGTCTTTAAAGTGTTTTATATATGTCATTTGCAAATAGTGACAGTTTTGTTTCTCTCTTTCCAATTTGGATGCTTTTAAATTTCTTGCCTTATTGGTAGGACTTCCAATACTATGTTAAATTAAAGTGACAAGAGAGGGTATCCTTGTCTTGTTGATGATCTTAGAGGAAATGCATTCACCTTTTCACTATTGAGTCTGATGTTACCTGTGGTCTTGTCATATATAGCCTTTATTTTGTTGAGGTCTGTTCCCTCTATACCTGCTTTATTGAGAGTTTTAATTATAAATGGATGGTGAATATTGCCAAATGCTTTTTCTTTTCTTTTTTAAAATATAACTTATTGTGAAATTGGCTTACATACGACACCCAGTGCTCATCCCAACGAGTGCCCTCCTCAATGCCCATCACCCATTTCCCCCTCTCCCCCACCCCCCATCCACCTTCAGTTTGTTCTCTGAATTTAAGTCTCTTATGGTTTTCCTCCCTCCCTCTCTGTAACTATTTTTTCCCCTTCCCTTCCCCCATGGTCTTCTGTTAAGTTTCTCAGGATCCACGTATGTGTTGAGATGATTATATCATTTTTTCTTCATTTTGTTAATGTGGTATATCACATTGACTAATTTGCAGGTGTTGAGCCACCTTTGTATTCTTACAATATCCTGCTTGATCATGGTGTGTGATCCTTTTAATGTGCTGTTGAATTCAGTTTGCTAATATTTTGTTGTGGATTTTTGTACCTTTGTTCATCAGAGAGAGATATATACACCATCAGCACAGAGCCTGAAGTGGGGTTTAGACTCATGAACCATGAAATTATTACGTGAACTTAGATCAAGAGTTGGGTGCTTCACTGACTGAGCTACCCAGGCACTCCCCTCTTGTTTTGTTTTTTGGATGAGTTTGAGAAGGATTGGTATTCTTTTTAGACTGCTTGGTAGAATTCACTAGTGAATCCCTCTAGTCCTGGACTTTTGTTTGCTGGAAGGTGTTTGATTACTGATTCAATTTCTTTACTAGTAATCAGTCTGTTCAGATTTTCTGTTTCACCATAATTCAGTCTTGGTAGGATGTATGTTCCCTGGAATTCAACCATTTTTTCTAGGTTGTCCAATTTGTTGGCATATAATTTTCATAGTAGTCTCTTATGATTCTTTGTATTTCTGTGATATCAGTTACAACATCTCTTTCATTTCTGATTTTATTTATTTATTCTGATTTATTTATTCTTTCTCTTTTTTTTTTCTTGGAGAGTTTAGCTAAGGGTTTGTCAACTTAGTTTATCTTTTCAAAGAACCAGCTCTTAGTTTCATTGATCTTTTCTACTATCTTTTTAGTCTCTATTTTATTTATTTCTGCTATAATTTTTGTTATTTTCTTTCTTTTGCTAACTTTGGGCTTTGTTCTTTTTCTAGTTGCTTGAAGTGTAAAGTTAGTTTGTTTATTTGAGAATATTTTTGTTTCTTGAGGAAGGTCTGTATTGCAATGAACTTCCCTCTTAGAACTGCTTTTGCTGCATCTCATAAGTTTTGTTATGTTACATTTGCATTTTCTTTGTCTCAAGGTATTTTTTTAATTTTTGTTTTGGTATCTTCTTTGACCCATTATTGCTCAGTAGCATGTTGTTTAATCTTCACATATTTGTTAATTAATTTGTGTAATTAATTTTTAGTTTCATGCTATTGTGGTTTGAAAATATGCTTAAAATAATTTCAATCCTTTAAAATTTATAAAGATCATATAAAGATATATGATCTTGAAATACATTCCATGTACACTTGAGAACAATGTGTATTTTTTTAGTTTTGGATGGAATGTTCTGTAAATATTTGTTAAGTGCATTTAGTCTAATGTGTCATTCAAAGCTAATGTTTCCCTATTGATTTTCTGTTTGGATGATCTATCCATTGACTTATACTGGATTTAAGGGTTTTCTACTATTATTGTATTGCTGCCTATTTTTTTCCTTTAGGTCTGTAATGCAGCGTATTTCAAACATGCAGATCAGTACAGAAAATAGTAGTGGGTACCTACCTGCTTCTTGACATTTTCCTCAAAATTCCTTCAGTTATTTTGAGGGAATAAAACACTGGAGAAACATTTAAAGTCACCTGTGTACCCTTTTTTCTTTCTTCCCATTTTACCTCCTGGCCTCCTCCAGGATAAGCTCAATCTTAAATGTATTATCATCCCCATGCATACTTTTTAATGTTATTAAATGCATACGTCCATAAATAAAATATAGCATTTTACCTAAGTGGCATTTTATGAAGTGCTATTCTGTAACTCCTTTTGTTTTGGCTCAATATTAAGATTTTTGAAACACACGGCTCAAATTTATGTATTTTAACTCTTATATCATGTTCTGTTGAATATTCATACAATGCATTTAGCCAGCTGAGAGACAGTTAGTGCGTTTCCAGTCTTGAATTATTATAGACAGTTTTTCAGTGAACATTTCTGTAACTGTCTTCTTACATAAACAGGTTGGGTTTTTTTTCTGTGTCTCTAATGCATTGTTGGTTGTGTAACAGCTCCTCTAAAATTAAACTTCCTTGCCATTAACTACCAGGGGGCTGAAAGGCAAATTTCCTGGTTTCCATTTCATTTCAGTGCACTCTAGGAGTGTCAATAGTAGGATTTTGATCAGGACAATTAAAAGAGGTTGAGCTACCTGGTTAGAGTAAAAACAGCCTGTGGTGTGAACTCTTTGTGATTTATTGGTTCCTCTAACTGTAAATTTGCACTGTTCTTGTAGTAGATAATTTCTGATATGCCACTTCCCCTGTGTTTTCTCTAATTTACCTTCCACTTGGAGCTCAGAGGAAATTATTCTGTACACCCTTCTAGGATGAGAGGGTTTTCTGTGGGAGTCTTTTAGATATGTGCATTGTGAACCTCCTAGAGCAATCGGAGATTTAATGTTTAAGGTCACTGTTCCAACTTCCCATAAGATGGGCTGCTGTTCCTCCCAAGGAAACTGGAATCATAATCACACATTTCTGATAATTGCACTCAGAATTGAGTTGCACTTTATCCCAACTCTGCCATGGGCTCATTTCTTTATGTAATAATAGGGAAGTATTTTCTGCAAAGCCTCATCAAATAATTGTAACAGTTGAGTAAACATTAAAGCTAGGTTATGTAATATTGCATTTTTAAGTGATGTCAAGGAGAGTTTGAGTTAATCATGGCAGCGCCTGCTTCGTGGGATTGCTTCCATCTTCCCAAGTTAGCCTCTCAAGCCTGTGTAGATGCAGGTCAAATTTTGCTTCTTCCTTTAATCTGAGCTGCTTCCAGTTCAGAAAGGATGCTGGTTTACATTATGCTGTCCTGTTTGCAGTCTGGTAAACTCAAGAGGAGTAGACTAAGCTAGATTGCATACACCACCACTACCCTCACCTAATTTTGTGTCTGGAGACAGTCTCAAAGTTTATGCTTTTGGTATCCTACAGAGCTATCGACTTCTGTCTCCTATGCGGTTTCATATTTTTGTGGCAGAGTGAGCAAACTTTTTCTACTTCTATCAAATTGTTCACCAGTACTTTCAGCTTGAGCCACATTAGTTTCATTAGAGAAAACAGGACAAGGGCCAACATTAACAAACAGAAAGGATCAATTCCTTGGATCAATATCCTGATTGAACAAGACTCATGGCTCCTCCACTTTCAATAAACTATATAACATTTGACACCAGGAAAATGATAGGTGATGTTGCCTACTCCAGGTAGGTTACATTCTTTATTTGAGATTTTATCAGCTAGGAGTTAGGATGGCATGTATGGGGAATGCTATTTAGACACCAAAGTCTGAATTTATCATAGGAGGAAAGATGAACATGCTTTCCATTGTCAAATTTCCCTGGTAAGAAGGGCAGCCCTATACATCCCCAATCTTTTGCTTCTGGCTGGTACCTATAGGCTGGTGCCATCACTATCAGAAAAAAATCACATGAATCTTCCACAGATATAGGAAATCTTTTGAGCATTCTGATTCTCATAGGTAAAAATATAGGTCAGACCAAACAAAATCAAAACAAAACAAAATGAGAAAACCCAAAACAAAATAAAGTCCAGTATAGTGTTATTGGTCCCAAGAATTTAGTTGCCTGACACAATTAGCTTGTGTTTTTATATAAACCATACACAGGGACCTAACATGGTATGTGAAAACAAAGTGGCCCTCCCATATTGGCTAAGGGAAGAGGACAGGACTGGGTCTGCTCACCATCATTACTTTATTTCTTGCCTTTAAAGTGTGCAGCTTATTGTGCTGTCACGCCCACGTGTGACCATGTACTGTTGCCACCCTCCATGAAGCCAATTTATTTAAATCCAGACAAACTGCTGCAGATTTTTCTTAAACGGAGCTGTCAGTTTACCCTCCCCTGAGGTGACATGATGGTGTCTGGGCTCCCAACATTGGGTCTTCCATTCCTTTATTCTAGTTCTGATCTGAGGGGGAGCAGTGACTGAGCTTTGCCTGCCTATCCAAGCAAGGAAGAATCTCCTCAAATTAATCATTTGTTGTTTATGAACTTCTAGTCTTTGTCCATTATTCAGATTTCACTGTTTGAGCAGTTTGATTTTGGACTTTTACTGATGGTAGCTGATCAGGATATAGATTTTAACCAGTCAACTAGTGTGTATCAGAAAGGTACTGTGGGCTGGTCATAGTTGCTAAAATTAACAACTCAGGAAACAACAGATGTTGGCGAGGATGTGGAGGAAGGGGAACCCTCTTGCACTGTTGGTGGGGATGCAAACTGGTGC
Source organism: Prionailurus viverrinus (assembly GCF_022837055.1). Classification (NCBI taxonomy): domain Eukaryota; kingdom Metazoa; phylum Chordata; class Mammalia; order Carnivora; family Felidae; genus Prionailurus; species Prionailurus viverrinus. Next base: position 215,874,736 of record NC_062561.1, read on the forward strand.
AGCCACTTTAGAAAACAGTGCAGAGGTTCCTCAAAAAATTAAAAATAGAATTACCCTATACCCCACAATAGCACTACTAGGAATTTATCTGAAGGATACAGAAGTGCTGATTCATAGGGGCACATGTACCTCAATGTTTATAGCAGTGCAATCAATAATAGCCAAATTATGGAAAGAGCCCAAATGTCCATGATGGATAAGAAGATGTGGTATATAGATACAATGGAATACTACTTGGCAAGGAAAAAGAATGAAATCTTGCCATTTGCAGTAACATGGATGGAACTGGAGGGTATTATGCTAAGTGAAATAAGTCAGGCAGAGAAAGACAGATACCATATGTTTTCATTCATATGTGAATCTTGAGAAACTTAAGACCATGGGGGAAGGAACGGGGGAAAAATAGTTGCAAACAGAGAGGGAGGGAGGCAAATCATAAGAGACTCTTAAATACAGAGAACAAACTGAGGGTTGATGGGGGGTGGGGGAGAGGGGGAAATGGGTGATGGGCATTGAGGAGGGCATTTGGTGGGATGAGACTGGGTGCTGTATATAAGCAATGAACCACGGGAATCTACCCCAAAAACCAAGAGCACACTTTACACACTGTGTGTTAGCAATTTGACAATGAATTATATTTAAAAAAATAAAATAAAAGCTAAGAACATTAAAAGAAAAGACAATGGGGGAAGGAAAAGAAAAACATAGTTACAGAGAAGGAGGCAAAACATAAGATACTCTTAAATACAGAGAACAAACTAAGGATTGATGGGGGTGGGGGAGAGGGGAAAGTGAGTGATGGGCATTGAGGAAGGTACTTGTTAGGATGAGCACTGGGTGTTTAATGTAAGTGATGAATCATGGGAATCTACTCCCGAAGCCATGAGCACACTGTATACACTGTATGTTAGCTAACTCGACAATAAATTATATATTAAAAAAAAAGAAATGTACTATGACTCTATATTTAGGGTGGGCGATAAGTACTTATATGGTTCTTGCCTTTGATAGTAAGTAATTTAGATGGTCCTTACTTTAATAGTAAGTCCATGGACAATTTGGAAATTGCATGTGTCTAATTTGTACCAGTGGGTAATCTCCAAATGAAACATACTGGGGGGGGGGGGGCAATGCCATGTAGTGAGCTGGACAGTGTTGTACTATAGCACTGGAGTGCAAATAGCCATCCTTTTTTAATTTAGTTTGTTTTATTTATTTTTAATTTTTTTATGTTTATTTATTTTTGGGAGAGACAGAGAGACAGAGAGACAGAAAGTGGGGCAGGGGGAGGGCAGAAAGAGAGGGAGACACAGAATTTGAAGCAGGCTCCAGGCTCTGAGCTGTCAGCACAGAGCCCCACATGGGGTTCGAACTCACGAACCACAAGATCATGACCTGAACTGAAGTCAGACACTTAACCGACTGAGCTGCCCAGGTGCCCCGCCAAGAGCCATCCTTGATCAACCTGTGGAAGCTGCCCTGGTTACTGCTATAGATCACAGCAACTGTTTTCCCAAATGGCATGAATGGAGATCATGAGCCCTTATTTCTTTGTTGGCTAGATGGCTGGATGGGATCTGTTCAGTTAGGAGCTTCTCACTGCTTCCTGCCCTCCAAAACCAGTGAACCATCTCCAACTTCCAGCAGTCTTCCAGGTTTACTCAGTGTGTTTCACAAATACATCATATGTAAAGTGATGTGGAAATGTTTGTAAAGCTCTCTTTAGATCAGTGTTCTTAGGCCTAGCTGTACTTTAGGATCACTAGGAGCTTTAAATTAAAAAACCCATTCGTAGGCCCTATAGACAATTAAATGAGAATTTCTGGATAAGACCTGGGCATTGGCATTTTAGAAATGCTCCCTGGGTGATTTGAATGTGATGCTAGGGCTGAGTTCCAAGGCTTTGGACTGCAATTCAGACTAGAGGAATGGATATTGGAGGTTGAGGGTAGGCAAAAGAAATACCTGGGAAGGAGGTGGGGCAGGGTTTGGTCATTCAATTGAGACTAGAAGTTGAGGAGCCAGGTTGGGACTGAGTGATGCCCAAAAAAGTACTCACTCTGAAAGGTTTACCTTCTTTATTTTTTACTCCTAGATTCTAGGACTAGTCCCTGTTTTTACCCCAACATTACATTTCTATATCCTATACTGCAGTTCCTTTTAACTGCTGAAGGACAGGGTTTGTGGAGGGAAGTGTTGTCTGCCCCACACAAATTCTCCATTCTCTCAAAAAAGAAATTTCCAGGGTGATCTAGCAAGTTTTAGGTCTAGGAATTTCCAGTGGTGATCAACAGTGAGGTGAGTCATGATCCAAGGTGAAGCTGGGCATGGTGGGTAAGTGTACATGTTTGTGGAACCACTTCCAAGGGGACAACTAATAGAAAAATGATAGAAATTTGCTTTTGTAGTATGTACTAGAGACAGATCATACTTCAAACTAGGAGTGAATACTTGAATTGCCTAGGTGATGAAATACAAATCATTGCCCATGTGTGTATGTGTTTGTGTGTGTAGAATGTTTGTACCTTCCATTTTACTCTTCACTACAAATACCTATGGTCTAGGGAAGCTGACCTACTTGCCCAAAACCAGTTCAACAAGTGATTATTTACCTGAACTGCCAATTCTTCAAATAGCCAGTTTGCCAATTTTCTACTTTTTCCCATTTGCCAGAAAGTTGGGTATTCAAATGAGGACAAAAATAATCATATCACATTAAAATGTAAAAGTTTATTGCTGGAAACACAAATTAATGCTTATATGCGAATTTAAGGAATGGACACAGTAATTTTAAATATACCTAAAATTTAAAAAAATAGGAAGCAAATAAGAAGTAGACAAAATAATCAAGTCACAAAAAAATTTTGGTTTCTAACAAATGGAATATGTTGACTTAGCAGTGGTTTGAAAAGGTATTTAGCACAAAACCTGTAAACCATTCAAAGTAAGGGAAAGGAGGTGAGAATGCATGGAAGGTATGTGTCACTACTATTTCTGGTAACAGTGATGAGACAGTAAGTTAAGTGAGAAAGCAATAAAAGAATAAAAAAGTATAAATTTGTTAAATATTAAAAGTATTAAAACCTTAAACATGCTAAAAGGTGGTAAATGTGAACAAGGCAGAGACAAGGACAACCACGTTACTTGCTAAATTTTGGCGACTAGTTGCTAGAGATTTCATACTAAGGTTGATATACTTGATGACAGAAGAGAATTGGAAAGACATCAGCATAAACTGAAAGGTGTCCATATGAAATTCTTAAATGAAAGCCAGACAACTAAGACTTTGCTGAAATCCTCAAAATGTCAGAAGCCATCCTGTCTTAACATAAATTGCTATAAGCATTATAACTAGTTGCTTTTTAAAAAATATTTTGAAAAACAGATGCATTAGTAAAATGGCACTTGGCCATTTAACATGTTGATTTTTTGTGGACTGACTAGAATGGTGAGGTACATGGCAACAGCAGAATTTTCCCCATTTTCCAGAGAAACTAAGTTTCCTAGATAAAGGAGCAAAATTCATGTCTGTTTTATGTGCACTAGGGTATGGTTGCATGTTCCTTAGAAACCTGAAGACTGTAGAGTAGATGATTCAAGCTCATGTCTGACATTTGAGAGGTACAGCAAAAATAGTTCATAAAACATACTAATTAAAGGATATCAGATAAAGAATATAAAATGTAAAATAGCTAATTGCAAGAAAACCTCCTACCAAGCTTTTCAGAAACACACATAATGTCACTTGAGCTCTTATGGAGAAGAAATAAATCCAAAGCTAGAGAGCTCCAAGTGCCAGTATATATAAGAAAATTGTCACTTCCAGATCTAGGATGCTATTTGGCACATGGTATGACATGTGTCATCTTCACTGCAAGCACTTTCTTATGCATATGGTCCCTCCAGCTAGAGAAGCCCATCCACAGTCTATTTTATCAATAGTGAAGACACCCAGACTGAAAATAATCTTGCATTAAATAAAATCATCTTATATTTGACCAAGAAAGCAGTATATATTTTATAGATGCATTTTTTTCCTTAAACCATTATTGCAGAAAATATTGTGTACTGATGGTATAGAATAGTACCATGCCTACATGCTAAATATTAGTTGTATTATAATAAGAGTTTAAAAGTGTTCATTAAATATAAGGGACTTACTGTGGATTCTATGAGTCTCATTTCTGGCTAAAAAACCTCCTTTTTTCAATTAAAAATGGTTTATAATTTTGATATCCTTTTTTTCCTGATGTATTGCATTAGGAATTTTATTAGTCAATGTAACTTAAAGATGTAACTTTCAAAATAGTGTCTTGGCACAAATTCCTTGATTATGTCTGACCATTCTAATAAAGTGAAATTGTTAAGTAGCTAATATGAAAATGCAACATATTAAAGGCAAATTCATAAGGTTTTTAAAAGAAGAGAATGTTGCACATCATTTGTGAGTTCTATTTTGTTTGCTTTCTTTAAAAAATGTAGGAAAGTAATTTTAGAAACTAAAATAGACCATAATTTAAATGCTGTTTTTAATAGTGAGAAGCGATACTTTAAAAAATACATTTTACTCAATGTGGCAGGTAAATTTCTATAGACATTAAGAGAAATCACGGGTAAACTTCAACTGCTATTTTTAAACGTTGGAAAGGACCAAGGGATTATTTTGAATATCAAATAAATGGAGTTCTGAAATGCCCAAGAGTTCAGAAAACTAAAACTAACATTGTTGTTGAAGAAATAATCCACACTGCTAAAGAGATCTTCATCATAGGATTTGCAAAAATAGCTTAGCACATTTACCATAAATCTATGGACTTAGAGCCAGAGAATCTAGACGTTGGTAAATTACAGTGGGATGACAGTGTTATGCTTTTTATGGTGGTGCCATATTTGACACAGAGTCTCCACGGGCAAGAGAAGTTTAACTCTATCTCTCTTTCAAATTGTTTTTGGCAGTTACAATGACTGTCATAAGAGCCTGTCTCAGAAATTCTAGCTCTCCGTCTTCTGGTCCTGTGGTAGAATTGTACTGCCCCACTCCCCTGGAAATGAAACATGACCGTGTGACTTCCTTTGAAGAATAAAATGTGATTGGAAGGGATGTATCATATTTGTGTGAAAGCTTTAAAAGGCATGTGTCATTTATTAAATTCTCTTTCCCTCTCTCACAATAATGGACACTTGTCTGGATGGAAGAGGCTTTGTCAGCTTGGTTCCCAGAGAGAGGGTGCATGGAGCCCACAGCTGACTTAGTGCACATGAGAAACAAGCCTTTGTTGTTATAAGGCATTAACATTTGGGGAATTGTTTATTACTATAACATAATGTTTCCTATCTTAACTCAATTCAATAATAATAAAAGTAGCAGCAAATCAGCTACTATCCCAGAAATGAAAACCAACTAAAAGAAGTATATCACAAACTATTTGCTAAGGAGTCATTACTTATTATATAACATGTGAAGAAATATATACAGTGAGGAACTGAATCATTAAAACTGTGTGTTAATTTTTTTTTATTTTAATGTGTGATACAGAATTTATCAGTGGTCCTGTGTCATTTTATTTTATTAGATAGGGGTCAGGAAACTTTTTATATATATGGACTGGTAGTAAATATTGTAGGGTTTGCAGGCCATGTGATCTCTATCACAACTATTCAACTTTGTCACTATAGCCAGAAATTAGGCCATATCTAAATGAATGGGCATAGCTGTGTTCCAATAAAACTTTATTTATAAAAAATAGGTTGTGGAGCTGATCTGACCTAGTGGCTGTAGTTTGCCAACCTCTGTTATTAGATAACATATTTATGAGACCTAGTAGTTTTATTGGAATCTTTTCTATTTTCCTACATGACCAATATTTTCTAAAAGTGAATTCCATTTTCAAAATCATGTTCCAACTCTTTTAGTGATATAGGTGGTATAACTGATATTAGTGGAGAAATTATATTTACTCTACAGTGAAAAAGATGCATGTTCAATTTCTGATTTACTAAGTGATATGATTTTTTTACTAACAAATATTTTTCCTTAACAGATAAAGTTATTGAAGCACACTGAGACAAGAAGGTTGTTTGAGATCGTGGAAGCAGTTTGCAGAAGAGCTAGGCCTATAACCTTGGCATTTTGGAATCTACCTATTGCCATGTTATTTCCATTATTCCACACTGACTTCCAAATGAATGAAACAAATTCAGAAGGATTAGACCAAGAATTTTAAGCAAGTTTCCTGACTTTATTTAAAGACCGTAGAAACTGATTTTAGTTAATACTGAGTAGAGCAGGTGTTAAATGAGTATATGTGAATATATACAGAGTGTATTAAGCTTCAGTTTAAGTTTTTTTTTTTTTTCCAGGTAGAGGAAAAGGAAGATGTAGAATCCTGCTATTAACCTAATTTATGATGTTTACTTATTCCTACCTATCTGACTAATGCTCCTTTTGTTCTCTTTATAATTCTTAGTTTCTATCTACCACCGCTTTCCCCCCAAGAGTTGCAAACATTAGCTGATTAATACTCAGTCTTCTTAGCTGCTGTGATCAGTGGAGGTAATCTCTCATAGCACGTTGATATCTAAATCACCTTTGCTAATCTGCTGGAATTTACTTAGTATTTCCTGGGCTTATATCTCCACTACAACAGTGTGTTTAGAAAAAGAAATACCGAGGACATAAAGATACGAGAATTCAATTCTGTTAAAAAAAGAATAGGTTTCATTTTTATAGTTTGGAACATTTCATCAAAGTTTTTAAAAAAGTTTCCTTCCTTCCTTCCTTCCTTCCTTCCTTCCTTCCTTCCTTCCTCCCTCCCTCCCTCCCTCCCTCCCTCCCTCCCTCCATTCCTCCCCTCCATCTTTCCTCCCTTCCCTTCTGTTATAGGTCATACTGAAGATATTTTTTTCCACATACAAACCATCAGCTTAGATGGACATTTCCCCTTATATTTCATACTCTATTTCTCTGTACCTAACGTACGAGAAAAAGAAAAGTGTATGTTAGAAATCTGCAGTCCAGCTGCGTGTTATCTTGCAACTTAAAGTGTCATTTAATTTACTTTCTTGAAGACCTAGATTGCTAATTATAGCCAAATCTTGATTACTTGTATACTATATGGATTCTCTGTACTTACGCTTGATCACAGATTGAAATTGGTTCCTGTGGTAGCCAGAAAAATTACCCATCAAAGGCAGGCATGTCACAATCCCTGGATGCTGTGAATATGTTGTTTTACCCGGCAACAGAGATTTTGCAGATGTGATTAACTTCGGCCTCTAGAGATGGGGAGAATATGTTGGACTGTCGAGGTGAGTCCAGTGTGATCACCAGGGTCCTCATAAGAGGGAGGTGGTAGAGTTAGAGTCAGAGAGAGAAAGTTGTGATGATAGCACCAGGGGTTGGATGATGTGCTTTGAGAATGGAAGAAGAAGGGACTGTGAGCTAAGGAACGCAGGCAGCCTCTCCAAGCTGGAAAAGATAAGGAAACCGAATCTTGTCTAAAGCCTCCAGAAGAAATGCAGCTCTGTGGTGCCTAGAGCTTTTTATTTTAGGTTTCTGACCTCCAGAACTGTGAGAGTATACATTTGTGTTGTGTTAAGCCCGTACGTTGTGGTAGTCTGTTACAGGGCTATCAGAGACTATTCTAGTTATCCTCCTAGATTATCAAAGTAGTGCAAGCAAATTTGAATTTCACCTTGAGCACTCACAGGACAAATAATCAGCTACTCTTTCTCAACTAGCAGAACACTTGTTTTAGTAAAATATAAATCCGTTTTAGATTATTTGTCATTTTATCTGCCCCCCCCCCCCTTTTGGGATAATTGTGAGTTCTTAGGAATTGTATCTAGTCTAAGGACTAGGCTTCCAAGTTGATACAATTGTTCTGTGTTTCTTCTGGTGATCTTGTATTTTCTTCTTGCTTTCTACAAAATTAAGGAACACAGTGAGGAAGGAGGAAGCTGGCTTCCACTAGCTAATGTTAGCGAAGCTTGGAGGAGTAGGTATGTGGGCTTACTTCCAATTAGGCACAGAAAGTGTCTTTTTTTTCCCCAGGGCCATTTCACCTGCATGGCCTGAGGTGGGGCCAGGGGCCAAAACACCACAAGGGAAACAAAAATCTCCTGCTACAAATTAATTGGAACAGAGGACAGAAAAAAAAAAAGTAGCTTCTCTACTTTTTCTCTTTACTCAAGTGGCTTGTGAACTCTAGTTGCTGAAGGGAGAATTAAATTCCATGTTGTAATTAAGTTATTTTTTAGAGTTGGCCAGAACCAAGCTGCAAAGGACTTTTAAAGACGCAGTAGTCCTGGCGTTTTCTAGGACTTTTAATAATAAACCTGGAAAAATGCTCAGTCACTCGCACAGACCCCACACCCTGTTGCCATGCGTAGCCACTGCTCTTTGAAGAATCAGCCTGCAATTCCTGTGGTTTTATTGTACCTGTTATTCAGTTTTTATTAAGCCCAGAAGGAATACCTTTCCTAAAATATTGAAGGTTGCAAAGTTTAAAATGTAGATTCCGATAAATGCTTTGTTTTTGTGCGTGGTCTTTCTACCTGCTGCCCATTGGGGGTTGATTTGTTCCCATATCCTACCTGATTACAGAAAATATTTGTCTTGGAAAGTGGTTGGGTATATGATTTATTGCCCCCGGGAAAAATAATCTTTATATTGGTGTTCCATTAAAAAACTTTACAGATGGTTCTTTATAAATTTATGTATTCTCAGGAAAGAGGTTAAGAAGTTGAGCAGTTAGTACTCATTGGGCTGTTGGTATTGTACACAGTGAGATGAGATGCTATTATTTCCCTCAAGCAATTTCAAAGCTTATTGGGGAGGCAAAGTATAAATGCTTTGGTAAGGCTAGTTCATAAAGCACAACTACATGTGGTCTCATATGTGGTGAATGATGAAAAATTAAAGGAGCAAGAGAAGAGAGTAGGCTGGATGGAGAGGTTGATACAAATCTTTCCAGATGGGATAGGGTTGAGGTAGATTCTGAAACATGGGAAGAATTTAAGAATGTGAGGAGAAGACAGGACAGAGGAGAGAGCCCAAGACCGCCAGGAGATGCCAACAGCAATTATGAGCACATCATGTCCCAAAGATTGAGAGGAGTCCTGATCGGTGCTGCTGAAAATGTGCACTTACAATCTAATTTGAGGGAAGGTCAGTGCCGTATTTTTTTTTTTCTCTGAGATTCTAAAGAGAAACACACTCTTCACTCCAGGTGGGGCACAGCTTTTCCACTTTCGTGCCAACCTCAGCTGGTGAAGTGCTGTCTTAGCCGTAATAGCAGACTCTTCTCCCAACAGGCACAGACTTCTCTTAGAAGGCGTAGCATCCTGTCACTTTTCACTTAGCATTTGCCTCAAATAGATGAAAAAAAAAAGTTCCAGCAATTGGAAGGTTTGCAGTATCAACAAAACCTGTGTTAGAGCTAGTCCTTAACTGCATAGTTTCGCTGTTAAAGCCCAGAGGTATCTCGGGTTCCTCATCCCTCATCATAATCAATAATAAGGCATAATTTTGACAGTATCAAAACTTTGTCTCGTCTCTCTTTCATTTATTCATAGGCAGTTTTGAGCAAGGTGCTGTGAGAAATAAAATGTCATACCATTCATGGTCCCTACCCTGAAATTTGAAAATTATTTTTTGTCCTGACTGTTTGAAAATATGGCAGACTCTGAAAAACTACGCTTTGAAAGTGAAAACAAAGTGGGTTATGTCAGATTTTGTTTTGAGACATGGCTTCCTGATTATCTTGTAGGACTCAAAAGCCTTTTAGATGAAAAACCTAATTTTGGAAATAAACTTCTTTCCAAGAATGAAAACACGCCACACAGCTGAGTTCTGTTATTATAACCAAGAAGGGAACCCCCAGGCTGTGCATGAGGCCAGCAGCCATGGCACCTTCTGTACTTGTTTTAATATGCATACTTACAGAATACTCCCTAGCCCACCTTCTTCTAGCTCCTAGTGTAGGCTTGGCTTCCAACCATCACAACTAAATACTGACTGTATTCAATGTCTTGCAATAATAACAATATGAACTCTTTAGGACAACAAAGAGCCCTTTACATTGAAACAAAGTTTTCAACATTTTCCAAAGCTCTCCCTCTGTGTATCATTTTTTAGAGCCAAGTATATTATTCCTTGTTGCCTGTGCATAACACATCTAGGTGATAACACTAGAATGTATCTTTTTGCATTTGATCCGTGGGTTCCATTTTCATACTTCCAACGACCAATTGGGAAAAGTCCCCTAATTCAGTAAGTCCAGAGCCAACTGACTTCCTCCCCTCAATTGCTTGAAATTCCTACTTCAGCTAATTATAGTGTCATTCATTGTGATGCCCAAACTGAGAACCCTAAACTCATTCATGATCTCCTCCTCTTCACTATCCTTCCTTTCTAGCATCTCCTTTTCAGCAAGGACTCTGGTTCATTTCAGACTTTTTAATTTCTTATCCAATTAACACCACAGACACCTCATTCTTTCTGCTCTCTCCAACATATTCTTTGCACTGCCTCAAATAAAACATCTTCCCCAAACACAAATCTGTTCATTATACTGTCCTTTCAAGATCCTTTACCCAAATAAAAATATCCCAAATTTCTTGGCATGGATTATGTGCTCCTTCATAATCTGGCCTCAAACTACTTTATTTTACAAATTTTCCACCCAACATTTTCATATACAATATGCTGTGGAAGCACTGAACTTGTCAGTTTCTTCCTAAATACATTGCACTGTTAATCATTTTTGTTTTTCCTCATTTTTTACTTGGCATTCTTACCACTTGTTAAAATTCTGTCTGTCCTTTCACACAGTTCAAATGCCACCACTTCAACCAACTTATTTCCGATCTTGCCCTTGCAGTTCCTGTTACTTTTTATTTCTTTCTCTCTCCTAGCATCCATCAAGTTCTACCTTAAATGTAACTTAATAGAAGACAGTTTAAAATTGTCATCACATGTTTAGGTTCCAGTCTGAGATTTTCCTTATGTGTGATCTTGGGCAGGATATTTAATTCTTTATTAAAAAAAAAAGTTTATTTTTGAGAGAAAGAGAGAGCACACGTGCAAGTGAGGGAGGGGCAGAGAGAGAAAGAGAGAGAGAGAGAGAGAGAGAGAGACAGAGAGAGAGAGAGAGAGAATCCCAAGCAGGCTCTGCGCTGACAGCGATGTGGGGCTCAAACTCACAGACCTGTGAGATGCTGACCTGAGCCGAAATCAAGAGTGAGACGTGAAACCAAATGAGCCACCTAGGTGCCCATTCTTTCTTGACCAATAAGAAATGGATACTACTCCTCACTTTAAGAGATAAGGTAGGTAGATATTCTTATTAAATCATGAAGTACTACAAATGTGATTTGTTAGTATTTGAGGAGTCAGAAAATGGTTATGATACTAAGGTTGTGCCTGAAGGTTCAATGGGAAAAGAACATTGAAGTCATGACTTTTGCTTGAACTGGTCAGGAGCACAATCAGCAGACAGCAGTCCAAAGAATCTTTGAATGGACAATGTCTGCTTCTAAGTTCATAGAGGTCTGGTTGTCACCACTGTGTAAGTAATATTGTATGGTTTTTTGGAGATGGGAAAATCTGGGTTCAAACACTGAGCCAACATTTCATCTACCTTACTTCTTTAAGATTCCACTCCTTACCTGTAAAAATAATACACTGGTAAAGATTTGCACAGGCCTGTTATAAAAGGCACCAATGCTGTGAAGAATCAATCACTCCTTTTAGATGACACAATTGTAGGAAATTTAAAAGAAAAGGATATTGATTCCTGTAAGAAATGAAGGAGAAACTGTTTCCTTGGTATCCTGAAGGAGTGTTTTCAGCTGTTAGTCTAGTTCTAAAACTGGGGTTTCTTGTCCTGAAGCAGTTTCAGGCAGCAGTCTATGCATCATTGAAGTGGGGCTCAGGAACAGGGCAGTGCTCATAGAGTGGTGCTTCTGATTAAAAACAAAAACAAAAACAAAAACAAAAACAACATGGAGCCTATGATAGGAAGGGTTGAAAGACTTAGGAGGCAATCACATTGGTTGACTATTTTCTTTCTTCCTTGTCTTCAGCTCTGTACTTGGTGCATATGGGCCAAGTGCAAATGGTGGTGTTTATTCAGTTGAATAAGTGCTTTGTACTTCTCTACAGCCTTCCCTTATCTTGTCAGCCTTTTGATATCTGAGATAACTGCTAAGGGACATGATATGCTTTTTAAAATCATGTTTTAAAGCATCTCTTCCACTCCTTATATAATAGACTAATTTAATGTTGTAATCACATAACTTAATGGTGGAGGGGGGCTTGGGTGTATGCATATGTAGGTAAGAAGGATGGGGGACATGACTTTGAGTTACTACTGATTCCCAGCCTTTGACCTGCTGGTAAAATGAGAGTAAAAAGATTGTTTTGAGAGTTAAAGAACATTGTTTAAAAACCATTATTGCTAAAGCATGATAAGGAAGACTTTATCGAAGTTGGGAGACTGTGGCAATAGGTATGGGGCTACTGCAGTGGAATTTTGCAGTGGGGGAGAAAGATTGGGCTCAGTTTGGAATACAGCATGGGCAGGTGGGGATTTATAGCCAAGGAGCAGGGTGGGGGTCAGTGGATGGGAAATTACTAAGAAGAAACACAAGGGATTAGGGGGATACTTAGGCTAAACCAACCTAACAGGATTCTTGCTGAAGACAGTCTAGGGTGATCAGATGTCACCTAGAGGATGGTGGATGGTGAAAAACCTGGTCAGGTAATGAGGGTGGAGGTTCGGGCTAACCTGACTTAGAAGGGCTTTTCCAAAAACTGGACTTTATAAGGAAGTACATAGAAGTTCTTGGGAGGTTTAGAAGCCAGATTAAAACTTGGTCGAGCAAAGAATCTTTGTCAACATATAAAAAGCATGTATTCTATACATAATGGGCACTAAATAATTCCATCCTTTCTTCCTTCTCATGTAAAATACTTTCTATGAAACTTAAAATGTCTCTGGCAAAAATTCTATTAGGATGTCAAATAGTTTCAACTCACCTCCCAAGACAATGATTAGAAGTGGCGGTGTTAAGAAGGATTGCAAAGCTCTGTCTGAGTTCAGTGGCAAAAAGTGCTACAGTCAATTAATAAAATTTGCCACGGAAGTGCCATGGGGACAGTGGCAGCAGGCAAGCAATGTGTTTTCCATCATTGTTGTATGTAGATGACATGTGGCCATTCAGTTTGAACAAATGTTCCTGGAATGGTTCAGAGGCTGCACTTGTTAAATGCCTATGCAGGAACTTAAGGTCTAATCTCAAGCCCAAGGATACCTGCCTAATTTTGTAATCATGGGTTTTGATTGTGTATATGAAGTTGCATTTTTGGCACTATTTTAGTTTAGACTAGAGATGCTGATAGCTAAACTCTTAGAAAACAAACAAAGAAAACCACCAAAATACTAAACCCACACTGGGTTGTCATTACCTGAAACATGATGAACTGATTTTCAAAACATACATAGGGTTACTTTCTGTACTTCTTCAGTTCCTCAGTCTGAAAAAGCTAAATAGATAATGCTTTTGAAACTCAGTTGCACCATGATAAATAAAAGGACTTACCAGTAAATACCATTGTAGCATTAACTTTTAGAAGCACTAAATACACTTTATAGAAATGGATTTTCATGATTTGGGTCACTTCCCTTTGACCTGAAGGAATATTTGCAGTGAATATCAGCTTTTCCTCTGTGTCTCAGTAAACGCTTCTACCCTTCCTGCTCTCTTGTTTACAGAGCTGATTCCAAAGCGTTCTTTTTGCCAATCTACTCCACAGGAGCCCTGCAAGAATTTATGGATTCTTTATGGTCACGAGCAGATTTCTGGTATCTGAGTAACTCAGGCAGAAGGCCTCTTTCGCACGCGTGCTCTCTCTCTCTCTTTATTTGGTGGGGAGAAGAGGAGTATTTAAATTTTCAGAGCAGTTACCTTAATCCTTTTCTATGTTTGCCCTAAAAACTCGTCTGTGGTTGTTGCTTGAGAGTGACGGTGTGTGAATGTTTCAGTTACTGCCAGGTGAGACTCAATCTCATCTCATTCTTTCAGGACCTCAGGGGATCTTTTGCTACATTGCTCAAATCCCCTCTCAGTTCTCCTACATTTGTTAAACTGAGGCCCAGAGATTACACTTAAGCCTAGCAGTGCATGCTGCCCTAATGCTGATCATTAACTGCCTGTCCAGATGGTCCCTGCTCTCACTGACAGATAGTAAGTCTAAATTGTTCATCTCCAGTGTTTCTTGTAGACTGCCCAATATGTTTACTGTGGTCCAATTACAGGAGGGTGACATTAAGCAGATCTGATGCTAACATTCTGGCACTAGTCCTGATGAGCAAAGTGGCAGATCTGGGGAGGAATGTGGAGGACACAGCAAATGACTAAGTTACACCTGAAAGCCCTGGCATTCTGAGGGCAGCCGACTATTTTAGACATCTGTCAAAGACAGGTAGGAATTCAGGCTTAGAGCTCCATTACTGCTGGCCTGGAGAAGATTAGCAGTGCAGCAACCGACACCTCAAACTACTTTCCTTTAAGTCATGGAAGCAGCCAGCAACAACAACAACAGCAACAACAACAACAAAACCCACCAGCCTCACACCTACCTTAAGGTCATTCTCATAACTGTCAATCATGCTGAGATCAGTGGGGTTTTGGAGACAGGCATCACAAGAGACTTAGAACTCATTCACTCGCATGCTGCTTAAATGTTGCATTCTCCTTTTAAAGTTTTCTGCTAATGTTCACTTGATCTCACGGTTCTTTTAGTGTCAACTCTCTCCTAGCTCAGCTATCAACTCAGTTAATGCCAATCTTTATTTTCTGGTTCTGGGGGGGTGTACATGCTAACACCAGAACTGTCTTTCCTCATTTTCCCTTTTTTGTTGTTGTTGTTTCAAACAATTGGCAGGGACTACTTGGATGTGCACAATGACTAAGAATGCATAATTATGTTTTCAGTGGTGATATTAAATTTCTTTAAAAGACAGCATCGATTATGTGCAAGGCACTTGGCCTCATGGTATCATGGATCTCAGGAACTACAAGTAAATTCCTGCTGTCAAACAATTTACATGAAAACCACCAGGCCTGTGAATCAAATACATTGTAGGTTATTCTTCTGAAACCCTACCATGGTTGCACAGTTTCTAGGAAGCCATTTATTGCTTGATAGTCCATTTTTAACCATTATTTATAAAGATGTGCAATTTGAATAATTCTGGCTGAGTTTAAAAAGATGACTGGGGAGTGTAAGAGGAGAAACAGGAAGGTCTGAGAATAACCTGGCACAGTAATAGTAGGTGCAGAGCACGCAAGCCAGCACATTGCATGCTGGGGGAAAGGGTAACTGCAGGTTGATGCCATTATTGCAGTCGTCCGTAACATAACCTGCAACTCGTACCTCTCTACACTCTTGGGCTTAAGATATACATATTAATTTTTCTCTTGGAAATAAAACTATACAAAATATTTTGTCCTCTCCAAATATAGGGAATAACAGTGTTTTATACTTACTCATTTTTATAACTTAAATACGTTTTAGGCAATGAAAATAGGTCTTAACATATTGGAGAAGAATTATAATTTGAGAGGAAGCGAATCTAGATATGAAAGCAGCAAGATAATTTTCCTCTAAGGTTTTTAAAGTTCCATTCAACTTCACTCTTTGATAGCAGTGGTGATGGAAAGAGTGTTTGGTGTGTGTGCTTCAAGCCCCTGAAATGATCCTCCTTTCTCTGGACTTCAAAGTACAGAAATTGTTCATCCTACTTTTCCACTTCAAACCACACTGTCTGGTGGTCAGACTTTGAACTCTGGGTGAGAATAGAATTAGCCTCAGGAACTTTGGGGGAGATTTATAAAATAAGCAATGAACATTTCTCTGCTCTCTAAAGACTTTTTTGCTGCCATTCCAATAACATCCCTGGTGGGCTATAATAAGCATACTCAAAAAAAAAAATTCCTCTTGGATCTCTACTGCCCCACTTTCTGGTTTTGAACTGCTACCCAGGAAACTATTATCTCTAAAACTGTTTCTAGTTTTATGTGGGGAAAGCAGATATGGGAAGGCTCCATTAGTCTTCTCTAAAGGTAGGATTTGAATTGAAGAATAGAAGAATGAAGAGACATTTTAGGACATTTCACCCAATTTCATCTTTGCAACTTGACTCTGAGTATTTAGATAGCATTATTTTCTTTAATGGTAGGAAATATATACTTCTGATTTTTTTTCTCTTTTGGAATCTTGGGATTTGGGGATGACTAGAGTGCATTTATGTACTCCTTGCCAATCAGTTCTCAAGTTTTTGTAGAATCGTTGGAGAAGCTCACCAAAATAGGAGTTTTTGAAGGAGACATTTGTTATTGAAAGGAACTTCAACCTTAAAACCCCTTCTAAGAAATCCAGACTTCCTGGAGTTGCCACCCATGTATCTAGGAGAACATCAGTTCAACAAATGCAAAGAATAATTTTGGACATTGTTATCCACCATTCCTGTTGGGTGCTATGCACATCTGCTTAATCTTGGAAAGAGAAGCTTGCAGAATGGTCTTCATTTCTCTCTCTCCTTACTCCTCATGTCTTAACAGATCGCCAAGTCCTGTTGATTCTATTTTCTGCGTGTCTCTATCCTTTTTTCAAAACCCTCTACAAGTTGCTTAGCTAAATCTTTTACACCTTGAAAGAGCTACTGAAATAGGTTTGTTACTTCACCAGGCTTCCTGCTACATCTCACCCTTTACATGGTACCCGGAATGATCCAAACATGCAATTTGATTATGTTACCCAGCAATTTAGGGTCCTCGACTACCTACAGTCTTTAGCCTACAAGTGCTTTTATGTGGCATAAAATCCCTCAAGGATCTGGACCCTAACTTCTGCTCATTTCATCTTTCGCCAGTCATCTTCATAACTGACGCCCACCTATGCAGGGTTACCTTAAAAAGTTAAAGCTATTTTGTTTATAATACTTTTTGCACATGCTAGTTCCCTCTGCCTGGGAAATTACTTGATGCACTATGCTAAAGGAAAGTATTACTTACCCATTTTATAGATAAGGAGACTGAGGCTTAGTGAAGTTAAGTATCTTTCCTGTTACTATTTCAGTAATCATTTTTGTGTCTCTGGTTACCATATATGTCTGATTCTACTTGTAAATATATTTCTGTGGTCTCCTTTCCCCTTTATTTTGCTATTCCCATAAACATTTGTTTCTTCACTTATTCAGCAAATGTTGAACAACACACTTAATGTGTGGCAGACACTTGTAGGTAATACAGCGGTGCTATCTCAATCTCAGTTATGTGCTAAAGCTGCTTGTACAACTGTGAGCCTTTCCTCCCGACTTAGTGTTCAGTGACATCATTTTGGTGCTTAAAAATGGCCAGAAATCAGAGTTTTGGAGAACCAGATATTAAATGTCTGACAGTATACTAATCTCAACTCTGGGTCCTTTACCTCTTGGAGGAGCCTTGTGGTTGGATCTCTCATTTCACGATCATTTCTTTTTTTTCAACGTTTATTTATTTTGGGGACAGAGAGAGACAGAGCATGAACAGGCAAGGGGCAGAGAGAGAGGGAGGCACAGATTCGGAAACAGGCTCCAGGCTCTGAGCCATCAGCCCAGAGCCCGACGCGGGGCTCGAACTCATGGACCGCGAGATCGTGACCTGGCTGAAGTCGGACGCTTAACCGACTGCGCCACCCAGGCGCCCCTCACGATCATTTCTTAAACAAAAATGTTAAGACAGTCATCTTCTTAAAACATGGACGTGATATGTCTGTTGCTTTTTTCCATTGTCAAAATTCCTTATTGTGGTACATGAAACCCTTCTTTTTTTATTTTTATTTCTTAACATTTATTTATTTTTGACAGACAGAGAGAGACAGAGAATGAACAGGGGAGGGGTAGAGAGAGAGGGAGATACAGAATTCGAAGCAGGCTCCAAGCTCTGAGCTGTCAGCACAGAGCCCGACACCGGGCTCGAACCCACGAACAGTGAAATCATGACCTGAGCTGAAGTTGGATGCTTAACCAACTGAGCCACCCAGGAGCCCCGAAACCCTTTTTGAACTGGTTGCCTCTCCATATTTATTTCCTATCAAGATTGTATTTTACACTCGGACAGTATTAGTTTATTGATTCTGAACAAACCCACTCATTTTGATCTCCTGGTTTTTGTGCATACTGTTTCCTTTGCTTTAGAATGCCTTTTTTTTTTCTTATTTTCTCCTTCTGGTAAATTCTGTTCTTCAAAATTTAACAACCAGCTCGGTGTTTGGCACAAAGTGAGTGAGTGTCACATTTTATCATTTAATTGAATGAACATATATTTAGTACTACTTGTTTGAATAAGCTTTTCTTGAATCTCTCCCTTTCCTCCATTATAGAGAGAGCTAAATGCTTTCTCATAGTACTCTTTTCATTATCATATATATCCATGGTCACATAAAATATTGCACAATCAATCCATTGATTTATAAATCTGTCTCCTTTATTAGCTTCTAGATCCTTGAGGACAAACATCAGGCTACCCATTTCTGTTAGAGTTTTGAAATGAGAGGAGCCTGGGTGGCTCAGGTTCGATTTCACCTCAGGTCATGATCTCGCAGTTTGTGAGATTGAGTGCCCTGTCAGGCTCTGGGCTTACAGCATGGGACCTGCTTGGCATTCTCTCCCTGCCCCCTCTGTTCTCCCCTACTCATGCGTGCACATGTGCGCACACACTCTCAAAAATAAACATTAAAAAAAAGTTTTGAAATTGAGTACATCATAGCATAACATGTCGTTAACTGCAAGTTTGTGTAATTCCTATTTATACCCTTCTATTAGTGAGGGTAGCAAAGGTTATGCTATGATAATAAATATCTCCCTAAATTTAGTGGCTTTACATGATAAAGTGTATTTCTTACACACACACAGTCAGTGATGTTGGGGCAATTTTTTTGGCCATCTCTCTTCTGTGTATATTTCCAGGATCCAGTCTGTTTCTATATTCAGAAAATTTCATCTGTGGCTTCCAAGGCTTATCAGAGGAGGAGAGAAGTGGAGTAAGCATAATATCCCATATATCACTTCTTAGAGTTCATTCACTCTAACTCTGAGGAAGGTTTGGAAATATGGGCTAATTGTCAATATTTGGAGAACATTAGCAATCTGAGCCAGAAAGTATTAAAGAACATAGTAAAAGGAAAGTGTCACTATGGGGTGGCAGAGTTGGGGGAAGCTTTATGGCAGAAATGGGGCTTAAACTGAATTTGAAACAAGGTTAGAATTTAGATAATTGAGAGAAAGAAGAGATTCCAGTCATTTCTTGATGAAAATATAATTTACCTCTGGCTTCATTCCAGATCATTTTCTAGTTTCTATATAACTTGTAGATTCATAATTTTGCTTATTCTACTTGATATTTTCAAAATTTAGAGTATAATGAGTATTCATTTATTTAGTTTAGCTTGGAATTCTCATTAAAAACTCAGCAGGGACTTATGGTTACTAATCAAAGCCTGTTAGAACAGTTTAGGCAATATTCATGCCTGTAAGTTTGGAGAAAAAAATGTAGTTTTGTGGAAGTCCAGTTATGTTAGTAATGAAGAGGACTGGACCTTCTACCCAAATAGTCCAATGGTGCATTTTACTAGATATAGTCTTTCTCCATAGAGAAAATGTGTCTGTCTCCTTGTGCAGTGTTGACTATCCGCTTCCACTGATTAAGCTAATTAAACTTTGGATAGCCCAACTAGACCATTTTCCAAATGGTAACAAATAATGATGCCTCAATTTGTGTTGTGCAATTTCATATTTACCACTTTCTTTGATTCATGTTTTGGATCGGGAAGGTATCTTTAAATCTTATCTTGCAGTTGGAATAATTGAGATAAAGTGACTTTCCCAAAGTAACGAGACATATTATTATCATCAGAAACAGGACTGAAATCTGTTTTTGGGGATCTAAGTGCAGTGTCTTTTCCCATATCATATACCTACCACTTTCATTATCTTTTCATGTTGATAAAATCAAACTATATCCTGGTTCAGATTATTACTGAAGTTCCACAAGGAAAACTGACTTCTCCAGGGTCACATATTACACTCAAATAAATGTATCTTTGAATACTGACCACACTTAAAAAAATACAACAAACAGCTAATTGATAAAGGGAAATAACTGATTAAAATTCTTTTTTATTATTATTTTTTTATTTTTTCAATATATGAAGTTTATTGTCAAATTGGTTTTCATACAACACCTAGTGCTCATCCCAAAAGGTGCCCTCCTCAATACCCATCACCCACCCTCCCCTCCCTCCCACCCCCCATCAACCCTCCGTTTGTTCTCAGTTTTTAAGGGTCTCTTATGCCTTGGCTGTCTCCAACTCTAACCTCCTTTTTTTTTTTTTCCTTCCCCTCCCCCATGGGTTTCTGTTAAGTTTCTCAGGATCCACATAAGAGTGAAACCATATGGTATCTGTCTTTCTCTGTATGGCTTATTTCACTTGGCATAACACTCTCCAGTTCCATCCATGTTGCTACAAAGGGCCATATTTCATTCTTTCTCATTGCCACGTAGTACTCCATTGTGTATATAAACCACAATTTTTATCCATTCATCAATTGATGGACATTTAGGCTCTTTCCATAATTTGGCTATTGTTGAGAGTGCTGCTATAAACATTGGGGTACAAGTGCCCCTATGCATCAGTACTCCTGTATCCCTTGGGTAAATTCCTAGCAGTGCTGTTGCTGGGTCATAGGGTAGGTCTATTTTTAATTTTTTGAGGAACCTCCACACTGTTTTCCAGAGTGGCTGCACCAGTTTGCATTCCCACCAACAGTGCAAGAGGGCTCCCGTTTCTCCAATCCTCTCCAGCATCTATAGTCTCCTGATTTGTTCATTTTGGCCACTCTGACTGGCGTGAGGTGATATCTGAGTGTGGTTTTGATTTGTATTTCCCTGATGAGGAGCGACGTTGAGCATCTTTTCATGTGCCTGTTGGCCGTCTGGATGTCTTCTTTAGGGAAGTGTCTATTAATGTTTTCTGCCCATTTCTTCACTGGGTTATTTGTTTTTCCGGGTGTGGAGTTTGGTGAGCTCTTTATAGATTTTGGATACTAGTCCTTTGTCTGATACGTCATTTGCAATATCTTTTCCCATTCCATTGGTTGCCTTTTAGTTTTCTTGGTTGTTTCCTTTGCTGTGCAGAAGCTTTTTATCTTGATAAGGTCCCAGGAGTTCATCTTTGCTTTTAATTCTGTTGCCTTTGGGGATGTGTCAAGTAAGAAATTGCTGTGGCTGAGGTCAGAGAGGTCTTTTCCTGCTTTCTCCTCTAGGGTTTTGATGGTTTCCTGTCTCACATTCAGGTCCTTTGTCCATTTTGAGTTTATTTTTGTGACTGGTGTGAGAAAGTGGTCTAGTTTCAATCTTCTGCATGTGGCTGTCCAGTTCTCCCAGTACCATTTGTTAAAGAGACTGTCTTTTTTCCATTGGATGTTCTTTCCTGCTTTGTCAAAGATGAGTTGGCCATACGTTTGTGGGTCTAGCTCTGGGGTTTCTATTCTATTCCATTGGTCTATGTGTCTGTTTTTGTGCCAATACCTTGCTGTCTTGATGATTACAGCTTTGTAGTAGAGGCTGAAGTCTGGGATTGTGATGCCTCCTGCTTTGGTCTCTTTCTTCAAAATTACTTTGGCTATTTGGGGCCTTCTGTGGTTCCATATGAATTTTAGGATTGCTTGTTCTAGTTTCGAGAAGAATGCTGGTGCATTTTTATTGGGATTTCATTGAATGTGTAGATAGCTTTGGGTAGTATTGACATTTTGACAATATTTATTCTTCCAGTCCATGAGCACAGAATGTTTTTCCATTTCTTTATATCTTCAATTTCCTTCATAAGCTTTCTGTAGTTTTCAGCATACAGATCTTTTACATCTTTGTTTAGATTTATTCCTAGGTATTTTATGCTTCTTGGTGCAGTTGTGAATGGGATCAGTTTCTTTATTTGTCTTTTTGTTGCTTCATTATGAGTGTATAAGAATGCAACTGATTTCTGTACATTGATTTTGTACCCTGCAACTTTGCTAAATTCATGTATCAGTTCTAGCAGACTTTTGGTGGAGTCTATCGGATTTTCCATGTATAATATCATGTCATCTGCAAAAAGTGAAAGCTTAACTTCATCTTTGCCAATTTGATGCCTTTGATTTCCTTTTGTTGTCTGATTGCTGATGCCAGAACTTCCAACATTATGTTAAACAACAGTGGTGAGAGTGGACATCCCTGTCGTGTTCCTGATCTCAGGGAAGAAGCTCTCAGTTTTTCCCCATTGAGGATGATGTTAGCTGTGGGCTTTTCATAAATGACTTTTATGATCTTTACGTATGTTCCTTCTATCCTGACTTTCTCGAGGGTTTTTATTAAGAAAGGGTGCTGAATTTTGTCAAAGGCCTTTTCTGCATCGATTGACAGGATCATATGGTTCTTATCTTTTCTTTTATTAATGTGATGTATCACGTTGATTGATTTGTGAATGTTGAACCAGCCCTGCATCCCAGGAATGAATCCCACATGATCATGGTCAGTAATTCTTTTTATATGCTGTTGAATTTGATTTCCTAGTATCTTATTGAGAATTTTTGCATCCATATTCATCAGGGATATTGGCCTCTAGTTCTCTCTTTTTTTTTTAATGGGTTTCTGTCTGGTTTAGGAATCAAAGTAATACTGGCTTCATAGAATGAGTCTGGAGGTTTTCCCTCCCTTTCTATTTTTGGAATAGCTTGAGAAGGATAGGTATTATCTCTGCTTTAAACGTCTGGTAGAACTCCCCTGGGAAGCCATCTGGTCCTAGACTCTTATTTGTTGGGAGATTTTTGATGACTGATTCAGTTTCTTCGCTGGTTATGGGTCTGTTCAAGCTTTCTATTTCCTCCTGATTGAGTTTTGGAAGGGTGTGGGTGTTTAGGAATTTGTCCATTTCTTCCAGGTTTTCCAGTTTGTTGGCATATAATTTTTCATAGTATTCCCTGATAATTGCTTGTATCTCTGAGGGATTGGTTGTAATAATTACATTTTCATTCATGATTTTATCTATTTGGGTCATCTCCCTTTTCTGTTTGAGAAGCCTGGCTAGAGGTTTATCAATTTTGTTTATTTTTTCAAAGAACCCACTCTTGGTTTCGTTGATCTGCTCTACAGTTTTTTTAGATTCTATATTGTTTGTTTCTGCTCTGATCTTTATTATTTCTCTTCTTCTGCTTGGTTTAGGCTGCCTTTGCTGTTCTGCTTCTAGTTCCTTTAGGTGTGCTGTTAGATTTTGTATTTGGGATTTTTCTTGTTTCTTGAGATAGGCCTGGATTGCAATGTATTTTCCTCTCAGGACTGCCTTCACTGCATGCCAAAGTGTTTGGATTGTTGTATTTTCATTTTCGTTTGTTTCCATATATTTTTTAATTTCTTCTCTAATTGCCTGGTTGACCCATCATTCGTTAGTAGGGTGTTCTTTAACCTCCATGCTTTTGGAGGTTTTCCAGACTTTTTCCTGTGGTTGATTTCAAGCTTCATAGCATTGTGGTCTGAAAGTATGCATGGTATGATTTCAATTCTTGTATACTTATGAAGGGCTGTTTTGTGACCCAGTATGTGATCTATCTTGGAGAATGTTCCCTGTGCACTCGAGAAGTAAGTATATTCTGTTGCTTTGGGATGGAGAGTTCTAAGTATATCTGTCAAGTCCATCTGATCCAATGTCTCATTCAGGGCCCTTGTTTCTTTATTGACCATGTGTCTAGAAGATCTATCCATTTCTGTTAAGTGGAGTGTTAAAGTCCCCTGCGATTACCACATTCTTATCAATAAGGTTGCTTATGTTTGTGAGAATTGTTTTATATATTTGGGGGCTCCTGTATTCGGCGCATAGACATATATATAATTGTTAGCTCTTCCTGATGGATAGACCCTGTGATTATTGTATAATGCCCTTCTTCATCTCTTGTTACAGCCTTTAATTTAAAGTCTAGTTTGTCTGATATAAGTATGGCTACTCCAGCTTTCTTTTGACTTCCAGTGGCATGATAAATAGTTCTCCATCCCCTCACTTTCAATCAGAAGGTGTCTTCAGGTCTAAAATGAAGTCTCTTGTGGACAGCAAATAGATGGGTCTTGTTTTTTTATCCATTCTGATACCCTATGTCTTTTGGTTGCCGCATTTAGTCCATTTACATTTAGTGTTATTATAGAAAGATACGGGTTTAGAGTCATTGTGATGTCCATAGGTTTCATGCTTGTAGCGATGTCTCTGGTACTTTGTCTCACAGGATCCCCCTTAGGATCTCTTGTAGGACTGGTTTAGTGGTGACGAATTCCTTCAGTTTTTGTTTGTTTGGGAAGACCTTTATCTCTGCTTCTATTCTAAATGACAGACTTGCTGGATAAGGGATTCTCGGCTGCATATTTTTTCTGTTCATCACATTGAAGATCTCCTGCCATTCCTTTCTGGCCTGCCAAGTTTCAGTAGAGAGATCCGTCACGAGTCTTATAGGTCTCCCTTTATATGTTAATGCACATTTGTGTCTAGCTGCTTTCAGAATTTTCTCTTTTTCCTTGTATTTTGCCAGTTTCACTGTGATATGTCGTGCAGAAAATTGATTCAAGTTATGTTTGAAGGGAGTTCTCTGTACCTCTTGGATTTCAATGCCTTTTTCCTTCCCCAGATCCAGGAAGTTCTCAGCTATAATTTCTTCAAGTACCCCTTCAGCACCTTTCCCTCTCTCTTCCTCCTCTGGAATACCAATTATGCGTATATTATTTCTCTCTAGCGCATCACTTAGGTCTCTAATTTTCCCCTCATACTCCTGGATTTTTTATCTCTCTTTTTCTCAGCTTCTTCTTTTTCCATAATTTTATCTTCTAGTTCACCTATTCTCTCCTCTGCCTCTTCAATCTGCGCTGTGGTTGTCTCCATTTTATTTTGCAGCTCATTGATAGCATTTTTTAGCTCCTTCTGGCTGTTCCTTAGTGCTTTGATCTCTGTAGCAATAGATTCTCTGCTGTCCTTTATCCTGTTTTCAAGTCCAGTGATTAATTTTATGACTATTATTCTAAATTCACTTTCTGGTATATTGTTTAAATCATTTTTGATCAGTTCGTTAGCTGTTGTTATTTCCTGGACTTTTTTTTTTAATTGTTTTTTTAACGTTTTATTTATTTTTGAGACAGAGAGAGAGCATGAACGGGGGAGGGGCAGAGAGAGAGGGAAACACAGAATTGGAAGCAGGCTGCAGGCTCTGAGCCATCAGCCCAGAGCCTGACGCGGGGCTCGAACTCACGGACCGGGAGATCATGACCTGAGCTGAAGTCGGCCGCTTAACCGACTGAGCCACCCAGGCGCCCCTCCTGGACTTTTTTTTGAGGGGAATTCTTCCGTTTTGTTATTTTGGATAGTCCCTGGAGTGGTTCGGAACTGCAGGGCACTTTCCCTGTGCTGTCTTGAATAACTTGCGTTGGTGGGCGGGGCCGCAGTGAGACCTGATGTCTGCCCCCTGCCCACCACTGGGGCCACAGCCAGACTGGTGTGTGCCTTCTTTTCCCCTCTCCTAGGGGCGGGATTCACTGTGGGGTGGCGTGGCCTGTCTGGGCTACTTGCACACTGCCAGGCTTGTGGTGCTGGGGATCTGGCATATTAGCTGGGGTCTATCGGCAAGGTGCACAGGGGTGGGAGGGGCAGGCTCAGCTTGCTTTTCCTTTGGAGATCCGCTTCGGGAGGGGCCCTGTGGCACCGGGAGGGAGTCAGACCCGCCAGAGGGATGGATCCACAGAAGCAAAGCTTTGGGTGTTTGCACGGTGCAAGCAAGTTCCCTGGCAGGAACTGGTTCCCTTTGGGATTTTGGCTGGGGGATGGGCGAGGGAGATGGCGTGGGCGATGGAGATGGTGCTGGCGAGCGCCTTTGTTCCCCGCCAAGCTGAGCTCTGTCGTCCAGGGCTCAACAAGTCTCCCTCCTGTTGTCCTCCAGCCATCCCGTTCTCTGAGCGGAGCTGTTAGCTTATAACCTTCCAGATGTCAAGTCCCGCTCACTGGCCGAACACACTCCATCCAGCCCCTAGGCTTCCTCCAGCCAGACTCGGGGGCTCTGCTTGGCCGGCGGGCCGCCCCTCCACCCCGGCTCCCTCCCGCCAGTCCGTGGAGCGCACACCGCCTCTCCACCCTTCCTACCATCTTCTGTGGGCCTCTTGTCTGCGCTTGGCTCCAGAGACTCTGTTCTGCTAGTCTTCTGGCGGCTTTCTGGGTTATTTACGCAGGTGTAGGTGGAATCTAAGTGATCAGCAGGACGCGCGGTGAGCCCAGCGTCCTCCTATGCCACCATCTTCCCCTAAAATTCTTAAATTAAGTTGTTGTTTCCTCTTATCCTAGAGTTTCTGAAAAGAGTTTGTATAACTTCTTCTGTACCTGAATTGTAAATTTCATGACTACATCTGCTTGCTATGTATGGCATTGTTGATTCATTATTATATACTGATCACTTATAACATGTTAAGCATTACAGTAGACACTAGAGATCCAGTGGGGAACAACAACATATAGTTTGTACCCTTACAGAGAATTATTAGGAATTGCAGTAATTGCCAAGATGGGGTTAGTATAGGAGTGGTGAGAGAATGTGGGGAGGAAGGGACCCCACAGAGTCCACTAGGTACAAGGTATCTATCTTCTTTAGAAGAGGTGGGCAGGGTTTAGGTATGTGGCAGGGCTGCCCCTGGGAGATAGCTTCATGAGGAAGGTGTTGTGTTGATTCTGCCTGGAACCCAGAGAAACTGCGAAGCAGTTCAGTTGTGTTAAGTCTGCAAGTGTATTTCTCATCTATTGAGAAAAAGAACCAGGGTCACCTGGGTGGCTCAGTCAGTTAAGCATCTGACTCTTGATTTCAGCTCAGGTCATGATCTCATGGTTTGTGAGTTCAAGCCCCACGTGGGGCTCTGTGTTGATGGTCTGAAGCCTGTTTGGGATCCTCTCTCTCCCTCTCTCTTTGTCCCTCCCCCACTTGTGCACACGGTCCCACTCACTCTCTGTCTCTCTCTGTCTTTAAAAGTAAATAAATAAACTTAAAGAAAAAGAACAAAATGCTTTTTATAAGGAAAAGAGTCTTAGAACAGTGGTTCTGAAATTCTAGTGTGAAATTCTGAAAATCCTGTAATTCAGAATCACCTGAAGGCTTTATTATGACAGATTGCTTGACCCTAACTCAAATTGTTTTTTGTTCTTTGTTTTGATTCTGTTGGCCTGGTTTGATCTTCAGAATTTGTATTTCTAACAAGTCCCCAGATGATGCTAATGCTGCAGATCCACGGACCACACTCAGAAGCATACAGGGAGCAAAGTATTAGGATTTGTGTGCTAGTGACTGTCAGCTATACCTTTGCCATTTGCCCTTAGTGTACATTCTGAAGGCAAGTAGTATTTATTACAAAGGTGCTTCATATGGTAACAAATGAATAAGTCAATGAATCTGATTGATTATCCTCCATTGGTTATAGCATTTATGTGGATTTATGATTATTTCAGATTCATCATGAATACATAAGCTATAAAGAAATGACTTTTCTGAAACACTGCAACTGGAAGAATTCACTAGATTTGCTGGCTTTGTGTCTTGACTATATTTTTAGGGCAACTGATTGAAAAAAATCATTTAAAAATAGAGAAGAGCTCACTTGGATATTTATAACCTGACAGGTTAGAACTAGCACAACAACTGAATGGGAAATTGTGACTCTTAAAACCTACACTGGCAGTTTCTAAAAACTCAGTGAGCTAATTCATAGGAAATTCTACTAAGAAATCTGTAGTTCTGGACAAGAACTCCTATAGCAGAGAGATCTTCCTAAAAGGGTTAACACATTAAATTATCTACCCCCGCTGACAAAAATTGTATTAAAGGGAAGCTGCATTTTCATGATTATAACCTGCATAAATTCCTTCTCCTGGGTGTTTGCTGGCAACAGCTGGAAGCAGATGGAGGGAGGGAACATAAAACATCTTGGCCTTTACCCAGTCTCTGATGCCTTTAGCACCTTTTCCCCAGGTTCACTTGTTTAAAGGGCCTAATTGGGCTGGGAGGAGTAGAAAGAAGGAGCCACCATCCCACTTGATTCAAAGATAGAGTTGTCGTTCCCAGAGGCTGGCTGATTGTGCTGGCGAGGGAATGTTGGTGATTCTAAGGTTCTGATCCATTTAACTGAAGAAAGCCTTATGGACTGGAATGAGTGCAACTTGGGGGATTGTTTTAAACATGGGAGGGCAAGTCTAGAAAGATGTTGAAATGTAGAATATCCTAACTTAGAACAAGGATAGTGACACCAAAGAGATAAGCAGAGAAGGTAGGGAAGAAAAAGTTTCTGGGTCCTTTACTGTAGGCCAGAGATTATGTAAGTATAATCTCATTTAATCCCAGCAGCAATCCTGTGAGATTGATATTAGTATCCCCACATTACACAGGACAGTAGTGACAGACACTCTGAGTCTCAAAAGAGAAGGTAAAGGAGCAAGGTTGGGATGAGACTCCAGCTCATTTGACCCTGAAGCCTAGCCTTATTTCACCATACCAACCTAACTTTTCAGGCAAAGGCAGACATCACAATTGTATAGATCAAAGAAGATGATTATCTGAGGGAGAATGTGGATAGCTAAAACACTGAAAGAAATTTGAGCAGTTTTCATGATGACCAGCATCTATTATTTAAACCAGAAAAAAAAAAATTAAACCCTTTTTACATAGTTTGTAGGTCTCTTGGAACCTTTCCTTTAGTTATTTTCTCTGCTTCAGCCAAATATTTTGTAGTAATATCCTGGATTTATTCATTTCTAGCCAGGGCTGAACTTAAGTGATCAATTCCCCATCTGTTACTGATTTTCTAAAACACACTTAAAACTGAGTCTTGAGGTCGGCCACCAATGACCTGCCACACTCTAACTTGGCACCTTTCCTCCCCAAAGGTTGCCTTTTAGCATTGCTCTTTGGGAATTCTCCCTGACCTTCCAGCAAAATATCATTACTAGCTCATAACTGAAGTCTAGCGTAGAGTGACAAGACCTTCTAAGACGGCCATTTTTTTTAGGGCAAAATTAGGAACAACATACTAAAAGAACAACATAAGCCTTTCCTAATTAATTACTCTCTTCTCTTACCCCTTTCTGCCTTGGACTGTATTTAAATACAAACGTTGTTTCGGGGCTCCTGGGTGGCTCAATTGGTTGAGCGTCTGACTTCAGCTCAGGTCATGATCTCATGGTTTGTGGGTTTGAGCCCCGGGTCAGGCTCTGTGCTGACAGCTCAGAGCCTGGAGCCTGCTTCCGATTCTGTGTCTTCCTCTCTTTCTCTGCCCCTCTCCTGCTCCCACTCTGTCGATCTCTCTCTCAAAAAATAAATAAACATTAAAAAAAATTTAAATACAAGTGTTGTTTCTTTGCCCCACATTCCTTATTAACTTGCATCCCAGATGCCACTGTGCCTTATGGAACAAAAATCTTTGACATTTTTCCAAGGGAGAATCTCTTTGAAACAATTAACCTTCTAATTCAGGAGGACTCTTATTACTCCAGTTTCCATATCACTAGTTTTAAAAAACATTTTTAAAAGAATGTCACCATAACATAGAGCATGCAGCTTTGTGCATAAGCATGTAAATCATTTTTGTAAATAGCTATTTACTAAGGATGGGCAGCAATTTGTGCT